>NC_018392.1:467771-767771 GCF_000208865.1 Neospora caninum Liverpool
GTGGGGGGGGGGAGGGGGGAGAGGCAGGCGAACCCCGAGTCGAATTGTTTCCGTTCCTCACGTCTGAACGCTCCTGGAAGCTTTTAGTTTAAGCGAAACAAACTATGCGAAACCATGCGCGAACAGGGAGCATAGCTCGTGTCGCGTGCTGCTTCACGCGTCGCCAAACGAGCAGACCAGACAGAAACCTGCGCATTCCCCATGAAAAGGAAGGGCTCAGCGGACTTTTCAAAGCGGTAGGCAAATCCGTGCACGTACAAGAAAAGACACGCGAGCACCGGAGATTGAGAGCCTACCATTAGCGGCACCCTAGAAACGAACCGTTTTGGTTCGCGGGCTCACAAAGCAAGGTACGACACACCAGCTTCAACCGAACAGAAAGGAACGAGAGAGTGACCCACCCTGATTTTTTTGGCGCTCCAGAACCGAGAAGGAAGGAACAGAGAGAAAATTTAAGTCCAAGGAATCACGACACGCCGCGGGGACGACAGAGAAAACGATGAATCTTACAAGGGGCAACAGAGCGAAACAGATCACTGCAGAACAAACTGACGGTGGCGAGGAGACAACCACTCCGGTGACCTTCGATTCATCAGATTTTGCGCCTCTTCGCCGTCCTCTCGCCGGATTCCAAAAGAAGCATCTGCTCAGCCATCTCTCCTGCACGGATGTTCCACTCGGAAACGGACGAAAATCTGCCTGGCTGGGCTCTGCGAGGTCGGAACAGGACATATGTCACAAAAAACAGAGAATCATGTGCAACGTCGCGAGACACGCGAGCTCTGTCGTCATTTCCGTTCCCCACTCTCGGCTGTGATGCATCGACGTTTCTCCAACCACCCATTCTCTACACAATGTGTCAGTACTGACAAGACATATCCGCCTGTGTTTGCTACATGCCTGCTAGACCTAGGGGCTTCAGTCATCTGTCGACTTGATCAGTGCACCCCGGACACAGAAAAGACCAGCTTCGCTGTTCCTGCGACCGGATTGTGAACGCTGCATTTGCCTGTACTCCACCTCTTGCGCGCCGGCGACGCTTCTACGAGGTATGAAATTTGCTCGAATGACTTCAGACCTGGTCGCCACTCTGAAATTCGCTCCAGAAAAATACCGCGTGCCCGAGAATGGCCTTGCATGTTCTCAAAAGAATACATTTCGCCGGCCCCATCCACGACTGCTCTCTTGGCTACCCGCCACCCTTGGAGAGGTTTACGTGCTCTGTTGGTGTTTCTGGGGTGAAGGAAATGCAAAGGTGAAATCTGGTCTCGCTGTCGTGCGTTCTTCCTTTCTCCACGGTACGAGGACCATATCTGACGCCTGCACTGACGCGTCTACTCTGTTCTCTCTACGCTGCAGAGCTGTCGCAGAACGACATGCACGGTCGCCGTTTCCACTCTCTCTCCCCGGACAGGGCGCGGCGCTTCCGCTTCTATGCGCGAGAAAAGCCTGGCTTTTCCCTCCTCCTCTTCCCTTCCTGGTGTCCTCTCCCTCCGCTGGAACCGGCTACTGAAGAGAACTGTTTCCGCAATCCTCGTCAGCGACCGCTGTTTTTGTGCACCTCCACCCATGCGTGTGTGTGTGTGTCCTTGCTTACCTGGAACTCGGGTCTCCGAATAGAGGCGAACCGAGCTCTGCGTCGCCTCCGTTTCCTCGTGAAAGTTCCGGTTTTTTCTCTTCTCCACCCCCTTCCACTCCTCCGCCCGCATCCTCTGCCTCTGCTCTCCCTGACACTGTCCTCTGTTCTTGAACCCTCCCCAGTCTTCTCCACTCTTCTCTCTCGATCCGTCTCTCGCCTGCCGTCCTCTCCGGAGTTCCCCTCCTCGGCTCCTCAGCTTGTCCCTCAGCAGCAACAGCTGCACGGAGGCTCGAACAGAGAGAGGCATCCGGCCCCTCGCAGTTCCCTGTGCTTCCTGTCCTCCGATTTCCCTCCCACGCGTCTCTTCCTCTCCAGTTACCCGCGCTCCCGTCTTCGGCCTGGCCCCATTTCTCTCGTCTGCGAAAACACGAGACACCTGCATTTCCGCGATGGAGACAAGATACACTGTTTCGATCTCCGCACTTGCCTTGAGAGGAAAAACCGGCATGAGCTGGTGACGACGAAGCAGCCTTTCGAGAGATGAAGAATCGGCGAGAGTCTTCGGTCTCCCGGTCAAGTTGGTTGACCTCCTGATCCTCGTGGCCACCGACGCCCGCTTTAACTCGCGCTGTGTCGGTCCTGGCATCTGTGGCTTTCCGTTCTGTTCCGGGGACAGAAAACCCAGTCGTGCGCTCCGCGTGGGTTGCTGGAATGCCTCTCCTCTCTACTCTTCCTTCTCTTTCTGCCTTTCCTCTCTCGCCCTTTGGAAGCGTCACTGCACCCGATGAAGCCACGGGGAAACCGAGTGTCTCTCCATTTACGCGTCCAGAAAAGCTCTCTGCTTCTCTTCTTCCCTCTCCCAGGGCTAGCGTCGGTCGCGAGCACGCGAGAGACTCAGAGACCCCGGAAACCGCGGGATCACGAAACCCCTGCAGCAGCCGACACGGCACGGCCTCATGCGTAGTCTTTGTCTCTCCAGCAGCTGTGTCGTCGTTCGAGAGAATGTGCTCATGAAACGAGGGAAACGTCAGGGCTTTCTTTTTATCCGGACGTTGGGAGACAGCGGGGACCGACTGGAGGACGGGAGAGGGAGAGAGCGGTGACAGCACCTGCTGATGGTCTAGAGGCGGCAGACCATGAGACACGCAGGCAGACGAACAGGGAGACAAGGAAGGGAAATTCGGTTGGATGCGAAGCGCACCGAGCGACGTGAGGCCAGGAGGAGAGTGATTCGCATGGAGAACTTTCTCTTCGTTCAGAAAACCACGGGAAGACGCCGACGGGCTCCTCATCTTCGTTCCGTTCTCTTTGGACCCTTCACGGCGTTTCGTCTTTCCCCCGCCACCGCCCTTCACCCGCTCCTCGCCTGCGTCCCTTCCACTCCGACCGAATTCCCGTTCTTCTCTTTCTTTTCCTTGCTTCGTGAGGTTTTCGTGGAGAGAAAAACCTTTGACCGCAGCTGAGCCGAGCCGCACCTGCTTCTGCGCCTGTGCAGCCGCTAAACGCGTGAGCAGAGGAAACTCGTTCTCGAAGGCGTGAAACGCGATTTCCTTGGAGAGCCCACACGCCCTACGCGAGCGAGATGGGAAAAGTGAAGTCGACGCGTGAGAAAGGCCGGGAAGCAGACCGGAGGAAGAAGAGAAGGTAGGGCGAGTCGCCTCAGGAACGGCATTGTTCCCGCCTTCGTTCTCGCGCCCCTCACGCGGCGAATTCTCCGGAGACAGAAAGGAGTTTACGCACTGAATGCTGCCCCTGTTCATCGGCGAAGTTATTCCCTGCGGATCTTGTTCACCAGATGGGACTGCTTGGACATGTTGAGAGCGAGTAGACGACTCCAGGCAGCGAGTGCGTTCGGTTTCCGGCATCAAGAAACGTCGCCTTGGATCCCCTTTCCCACAGTAAGGACGATGCGCATGTCTTCGTTTCCCGCTGGCGTGGAAGGAAGACGGAGAGGAAGGGGGAGCAGAAATCGCGGCAGGCAAGGACAGGCCAGGAGGGTGAGAAGTCGCCTCGAGTTGAGTAAGACCGGGTCCCGCGGGACACGGGACTGCACGGTCGCGAGAAGAGAGAGCTGGGTGGCGAGAAGAGGAAACAGGATGCAGGGGTGGAGACAAAGTTCCACATAGAAGGTACGAAGAAGAGAGCGCGCTCGACAGATGAAGCGTCGAACACGACTGGCTCATGCTGTTCGAAGAGTCCCGAAGGAAGAGATCAGCAACCGCCTCGGAGAAGTGTGGACGCTGAAACGGAAAGCAAAACCACCAAAAACAAAACTGTTTTCGCCGGTCGACACACAGAGGAATCGATTTTGATATACATATACATGTGACAAGTGTAGAGAAATATAACACCATCACCATGCATTTCAAGTTCTAACGTCTCTCTGCGAAAACAAAGACGTGTACACAACTATGCATCTGCGTTACCTTCACCTATACACGTGCACTTGAATTCGGTTTCCTTTTCTGCCGCCTCCTACCTGAGGACTCTCGCACCCAAGTCCGAAGACGGCAGGGCGCGGGCCGCCAGCGCCAGGTTCGTCGTAGCGACTCAAGAGACTGGGACTGTCGTCCGTTCGGCCACCTGGGCGTCTTTCTGCTGCGCTGCGCAGGGGCTTGGGCGTGGCCATTCGAAGCTGCGAAGTGACACATGAGCACAGCATATTTTTATACAAACGAGGAGCGGATCTGAACCGCTGACCTTCGGGTCACGCGCCCGACGAGCCACCAAACTGCTCTCCCCCGCCTTCTCGTAAGAAAAAGCCAAGAGGGCTTTGAACCCCGTCCCTGTAGTCCGTCGCCACATATACTCTTCCAACTGAGCTGTTGTCTTTAGATAACTTACAAGGCAGAGACACCCGGAGAGGAAACGCAGTCCCAAGCACACGCGAAAGTGAAGACACGGCGTCCTCCAGCTAATTGGGCACTTGTCTAGACAAACACTTGGGTCTACGCACATGCAGATGCACTTGATGCAGAACCTTCAGATGCGCGCTTGTGAAAGCCAGTCGCAACGGCAGCTCCATACAAACATCTGCACAGCTGGGCGGAAATTCCACCCGAGAAAAACACATGCACACGGAGCCATCTACACAAGAGATCCACGCAGACCTGCGCGCGCGTGCGGATGTACCCCAGCGACATCTACTTCGGTGTTTAGGAAGAGATCTAGAGCGCACAGACTCACACCTGTACCTACGGCCTGACGTCCCGACGCGTAGACCCAAGCAGTGAGAGATACACCCAACACACAACCGCATCAAGGTACACGAGCGGCGACAGAGTCCACAGACTCGCTCCGACGCGCGCTCACGCCCCTCGGTGTCTGTACCACGCGGGAAAGCCTCGGCTGTCTTCGCCTTTGGCACCAAGACTGTCCCCTGAACTTGTGAGACCAGCGAGCTACAAATACGCCGACTAAAGAGCCCCAATACAGCACCGACAGTGACATGACGGAACTGTATATTCTTTTTCTCGAAAGACGTACAGTGTTGCCGTGTTGCGCTCCGCCAGAACGAACAGACGCTTCTGCAGAGGAGTGAAGCGACGCGCCCTGTTGCTTGGGTCCGAATCCGATCGCGACTGCGTCGTCGCCGAGGTCTGCGCCCAGCGATGCCCCGCATACACCTGCAGGCGACGGGCAGAGGCCGTGCGGCTGATTCGGAAAAGAGGGCGCGCGATTTTCGTCTACTGTGTGGCGAGCAAAGGCTTTCGGCGAGGACAGCGGAAAAGGCCACGACATTGGCGGACGCGGTCTCTCTGGTTTCTCTCCGTTTCTCTCTACTTCGAGTTCGCCACTTCTTGCCTTTCTGTCTCCAGTCTCTCCTCTCCTTGCCGCCTCTGTGTTCGTCGCTCCTCTTGCCTCCTCTTCCGCTTTCACCGCGTGCTGTTGCTTTTCTCCCACCGGCCTGCTTCCGCCTCCAGCCCCGAGGCTGAGGGCGAGGAAGGATACAACAGCGGACAGGCTCTGTTGGAGCCCAGAAAAGAGCGCCGGCCGCGGTCGGACGTCCTGAGCTTCTGTCTCCTCCCTCGATACCTGTGTCCCCTCTCTTGGGAGCCTGCGACTGTCGACTCCACCAGCTTCGACGCCTGGCAGACCCGAGCGGTCATTGAAGAGGGGCTGCGGCGCCACGCGCTTCAACTCGGGTTGTCCTGATTGATTTGAGGCTACATGTCCCAGACCTGCCGGTCCTCCGGAGAGAAGCCGCGCAGCGATGATTCTCGGAATCTCTCTTCCACCTTTCCGTCTGACGCGCCTTCCCGCTGTACCGACAGTCCACACTGGCGGCGCCCAATCCCGAGGGCCGCTCTCTGTCCTCTCTCCCGGCAGGTTGTCGCTCCTGACTGCTCTCCTACGCACCTCTGCATGGAGTCTGTCTCTCTGAGCACTCTCGGCGTGCAGAGTGGCAGCGACAGGCCGACGAGTTGCTGAACACCTCTGCAGAGAAGAAAGGAACGAGAAAGGACGAGCGGAAGGAAGACTCTGGCCCGGGAGAGACTGTAGAGCAGGATGTATAGGACTGCTCCATCGTTGCGGCTGAAGGCGAGATACGCCGTCGGCATTTGCAGTTCTCTCCACGCGGACTCTGCGTGCTTCTGTGCACGAGGGAACCGTCAACCTCGCTTTCTTCCTCGGTATCTGTTCATCTTCTTCCGGAAGGTGGCAAGCAAAATCTGGATTTGACCTGCACGGCTGTTCTCTCGACGCCGGCACGGCAGAGGACTCTCCCAAAAGTGAAGGTGGGAAAAGGTCGCCGTTCGCCGCGGTCCCCACCCCGCTTGCTTGTTCTCTCTGCATGTGGACAGGTGAATGACACGAACCTTGTCCACGCGTGTCTTCCTTCCGCGTCTCATGCCGACCGCTTGGGAGGGGACAGGAGACAGAGGCCAGTGCGGGGCTTTCGATCCCAAACGGGTTGGGCTGCGACGCCCCATCCAGCTCAGACGAAGGCAGCCACGGGCGAGAAGGACTGGCGGAAACAGTCAGTAGCCCCGCCGGCGTCTGGGCTGGACCGGAAGAACGCGGAAGTTGTGTCTTCCATGGAGCCGCGCCTCTGGAAGCAGCGAGCGGTGGTCTTCCGTGCGAGTACGAAAAACCAAGGGGGCGAGCGCAGTGGACGGGAATGGGAGTCGAAAAACTCGGCTCTGTTTGCTGCGCACTGCCTGTCTCCTGTCCTTCGGTTTCACGACACCCCTCAACGGGGACACGCCGGACGGCGGAAGACGAAGGCTCGACGTCGCGCCCTGGCCACGCCTCGCTCGGTAGGCGTTGCCTTGTCCCGTCACCCGCGGGTTCGGTCCCTGGAGCAGGGGGGATAGGAGCTGCCTGCGACTGAGAAGTCCCCCTTCGGTACCTGTCCTCACTGCGGCCTTGAGACCGTCGCAGCTCCCTCTCTGTCCTGCGGTGCGTCGAGTGCATGCACACCTGGGTCGCTTCCGAAGCTGTCGGACGAGAACTCGTACCTTGCGAGGAGGCCGGCGCACTCGGGTGTCCAAGCAAGGGACGCACTGGCTGCCGCCCCCTGACCGGCCGGGGAGACAGCTGCGACAACTTGGGGTCTCCACTTCTCACAGCGCTTTCGCGCGACTTGCCGAGACGGAGCGCCGCTTCAATGGCCTGGGCACGGAGCCTGGAAGCCCGCGTTTCGCGCGGCTCGGAGAGCAGACGTCTTCGGGGACGAGAGACCGAGCCTGACGCTTCTCGGGAGGCTCCAAAACCGGGAGACGGACGCACAGACGGTGACGCTGATCGCCGTTCCTTCGTTGCTGGCGCTGACCCGCCGAACCGTGGACGCGAAACCCTTTCGTTTGGTAACCGGTTCTCGAGGGTCGCACGCAGGAAGTCGGCCCGACTGTGGTGCCCAGCGGGCGCCGCGGTAGCACACGCCGCGGGATTTTGCGAGTTTCTCAGCGCGGTCCTAGCGACGCGGGGATGTGCTCTAGTGTCGGGCAGTTTCTCCCCGTCATGAGAACGGAGCTCAGCGGGAGGCGTTTGCGAGAGGACGGCAGCGGAAGACTTTCCCTCTGCCGAGCGAGTCGTCCGCAGCCTCCCCCGGCTGCTTTGGAACTGCGAAGACGAAGTCGCCGGAAGCGCAGTGCTGGGAAGTGTGTTGAGGGAGAAAAGCGAACTGGAAAGATTCCGCTGACGATTGGCCTCTCGCTCTGTTCGGAGAGTCGCCATCGCGAGCCCGCGGGGGGCCGAACACAACGGCGGATGACGATGAAAAACTCTGTTTCCGGGACGCCTTTTTCGCCCGGATACCGACAGAGAAGAGTTGAACGAAACGCAGACAACAGGTTTAACTTTCTTCAGCAGGAAAACGCTGCGCAGGACGACGATGCCACGCAAAGCCGCAAGAAACGGGGAGCGGAGATTTGTTGTGCTAGCAAGACAAGCAGCAAGGAGGGGGGCGTTGTCGAGCTCTTGCCAGGGGAGCAACTGGGAGGGAGGGAGGGGGGGGAAGACTATCTCATCGTTGTCCGCACCGAGGACGGAGATCGACTGCCATCGCTGGGAAAATGCGGGGGCGATTCGTCTGTTTCAGGTTAACGCTTTGACAAGCAGAAAACACAGCGACGCGGGCTCCTTTTGGCCCTCGGCGAAAGACAGCAAACTGGCGACTCTCTGTGACGTTCCCACCATGCACACCACCCACCGACTACAAGTCGACCGCTATGCAGCTCGGCGTCACAATCGGCGCCTGCAACCGCGCGTGCCGGGCAGATTCAGGTAAGTTGAAAGAGAACATTTCCTGCTCGCGTGTCTAGATTAATGAAAACCACGCTGAAGTTCTAGATGTGCGGGCACCCGTTGTCCTTTGCCGGGAAGAACAAAGGGCATATACGGGGACCCGGGACGCCGGACAGACCACCTTCGCGTCAGCGTGAAGCTCGACAGGCCAGCCGTGTAAGACAAGGATTTCACCATCGAGGGAAAGGGAAAACATTCGAGGGAAAGAAAGATTACGAAAAAGCAAGGAGGAACCCGCAAACGCCTGCGACGCCTCTTGTGCTTTGACAGAGTGTGCGACGAGACAAAGAAGCGGCAAGCGGAGAGACGGGAGAAAAGGCAAAGCACAGTTGGATGTAACGTTTGAGACTGGCACACGTCCTTTCCAGTGCTCTCGAAGAAACCAGCATGTGCAAAAGATCGAGAACATTGCAAGACGTCTTCCCGAGTCTTTGCTATCTGGTGCGTCCTACTGCAAGACAATGTCAATTCTTTTCTCGGGCGCCCCTGGCCACCTGACAACGATCTCTTTGGACTTGAATCTAGAAAGGCGTAGAGGCATGCGTGAAGAATACACCTCAGAAAGTGCAGCTAGGGCCACTGGGGATCCAACGGGATCTTCTTGAAGCAGAATGGAGACAGGCAGGATGCGTCACGCTGATTTGTGCTTAACTACACCGAGGGTATGTACGATGACCACCGTTTCAATCTCCTAAAGCGACAGCTGCTTCCCTGTGGGAAGCTTCACCCTTTTTACAGTAAACGATGAACAAGTTGTTCGGATGCATGCCGCATGCTTCGGCCGTCCACAAACAGACGATCATTGCTCGTGAAGAATCACTCGCGGGGCACAGAGGAGTCAGTCGCGCTTCGCACCCTCTCCATGCTCAACCGTTCGCGGAGCCAGCAGACAAAACAGTGTGTACCAGCCTTTCTGTTCGTTCTGTACATCAGAGTGCAGCTGTTGAGTTTTACCAAGTTCAAAGGAACTATCTCTCAGCATTACCTTGCGCAACAGCCCCAAGTCTACCGTACTATGATGGGTGCCCAGCGAAACACGAGGAAATCATCATCCAGAGACCCGCTTCGCTCAGCGAAGAGCGCGTGCATTCCAAATTCGGGAACCAATTCACATCCAGAACCGTCTACTAGTCGCAGCCTAGCTGCTCAGAGGAGGCCTCACTTCTCTTGAGCCTTTCTCGCTGGCTGTCATCTCCACCCAAGTCGCGGCTTGAGAGAGTTTCTCTTCTCGCGACCACAGGAGCAATCCTAATCGGAAGTCCCCTCCTGTGCCGATGTCTAGGTACTTTAAGACGATGAAGGACGTAGATTATTTACGAAAAAGACTATCTAGAGCCCCGGCGTCGCTCCTTACCGAGAGCCCTGCAAAGTTCCCCCGGGACGTTTTTGGCATTCCCTCTTCTTCTAACTTGCTTTGAGAGCAACACTCAATCAACATTTCATTTGCCCGGAAAACGGTACGAGTCTTCCGCGGCACGGGGCGCGGGCGTTCCGAAGCACTTCTGACTACAAGTCGCACCGGCCCGGGGACCCAATCACTTCACACTTTCAGTGGCAATCTTTCCGATGGGGGCAGAAAAGTCCCTCCTGCAACAATTTCGGCCGCTGCCCTCAGGCGGTTTTGTCCACGGCTGCTACCGGCTTGGCCGTTACGAGCATTCACGCTGTGTGCGCGCCGTGGGGACTTGCGCCGCTCACAGCCTCGGAGATTTCGCGAAACAGAAACTGTAAAACTGCTCCAGGGGGTTGCTATAGAGGGATGTGCCCCAGGCGGCGGGAAAAAGACTATCCGGTAGCACAACCGACAGGACCGCGACCAAGAGTCTCTCGGCTCTTCTTGTTGCGGGCTGTGCCACGAAGGTTCTCGCAGTTGGTGCTAACTAGAGAGATCTTTCGTTCGACGCGGAGATTACAGCTTGGGAAGACTGCGTTCTTGTCTGGGATGCCGTTCCCCCCCGAGGTGACATGACTCCGAAAAAGGCGCGGCGATCGCCCGGCGGCGCGTTGGGTCTTCGATGGTCCACCACGCATTCGCGCGTGTCACCGGGAATCGCTTTTTCACGGTGAAACATGAATGAGTTCTCTGGCGCGGATGCAGGACTTTTTTGTGGAACAAAAACGGCAGTCGAAGCGAACACAAGGTTTTTCGCAGGTGTACTGTACTCGCCTGCGATCCCCGGTCCGTTTCCTCTCTCGACTCTTTTCGATAGCTTTTTTGTATAGCTGTCCCTCCGAGTTCTCGACACCTGTGTCCACCGTTCCGTACACCAGGTATCCGCGGTTTCAGTTTCTGTGCCTTTGTATGCTTCCTTCGTTGACCGGGAAAGGCCTTTCTCTGTTCCTCCCGATCGATACGTCAGACTTCTTCGCGGACCTTCACGCGTTTCCGTTCACGCGTGCTGGCTTTCATGAGGCCTGGCAGCGAACGCATGCCCGTGGCTTGTGCTTCTAGCCACCAAGCGAAGACCCCAGCGCTTGTTATCGATGCCGTGTCTCCGGCCACAGCTTTTTGCCAGGGAATCCTTTCCTTCTCAACCGCGTTTTGTCGGCTCAAGGGAGCGTAAAAATGTGAGGGAGAGGCCTTTCTCTTCAGTTGGCTGCTCCGCGTAAAGTACACGCGGTTTTCGCGCGCGGTGTGGACTCAAAAGCGACTCAAAATGAGGCGCACCCTCTGGACCGGGCCATGGGCTGCCGCTGTCGCGATGCCTCCTAGAACGTTTCCGAGCCGCTTGAACTTGTCTCGCTTTTCTAGTCAGATCGGCGTGGATTTTCCGACGCGCTTCGACGCCGTTTCGCGGCTTCCCATTCGCATGTGTGTCGACTTCTGAGAGCGCTCGCCGACGGCACAGAGCGATTCAAGTGCGACAGCGATTTTGTGTGTACTCTGCTTGCCGACGAACCTATAGTACGAGGACTTCAAAGGTTGTGCAGGAGCGGATTCGTTCAGGTTCAAGTGCGATCTCACCCGTAGCCGGTTGCCTTCCCCGACCTCCATCGCTGTCCATGGCGTGTGTAGCTTCGTCTCTCACCTCGTGCGCTGTCCTTCCCTCCCTGGTTGGCCGCTTTCCCTTCTGCTGAGTCGTTCCATCTGCTTGCATTCAATGGCTTCATTCGTCCTCGCAAAACATATCGCTCACGGTGCACTGCACTACGACTTCTACGGATCAGATCTCGCCGTTCTCTTCGTGTGTGCGAATCGAAGGCCTCCGTCCTGTCTCGCCAAAATCGCCTCTCTGTCTCTGGCTCGAGGCGCGGCCCAACTGAAGGAACCGCCTGCCTGCTGGGAGAGACGCGTCCATTACTCGTCAGTTTGCCCCCGCGGCGTATCGTCTCTCTTCTGTCTTAAGTTACCCTCAACCCGCCAGTGCCTGCTGTATGTCCACTTCCTGCCCGTCGAGACCTCAAACGTGTGAGTTCTCTGAATTTCTCAGCTTCTCCTGGTCCTTCATTCTTCGCCGTTTTTCACTTTTAAACGAAGTGAGAACACCCAAGAGCGCTGGCATTTTCCTTTTCTCCCAGTTTTGTGCATCCACTCTCCGGCGACGGGATTCGCCCCTCCGGCTGTGGCGGGAACCCGTGGGAAGCATTCCTGTGCCACTTCGTTTCGTCCTGCGATTGTCTCTTTCCTTCCTCGGTCGCTCTCTAGCCTATCTCGGCGTCCAGCTCGCAAGGACCCGTGAAGGACTTTGTGTGTTTTGCCGGTGCACAGCTTCTTTGTTGCCGAAAGAATAGTCTCCCTCGGCTGTGTACTGTGTGGCCAGTATCGGTCCATTAATCGTAGACTTCTCAAAGAGCCCTGTCTGTGCTGAGGATCGACGTCGCCCCCGGCACGGATTCTTGCCGACACATTTTCGTCCGATTTCCCCCATCTTAACGACTTCAGATAAAGCGTGCGTTTCGCCCGCCTCGCGTTTGTTTTCCGCTCCTCGCTTCAGCCCGGTGCTTTCCGTGCTTTCCCCTCTCCGCTCAACCCGCGTCTCGGTTTTCTCTCCCTTCCCTGTGCGCTTGAGCACGCCTTCCATTTCGCGTTCCTCGCCCCCTTCTTCGCGCCGGGGAGACGCGCGCGTTGTCCAAGATGGCTGACCTGACGCTCGAACCCCGCGGCGCGTGTGCGTCGCGTTACCTGATGGCCGATCTCGAGGACTTGGATTCCTCTGAGGGCAACAGTTTAGTTCCCTACTCGCGGTTGGGCAAATCGGGCGCAGACACGAATCTCTATTCGATGACTCCCGACATTTCGAGCCGCTGTGCGGCGTCGCGGGGACTGCTGCGCGACGACTCGAGACCGTCCGGTGGGTTCGACGATCTGCTTGGGTGTCCGCGGTCCATGTCCCCCGACAAGGATCTTGGTGGCCTCGGGCGTCGCCCAGCGTCGCGCCTGTCCCCCGCCGAGTTGAAAGCGCAAGTGCGACTGCGGAACATGTGCGGGAAGCCGCTGCGCCCAGACGACGTGCTGGTGACGCGCATCTTGTCGGGGGAGAAGAGCTACTGGGAAGCGCTGGACGAGATGCGGAATCTGTGTGCGAGCCTCACTGTGGAGAACGAGAAACTCAAGACTGGGAACGCGAAGGCGACGACCAGGGCGTTGGAACTCGAACAGAAGAGCCGCGCGGAGATCCGGCGACTGCAGACGCTGCAGCGCGTGACGCGGGACGAACTGGAAATGAAGCTCCAGGATTTGACGGCAGAAAACGTCCGGCTCCGGCAATCTCGAGACGTCCAGAGAGCGCTTCAGGAGCAGAAAGTTCAGATGCAGAAGCAGATCGAGCGGTTCAGGCAGGACAGTGAAGAGAAGGGGCGGCTGGCGGCGCAGCGCGCACGCGAGCTTCAGCTGTTGAAAGAGGAGACGCAGCGAACCACGGAGACGGCGGAGGCGTTGAAGGGACGGGTCGAGAGCCTCCAGGCGAAGTTAGCTGAAGCAGTCTCTCAAAAGAATCTCTTGTTGATTCGCGTGAAGAAAGACATTCGCGATATCCAGGACTCGGCGCAGCAGGCGCGAGAGGCCGTGCTGGCCGAGAAGGCGCGAAGCGAACAACAAGCTGCCGAGGTGGAGAAACACGCGCAGATGCAAATACAGCTGCACGAGCGGAAGATCCGCGACCTCCAGCAAACGGTGGCCTCGGAGGAAAGCCAGGGAGAGTATTACCGGCGAAAGTACGAGGAGGCGTCCAAGCAGTTGGCCAAGCTGAAGACGCAGTTCGACAGCACGCAACACAAGACAGAGACAGACATCGCCTTGAGAGAGCGAAAGGTCCAGGAACTGAGTGAAAGCTTGAATGCGGCGCAGAAGGCCAGAGACCGCAGCGTGCAGGAACTCAATGCCATGCGCTCCAAGTACAACATTCTGCGGGGCGAACTCGAGAAGGCGGAGCAGAGGCGAAACCACGCGGAACAGGAGGCTATTCGAGCCGGGGTACGTGTCAGCGAATGCGAGAGAGACCGGGAAGGTCCATCGTAAAAAGTAAAGGAGGGAAAACAGCAAGCCGGAGGACAACACAGGCACAAAAAAGCGCGGGAGAAGGGGAACGACGGACAGCTGAGGACGCAGGGCCGAGGGGGGGCCGAGCAGAAAAACGGTGGCGGACAGTCAAATGCGAGAGACATGCCGAGCAAGAAGAGGGAGAGAAATGCTGCGTCATTGAGTCTCCTCAGGCACCGGATGGCTTTGAGACGCGAGCGCAGCCACACACACAACAGCAAAAAATGGGGAGGCGGGGTGCATGCGATTTGGATCACCACGCACTCTCACGTACAGAAGCCACAGAAAAGCAAGCGGCTGCCGAGACGCCACTTACACGTAGCTCTCGACTACCGATAGTGCCTCTACCCTCGAGTCTGTCTCCGCCTGCCTCACATAAAGGGGGGGGCGGGCAGAACATGTTTACGGGAAGTATTCTTTTTGATGCTTCCAGAAACGCTGGTCTCTGTCCTCGTGTCATCGTGCGCAAGTAGAACGGGTCTTAGTATTCTCCACAAGCTGGAGTACTGGGATCCGCGTGATAACTCTGCTCGTCGAGCCGTGTTGGGTGCTCCTTTACTTGTGTGTGTGTGTGTGTCGGCCGTCTACCGCCACCGTACGGACGTGGCTTGACGGTTGCTGGAGCCCGCAGCGCGTATTCTCTTCCCCTTGAACCCCCGCGAACGCGTCACCTTCGTTTCCTTGCTGACACTGTCAACGCTTGCGGCTCAGTTGCAGCGCACGGCCTGGCGGTCTACCAGTGGAAGGGTGGACAACACTGTAGCCTGCGGCGCTCTTTTCCGGGTTTCCGAGAGCCGGCCGTGGTTCGGGGCGGGGGGTGTGCATGTGTTTCGAACCCCTTCTTCATTCGAGGGGGTTCCTGGCGATTGGGTGCGCGCTTCTCGTTTTGCGTGTCGCGGCTGCCTGCAGGCTCAAGTGGAAACGATGGATGTGGGCCGGAGCACACTGGAGACGAAAGTGAGCGAACTTCAGCTGGAGCGATCCGGCCTCCTGGAGAAGCTGCAGCTTGCAGAGCAGGAGGTGTCCGACCTGCGAGAAGCGAAGAACAAAATCAAAGCTTCTCTGGACCTCGCGTACCAGAAGGAGCAATTCCGGCTCATGGAGGAGAACAGCCGCCTAGGGACCGACTTAAAGGTCGCCCAGCAACAACTCGAAGCCGTCACGCGACAAAAGGAACAGCTGCAGACTGACGCGGAGCGGCTGCGGGGGGCTGAGGAAGAACTACGGGAGTTGCAGGTGGATTTCCTCAAGATGAAAACGACCTTGCAACTGGTGCAGGGTCGACCCTGCGAGAATGCCAAAGTTGTCGCGGACGGAGTCGTTAGCTCCCTTCGCGCGTACTTGGAACTCAAAAAAGCAACTGAAGTAAGCAGACGTGTGCTCGCGCCCGGGCGCAACCGATTCGGCTCTTGGTTCTTCGACGGGGGCGCCGTCCCGAGTCACAGACCCATGGAAACGCTCTCCGTTCCTGCTGTTCTGCCGAGAACTGGTTGCGAGGCAGACCCCCGCAGAGACCTGAGCAGAGCCGCCTGACTGGACTGGCTGTGTATTTCGTTCCTCGCCTCCCGCCAACCTTGTGGAGGGGCGGTGCGTATAAAGCCCGAAGGAAAACCCCTTTCGGATCTATGCGAACTCTCTCTGGGTGCTCTGTCAACCCATGCGTGTAACTCTATACAAATATATGGATATAGATGATCGGCGTGTGCGCGGGTCTCCTCCACCTTCAGGGATATATGTTTGACTATCTGGTGTACGGATAAGGACGCTGTAGGTGTGCCTCTTTATAGAGAGATAGCTGCGCGCCTGGTTCGTTTCGCATGATGCTCCGTTCCCGCCTTCTATTTGTGTGTGGCGCACGTTGCCTACTGTGTTCCTGCTCTGTCCTGCGCTTCCTCCGTCCTCGGCTTCCGTGTGTACTGGATCGTCTTCGCGTCTTTCGCCCTTCTCTGTCCAGACGCAGGAGCAGTCGCTGGCGTCGCTGTCTCAGCAGAACCAGGCGCTGAGTCAGAAGGCGAGCGAGGTGGCGGCTCTCACCCGCGAAATGCTCGCGCTGGAGTCTGAGAATCGGTCGCTGAACGATCACATTGCGGCCTTGACAGGGGAACTAAGGACGATGGGAGACCAGCAGACGGCGTTGCAGCTGGAGAAGGAGGCGCAAGAAGGAGCCCACCGTCAGCAGATCGACCGTCTGCAGAAAGAGCTCGAAGCTCGGCGCCGCGAAATGGATCACCAGCTGGAACAGGTGAAGGAGAGAACTCGGCAGGAGACGACGAAGCTGACGACCGAGTTAGATCGCGTCAAGAAGCTGCTCGAGGCCGAGAAGAAGCGCACGAGCGAGTTGCAGTCTCAGATGGAAGACGCCACGGCGGAGGCTAGCCGACGCGTTGCAGACTCGGAGAAGAGGTACCAGGAGCAACTCCGAGAGCGAAACGCGCAGATTGAGGCGATGGGCGTGGAGCGAGACGCGCTTGCAGCGGAGACGAAGGAAGAGCTCCAGGCTCTGAAGAAGACGCAAGCAGAGGCCTTGAAGGCGGCCCGAGCAGAGAGAGACCGAGCGCTCGCCGAGAGGGAAAGCCACTATCAGCAGCAACTTGAAGACATGCGCGGGCGTCACGAGCAACAGCTGGCGTCGCAGAATCACCAAAAACAAGAACTGCAGCAGCGCCTGCAGCAAGTGGAACTGTCCCTCCAAGAGACCGAGGCGGCTCTGCGTCGCGAGTTGGATGCGAAGGCCGCCGATGCGCGATCTCTCCAGGGCCAGAAGGAGAAGCTGGAGCGAGAGCTCGCGGCGGCGAAGGAGCGTTTGGAGGACGAGTTGCGGAGTGCGGAGAGGAATGTGGAGCGACTCAAGCGTGAGCGGCAACAAGACGTCGAACGGCTCCAAAAAGAACTGGAAGAAGCGACGCGGACCGCCGCAGAGGCGGACGCCGCGGCCGCAGAGAAACTGATAACCCTCGAAGCCGATGCGAAGACCACCCGAGACCAGTTGAAGAAGGCGACTGCGAGCAGCGAAGAGAAGGACGCGCTCTTGGAAACCGCCAAGGCCAAGTACGCAGATCTGGCGAACAAACACAACGATTTGGTGCAAAAGTTCAACGACTTGGTGGACGAAAGCAAGAAGCTGAAGAAGGACTTGAACGTCACAGCAGACGACAAAGAGGCGAAGGAAAAACAAATCAAGAAGTTGACGGACGCCCAGGCTCGCGACCAAGAGGAAATCGCGGCGATCCGACTCAAGGAGCGAGAAGCTGTTGCCACGGGAGACCGGCTCACCGCAGACATTGAGAAACTGAAGGCGGAGCATCGCGCGGCAGAGCTGAAACTCAAGAAAGACATCGATGCCATCACCACTGATAAAGAGGCCGTCGAAGTAAGCGGAAGAGAAGGACTGGGAAACAGCACCGAAAACCCTGCGTCGTGTTTCGTCTTGGTTCTGACGCTTTCTCTCGTCTTGCGAGGGAACTCCGGTGCGGGCATCTCCCCGCTTTTTCTGTCTCTTTCCCCAAATTGTGTCTTCCGTGTTTCGCCTTTCTTCTCTGTGTCCATCGTCTTCTCTCCTGTGTCCTCTCTTCCCCGTCTTTCTCTTTCGCGCCTTCCCTCGCTGCTTCCCATTCTCTCGCCCTCCCGATCTTCGTAAGCCGCGATGTGTTCTCTCCTCTCGCCTCGTTCTGTCTGCGCGCCTTCGCGGAGCCCTCCCGTTTCCCGTGCTCGCCGCGCGGGCGCTCCTGCTTCGTCGTCTCTCTCTGCGTGTGGGCTCGCCCTGTCTCCTCTCTCGCTGCATAGCCCGGTCTCGCCGGGTGTGCCGGCGTCTCCTTCTGTGCCTCTCGCCGTCCACCTGTTCCCTGCCGCGGCGGTTCTCCTGCGCAGGCGAAGCTGGCCCAGGCGCAGAGGATGCACAGCGAGGAAGCCGAGGCGCTCAAACATCGCATTGGCCAGCTGACGAAGGAGAAGGCGGACCTTGAAAAAGCCCAGCAGCGCTTGGAAGAGGAGAAGGCTGCTCTTGAACAGGAACAGAGAAAAGCGGCCAGTGAGGCGAAGACGGCCCAAGAGATCCTCCAGAAAAATATTGCTGATCTTCAAAAACGAAACCAAGACCTGGAGAGCGGGCTGAAAACAGCAAAGGCTGCTGGAGCAGCAGCTGCGAGGAGCCCCGCCCCAGCTGGAGCTGCTCAGGCAGGACAAGCCGCCCCGCCACAGGCGCCACCGCCAGCGGAAGGTAGGCAAACCGGAAAGGTTTGGGAGAACCCTACTTTTCGGGATGCGTCAGGAACGCACTATCCTTGCGGGGCTCTGCTTTCAAGTTTTTGCCCAACTCTCCCTTCGTCGATCTACCTGCATCGAAGCGAGCCTACACACCGAACTCTCTGCCAACCTATCTATTCATCTATACAATTACATATATATATATATATATATATATATATATATATGTATATATGTATATATGTATATATGTATATATGTATATATGTGTATATGTGTATATATGTTTAAAAATACAACGTGTTGGTATCTCGACTGCCGGTTGACGCCTCAATGAGGTTCTCTCTATATGGTGATATGCATGCCTCCATACTTGCGGGTATTCTATCTCGCGAAAAGAAACTTGGGCCATCACACGTTGCATTTACGCCTCGATTTGGAGATCGTCTCTGAGTCTACGCAGAGACGCACCGATGCTGGATATACATCTTCTATCTAGTTAAAGCCACACGCTATCTCCCTTCCCCTACATTTAGAAAATTGCCTCTTGTCTGTGACTCTGTGTGTCTGTATTCGCGCGTTTTCCTTTTCGTCCCGCACATGTTTTCTTTCTCACATCCACCTTTTAACTTACCTCTCTCTGGTTCCGAGTTGCTTCGTGGGCTCACTCAGGCCGGCTCTGTGGCCTTCTTCTCTTCTTGGTTTTCCCTCCTTTGCTCTCTGAGCTCCCCGTCTGTGCGCGTTTCCTCGTCCATTCGTCGCCTTCCCGCTTTCCTGTCTCTTCCCTTGTTCCCCACTGTCTCTGTCTCCTTGTCCCTGCTGTCCCTCTGCAGAAGGCGGCCTCTTCTCGTGGTTCGGCGGAGGCGCACCGGCAGAGGAGCCGCCGGAATCGCCCGACAGCAGCGCAGTTGGTGCAACCGCGGCCGAGGGAGCGGCGCCAGAGGGCGACGCTGCTGAGAGCTCCAGCTGGGGCTGGTGGTAGCCGGAGAACGGTTTGAAGCGCGGCGGACGGCCTCGCAGACCGTGGAAGGGGAGGGACGAGAGACAGGTGTACAGCCGTTCATGCGCCTGCATGCAATTGGTGTAAACAGGGAGGTAAAACTGGTGAATGCCTACGCAAGCAGAGCTGTTTACCGACATATACAGATGCACGCCAAAGTATATGCACTTTGCAGGTCGACCCGCTTCTTTGCTGTGTGACATGGGGAAGCGTATTTCAAGCGTGACGCAATACCGCTTGACGGGGACTGGCCGATATAGGTGTGTGCAGGCAGCTAGTGTCTCTGCGTCTTCTTCCTTGCTTGTCGATTTTATGCACGATAGCGCACACGTGTTCCTCTGTACCTACTGGACACGCGTGTACAGGCTACAGGCACTTGCGCCTGAGTCTTACGCTCTTTTTTGTCTACTTTTGGGTACGCACACGGACATGTGTGTGTGTGTGTGTGGACTCGTGTGTACTTTGATGAACATGCGTAGACGAACTTACCCAGGTTTGTGCACATTGTGATGGATGTGCACACAGTACAGCACTCCTAGGTAGATAGACTTGTGTGACATGGCGTTTTAAGGGTATCGAACCTTCCTTTCCGGAGCGCAAAGGCGCCGCCACAAAAGGCGACCGGCTGACTCCAAATAGAGTGTCCCGTTGCATGTGGAGTCCGCTCCACGTTCCTTCACCGGCTTTCACCTTCGTTTCTTTTTCCTGTTTTTCTCTTCGGCTGCTCTTGCCCGTATTAATGCATCGCCACTCGCACTTGTGTCGTTCCGCCTGTCTTTTTTGTCCCCTCTCTGAGACCCATTTGACCGTTCCTACCGCTTCCCTCGTTTCGCGTCTCCTCTTTTTTGAGACGACCTGGAGAGTCCACAAGGGCCGTTCTCTTTGTTGGAGCTGTTTTCCCGGTTCTCTATTGTCCACACACATCGGAAGGTGCGTTTCTTGTAAAGTTACTTGGCTTTCGCTCCCTTCCCCGTTTCCCACGATTACGCGTTACCTGCTTCTCTACAGTCTTTCAGCAGGGGTGGGAGAAAGCCTCGGCGTCTTCCGGTGGGTGCGTCAGGTTTTCGCCCGTTTCAATAGAGCGAGTTGCGTTTCGCGGTGGACCATGTTTTGTCCGCTTTTCCTCGTTTTTGCTCCACTGAGAAGGCGGGGCGTTAGCGGTTTATTTTCTCCGAAAAAAGCCCTCTCGTGTAAGAGACACCGGGAAACTCGTCTTTCTGCTGTTGTGTTCTGTCAATATTTTTCATTTGTCCGTCCGAAACAAACTGACTCGTGGCATCGCTATCCGATTATCGACGTTGTCAAGAAGTTCACACTTCCCTTTTCTCCTACCTCGAAAAATCGGAACTTCCAGAAGACTCTTGAATATCCACCGTGTCACCCCACATGCACGTGCGCACGCATACGTAGTCTGTGAAACATGGACGCACATGTAACTTTTACATTTTTGGAGACTGGTAGATGCATGTACACGTCTATGCTTCATTTATACACATGCGTTGAGAAGTATACAGATATATCCATTTTATAAGCATGCTTGTCGTGCAGATTTCTCAGCACGTACAGGCAACCACATGCTTGCAGTCGGAGATTTTTGTCCAGAGATCCCAGGAACGATTTACAGTGTGGATTCCCCCACCAAGCGCGTCTAGGGAAAACCAGAGCCCGAATTGATGAGAAGGATGTGGGTAGGCGTCGGTTCCGCGAGTTGCGGAGCCGTTGGGAGGCATGACGGAGTTTTCCTTTTCGTCACGAAGAACGGAAACTCTAAAGCACCACGAACAAACTGCCAGATTTGCAAACTCCGCCGTTTCAACTCACCTTCCCACGGAGGCAAATGGACAAAGTCTGACGTGGTCACAGCCAAGGGCATCCAAGTGTTCTGTGGTACTTGTTGTTCCAAGGAAATCAAATCCGGCGCTCAAGAACGTGTGAGTTTCATGCAGTTTGCGCAGACTGTCTAGGGTGACTGCTGGAATCTATTTCCTAAGCAGCCGTGTGGTGGAGCCGTTTTTCGGCGTGTCCCCGCTAGCTGAAACGTGCCTGCACTCCGCCTCTGCAAAAATGAGACGATGCGCCACACAAACTTGGGAAAGTGGAGGCTTTATTCTTCCGCAAGGAGTGCGTGAGTCTTGTCAGTGGCCACACAGCCCCATCCGCCGGGTTCAGCGCTTTCTGGTTGAATTAAAACCGCCTCCACCTACCCTGTTTTCTGCCCTTTTCGGGCAGAAAAAAGAGGGCTGCCTTCGCTTTGCCTTTTGCGAGACACAACACGAGGCAAGGAGTGATCACTTCCGGCATTCGCTGTCTGTGCACGCCCCACCTGAAGAGAATTCGGTAGATCCTCATCAGTCCATATTCGGGCTGAATGGACAGAGGAGCTCGAGATCGTCAAGGCTTACGCTACCTCGACAGCAGAAAGTTGATCTGGGGTTGACGAGACACACAGAAAAGACTTACGCTACCTCGACAGCAGAAAGTTGATCTGGGGTTGACGAGACACACAGAAAAGACAGAGACGTGCTGCGTCTTTGTCTCCAGCGTTCGGCCTACGCGGCAGAAAGCCGGTCCAGTCGACCGGGTACGGGAGGAAAGCGGAGATGGCCGTTTCGCGACGGCCACCGTGTAAAGCCGCGTGACGGACGGAAAAGACCAAAACCACAGATGCAATCGCTGGAAACAGGAACCGCATGCTTCGGCTGCTTCGATGGCTCTGCTTCTGAAGATCGCGCTTGTAGAAACACAGCACACTTCAGGCTGGGAATGCGCGCTCAGCGCGGGCCCCGCTTCTGCGGCGAGCGGCGCTGTTGACGTGATTTGCACGTTTAGGTCCTTTCTCACATCCGAATCGCGAAAAACCCGAAAGAGATTGCCCATCCCGTCTGAAAAGGCGTTTCCCTTTGATACGTTTCCCTTAGATAGCGTTTTCTAGGTACGCGTGAGCAAAAGGCCGACAAGCAGAAACCCCTCGGGACTTCGGTCGTTTTTGTGTCTCTGTTCCTGAGACTCCTGCCAGGCGCAGGGTAAGTGCCCGTGAGGCCACAGGCTATATATATATATATATATCAGGAAGCAACACGACCTTGACTCCCTTTTCACCTTTTTTTCGTGAAAAGATTGCCCACGTGCCCACACACTCTCAAGGGAGAAAAGGGAAAAAAGGCGTCCCGCTCCTCCCGTCCCGAAGGCTCCAGAATCTTTTCCCGGCCGTGGTCCTCTTGGCGGAGCGTCGTCGCCTGCACATCTGTTCCTTTCCCTGGTTCTTGAATTTTATCCAAGCACCCCGGGCGTCGTATCCTCACCAAACAGCCAAGATGAATGCACAGGACAAAGCAAAGCAGACTGTGGTAAGACTTTGCACATCTCTGCTCGACGGGAAAGCAGGGAGCGTCGAGTCGGGCACACTCCGCGAGACCGTAGGGCAGACAGCGCCGTGTCTCATCCTGAGACAGCACGTGACACGCAACGGAGGCGACGCCAAAGAGCCCACGAGTGGAACAGAGCGGGAAAACAGAGGAGACAACGGAGAGACGGCAAGGATGAAAACAAAGGCAGGAAAAAGGCGCGGAGGGGGTACACAACCGGCACGAAAGTGCGGCCTGACAGTACAGAGTGTAGGCGACACCTGCGTTGTTTTTCGGGGCAACGCGGGGGACCGAGATGCAGGATTATCGTGACTAAAGAGGAGACGAAAAAGGCAAAAGAAAGGAGGACAAGAAAAAGAAGCCTTCTGTTCGTCAGGGAGGAGAGGACAGAGCAGCACACGTCACTTTCGGAGAGCGCCAGGAACTCCTAGGCGTCCACGCTCAAGTGTCCTTATACAGTGCAAGTATGCCTACTTTGTATATAGGAAACGCTGGATTCTAGAAAAGAACGCGGCGTTTCAACTTTATTTTCTGGTGGATACCTTCGACTCCCGCTCGTCCCTCGTCTGGATGCGCCTTTCTGTCCTTCACCTTCCCAGGTGTCTCCTGTCTCCTTCCAACAGCCTTCTTCCGCCGCCCCCCCCTGTTTTTTCTCCCGCTGTCCCCCATCGCCCCACACTTTTCGTCTGTGTCGCGTCTGTCCACTCTCTTCTGCCTGGCCTTCTCCAGGGCTACTACGCAGTCGACACTTTTGTGCGGAGCGGCATGCGCGTCGGTCTCGGCACCGGAACTACTGCCAAGTTCGTTGTCGAGAGAATCGGCCAGCGCATGCAGGAGGGAACTCTCAAGGATCTCCTCTGTGTCCCGACCAGCGAGGCAACCCGCAAACAGGTAAAGCCTTCTTTCCCTCCCGCCAAGTGTCTCCGCGCTTGTCTCCCTCTACGCAGTCCCTTGCCTCTCCTGCATCTACCCTTCCATGCGTACGTGGGCGAGCATGCACCCGAGCTGCTCCGTGGACACTCTCCAGGTCCGAAAACAGAGGTGGATAACGCGAGAACTACGACTGGAACACTGCGGATAACGCGTCCCTGCGCTTGCAGATATCCACGCTTACACGCATCTACACGCACATATATATATATATATATATATATATATATTTATATATATGTATATATGTATATATAGAGATGTAGGTGTCCGTGTATGGATGTGTGCATATGATTTGTGAGGAGCGGGGAGCGGCACGTGTTTCGTTTGTTTTTTCTGTGTCTGCATCAAGAACTGGACACAAAACGGCCCCGCTGGACGCACGTTCGCTTTCTCAGTAGCACGCAGGGTCTTCCCGTTGAAGTTTCCCCTTGTTCCAGAGCGTCGCGCTCTACGTGTCGCCTTCGAACGCCAGTGCGTTTGTGCCAGTGAGACAGGGGAAAACCAGCTGCGTTGCGTTGCGCACTCTCTTCTCTGCTAGGCGGAGAGCTTGGCAATTCCTCTCACCACGCTGGACGGCATCGACGATTGCCTCGATGTGGCGATTGACGGAGCAGACGAAATTCTTCCTCCCGCTCTCGGGCTCGTGAAAGGCCGCGGCGGCGCCTTGCTGCGGGAGAAAATGGTTGCGGCGGCTGCAAAGACGTTTGTCGTGGTGGGGGGAGCGACGTAGCGAAAAAGAGAAGGGAAGCAGGCGAGGGAAGACGCGAGAAGCCGGCTGCACAGTCCAAAGCGGAGAATGCAAGAGAGAAGAAGCAGCAACCCGCGGGAGAGGAGCACGTGGAAGATGAGTAGCAAGGAGGAGGCAGAAGGCACCCGCAGAACTGGAACACCTTCATTATCTTGTCGCCCCCGCATATTGGCGTTTTCGCGTAATCTGCCTCTGGAAGAAGCTGGCCGTTTTGTATGTGCTTCGGTTTCCTGTTATTTCCGGCTCTGCTGCGTCGTTCCCTGCTTGTTCTCGTTTCTGGGGGCGTGCCGACCACCCCTGTATCGTTTTTTTTTTCTCTTAACGTTCTGTGGCTTTCGTGCGGCGACGACCTGTTCGCGGTCTCCTGCCGCCGCCTCATTCCCGTTTGCGCCGCTGTCTCCAAATGTCTCTCCAAATGCCTCTCCAAATGTGTCTCGGTTTGCTTCAGGCTGCCGATGAATCGAAACTCGTCTCCAACGGCATAGGGTCCACAGGGGCTCTGCCCGTTGAGGTCGTCGTCTTTTCCAACTCCCACACAAAGCGCCTGATTTCCGCGTTGCCGTCTGTGAGAAGCCACGGTGGGCGGGCGGAGTTCCGGAGAAAAACTCCCGCTGCGTCTGGCGAGACACGGGACGCGAAGGGCGACTTGGAAGACGTGAAGGAAGAAGACCGATTCGTTACAGATAATGGGAACTACATCGTCGACCTCTACTTCAAAGATACCGTGACGGACCTTCATGAAATGGACAAAGAAATCAAAAGCGTAAGGCAGATGGCGAAACGCGCACTCAGAAAAAACGAATGGAGGGCTCCCGCCTCTTCGGTGTATTCACGTCTCCGTTTCTCCCCTGTCTTTCCCCCTTTACATAGACACGCTCATGCTGTCTATCTATCTATCTATCTATCTATCTATCTATCTATCTTTCTATCTATCTATCTATCTATCTATCTATCTATCTATCTATCTATCTAGGTATATGGGCAACGTAGAGAGACAGGAAGTCGTCAGACACCTAGATTCATATATATAGCTGTACATATACGTAGGTTCATCTGCATGTACCGTTTTCGCCATCTTTTTGTTGATGGGTATCGGTCTTCCTCACGAAAGCTCCGTGTGTCATGTTTCTACTCGCTTATCTGTTCAACCGTCCTGGTCTCTGTGGCAGTCCGCTCTTCATCACTGGAATCAACACCTTTACGGTATCAGTCGTTTGCGCACTTGAAAAGAATCCGGTTTTTCTGCGAGTCGTTTTCTCTCTCTCGTTCGCTCTTGCAGCCGCTGTTTGTGTCGACAGTTCTTTGGGAATGCATGCTGTAAGAACAACGCTCTTCGTGTTTCTTTTACCCCTTTCCTTTGTGCGTTTTGCACCATTTTCTCGCCCTCCTATGTTTCCTTCGGTTTGCGTTTCCACACTTTTCTGTTCAGATTCCTGGAGTCGTCGAGACAGGCCTTTTCCTCGACTTGGCCTCAGTGTGCCTGATTGGCAAGGCTGACGGCTCCGTTGCGACTTTGACTGCAGAAAGCAAATAAGACAAGTTGGAACACGCAGCCTTCCTCGGAAAGAGGGACACGAAGAGACACCCAACGAGATGACAAGAAGAAAGACGCAAAGTTCCGCACACGCGCAGATACACCGAGACTGCTTAGAGCCTCGTGGCTTTCTTCCAGGCTTTTCGTAAACCGGTGAAGGCATGCGGGCGTGTTCTGTCTTGTCTCCTGCTCTCTCCTGTCTTCTTTCCCTCTCCGCGGAATTTTGAATGTGCGCCCGTCGTTTTGGGCACTCTAAAAGAAGAGGGAGTTCTACGTGCGAAGGCTTTCTGAGAAGGCGACGGAGACGAGGCAGAGTGGAAGAGAAGAGAAACAAGCAACTGAAAAAGACACGTGGACCACGTCCGCCTCGTCGTCTTGTGTCGTGTTTGTTCCCCGCCGTCTTATCTTGCATTTCCGTCCTTCTCTGTTGCGAGTTGCGGTTGTTGTGCTCCGCTTTTCTGCACACACTGCCGTTTTTTGGCGGGTCCGTTCTTCGGATGGCCGCGCTCCGTAGGATGCAGCTCACCGTTTGTTGCCTCTTTCTGTCCTCTTTTTCCTTCTGCCGGCACCCCCACATTTTTCTCGGGGTTTATTTCCCAATGGGGACTTGAAAAGCCGTTTCCGTTATTTATCACGGGTAGACGACGCGCTACTCGCCGATTAAAGTCCTTTCCTGATATATACACTCAGTCCGGGACACTACCGACAAATGATCTGAAAGGCCACAAGGGCGTAGCTCAGATTGCTTGGCTAGTCCCGCTATGGATACACATATACAGATATATATATTATGTATATGTACGTGCTTTTCTGTGATTGCACACATACAATAACGACACTTTAGTACAAATATGGAACTCTTAGTTGAAATATCCCTTAGGCGGTTGCGCCATCGGCTCGCGAGACCCTCGAGTAAAAGGAACCACCCGGGGTCTGTCAGGAGATCGGCGACTCAAGAGTTTCAGAGATCTACGAAAGCATTCGAAACGTCTTGGTGAGAGAGATCCAAATGGCTACTGTGAGCGTAGCTGATGTGTGGCGACGACACGGGGCGTCGTACCCTTCTGTGCCCAGCCAATCGCGTGTGTAACGCTCACACGAGAGGAGACCGTGTCGTTCAATAAACGCCAACTTTATACACTGCGTATTTGAGCCTTGGTGAGGATTGCCAAATTCAGCGGGCCAAGGAAAGGGAACGTTTCGACTTTCATGCTTTTCTTCGAGAGGAGGCGAGGCGAGGAAAACCTATGTAAGCCTTTCTGGAGAAGAGCAAGGAACGTGCAAGAAGCCTCGTTGTGGACAGAAGAGACAGGTTCGTCTCGTTTTCGCTCTGTGGTTTTCGAGTTTCACGACAGATCCGCACCCAGACCACGCTCAGAGAAACCCACACCAGGAGGCAGAAAAGCTGCCCGATCCATTTCCCCTTTCCTGCCGAGGAAATCCGGAAGAACGGGCAGGGCCTTCGCCAGGCTGCGCCCCATGAAGAGAAAAGCCTTTTTGACTCCCATTTTCTCTCTTTCGTGCGACCGCTCTCCGTTCCTTCGTATGTACAGACTACTCTGCGGCCTCCGCGTGGATGGCCATGGCGTGGATTCCTTCGTCCAGCTCTTTCTGCAAGAGCGCATACACTTTCCGGTGTCTCTGCACCAGAGGGAGACCTTTGAATTCGGCGCTCTTCACGAAGATTCTGGCGAGGGCACAGGAAGAAACAGACAGGTTCTAGCGGGGACGTTGTGCCTCCCTTCCCGGTGTAGACGTAGGGAAACAAAACAGCACAGAAGCACACAAGCAACGCGACAGGTGGAGATATGTGGAAGGAAGGACCACCACACAGAAAGACACGCAGACAGCAGACGGGACGCGGGGAAGCAGCGGGGAGAGAGAACGAGAAGAGGCAGAGAAGTGAGACGGCGAGTTGGCGAGCAGCAGCGGGCGAGAGGACGACCGGAACCGATCAGCGCGCCAGGGGGAGACGGCAAGAAACGGCGAAAGTGTAGGCCAAGCGACGTACCTGAAGTGTGTCTCTGCAGATCTGAGTCCTTGTGTTCCTTCGTGTCCAGCGTGGAGGGGAGTCTACGAAACAGGAGGAACAACGGCCACAAACCGTGGATAAAACACGGAGACAGCAGCAAACGAGCCGAAGCAGTTTTCTTGTTCTGACAAGTCCTCGCGTCTTACCTCATCAACCACCTGCAACTGTGTAGGCTGGAGACCCTCAGTGAGCTGACAAGGGGACAAGAAAAGAAAAACGGACACAATGCATCGGAGGGTTTCGTCTCAATGATTTTCGGCGGTGCTGTCCAAAACAGTGGCGTTGAGTCTGCGTCTAAGTTCGGTCGGGAAACGGACGCAGATCTAGACGCTCAACTTTCGAGGGCGGAGATCTCAGGGAACGATACGGGCTGACAAACGTCACTCAGACGCCCCGCACAGAACGACGTGCATAAGCGCATTTTCGCACACGACACAACATGTGCAGAGCTGCTCAAAACGGAAAGACTCTCTGAGGTGTCTAGGTTCGCTCGGTCGATCTCGACTGCGGAGAGGAACGAACCAGAGGGGAAGCGGGGACCCCTTGGGAGGTGACACGACTGCTTCCGCCCTCAACAAAAAAAAGCGTCCACGAAATACGAGACATACACCTCGTTCCTGTCCTGTGCAAGACCCGGTTCCACGTGCCTTCTGTTATTTTGCCTGGCGTGCTGACCTTCTTCTCAATCGCCAGCGCGACAGGGCCCTTGGAGACGGCTTGGCCCGGAGAAGAAGAGAGCGAGGCGAGACGAGAGAGAGAACGAAGAAACATTTCTGAGGGCTGCGGGTTATTTCCAGAGAAGGTGGGGAAAAGCGACGGAGTTCCACTCGCTAGTGGTGGGGGGTGTCCGCTGACAAAAGCCCCTGACTCCGTTGCCGAGCGGTTCCTCGACCCGAGAGCAGGCGAGAAGGGCGGAGCTGGAGAGACAGAATACCCCGGAGAGGGGAATGCAAATGAGAGCGACGCCAGCGGGGAAAGGGAAGAAATGGGTACCCCCTTCAACCGGAACGGACTCGCGTACGAGACATCTGGACTCGTGCGCAGGCCCCGGACAGAGACACCCGTCGTAGGAAGGAGGAGAGAATTCAGAGACAAAACAAACAACAGGACGCCGGACGCATGTGGCAAAAAATAAAAGGACGCGGAGAAACGTCTAGCACGAGAGAAAAGGGAAGGACTGCTGCGTGCAGGCCTGCAGACTCGGTTTCCTGCAGAAAGTTCACTCAACGAAGATCGAAGGAGACACGAAGGCGTGCGAGTTGGGGAGCAACAGACCCCCATGAGCGCGCCTCTCGAGGAAAACGAATTGATCCTACGGAGGAGATCCTGGCCAGACGGCGAAAGAATCGCACTGACGGCTTTGCTAGCCTTCGCGATAGAAAAACGTGCAAGAAAGGGGCTTTTGTCTGATGCGACGGAGAGAACAGAAGGGAAACACACACGCGGTCGACTCGCAGCGGACAAACGCGAGCATCGACGCCTCTCTAATCAAACTTCGGGATGTGTGTGCCTTCGAGCCAAATCGGCGACACACGAGACAAAAAGATGGAGACAAGCTGCCTGCGGTTTCTCGCGGAAGAAAATCGCAGGGATGAAATGCTGAACCAGATTATAAGCAGATGCTCTCGGTAGGATACGTGCTGCCTTCAGGGTCGTTGGGGATTTTTGTGAGCTAACTCGCAGATGTGGGTGTCTTGCCTCCCTGAACTATGCCGCGCTGTCGCGCAGTTGTTGTCTTTGAGTTCCTCCTCTTTCTTCGACAGCCCCATCACATTTCGTTTTTAAGGCATCTTCTTTCCTGCGGTCTTTTTGTGCGCTCTTGCGCCAAAACACCACGCTGGACGTCCCGCGTGAAAACCCAGTTCCCCACTTCGCCGCTTTCTCTGGGGGCCCGCAGTGAAAGGGCATTACTCGGCGTTTGGCCATCTGTCGGGCTGTCCACGTCCTTTTCCGTTCTTGTCTTGAAAAAATCGACGCTGTGCAATGCGAGGGGCTCTGCCTACGGTAAGCCAGCGCTTCGGCCACATTTAACGAAAGAAACCCGCTCGCTCAGTTTGGTCAATGACACGAGAACATCACTGCATCTAACGCGAACTGGAGCTTTTTCCTCAGGGACGACGTTGGACCGCAGTTCTGCTGCAGAATTCCATGCAGGACAAGGTTCTGTTTGGATGGCTGTTCCCCAACGTCCAGAAACAACTTCCTTAACATCTCGCTGTGTAGCGTTTTCATTCATGAGAGTCCACGCAGGAGAGAGTCCGATGATCGTGCATATCTTCTGTCATAGGGACCATCCTGGAAATCGCTGAAGAACCAACGGGAGCTCTTCCTTCTCGATTCTTCTCGCGTCCCTCAGCCCACAAGGTACGCACGGTTCGTAGCCAGTGACTGCGTGCTGTTTTTTGCGGCGAAGGATGCGTCACTGCTTTAGGCCTGTCGCTCAGACTCCCATCAGATTGTGGTTACTCTCCGCTTCGACGATGGCAGTGCAGTTTCGAGGTGTGAAGGCTTCGCGGTCATCTCTACAGTGGGAAAAGAAGGGGAGAAACCGCCTCTCGCAGGACTGTGAGACGCCAGCTTATTCCACAACTGCGGGAACGGGTTTCCCTTATCCTCCGAACGTCGCAACATCCAAATCAGCTAACGTCAGGTGGTGTTGTAAGTTCGATGACTGAATGTCGAGCCCAGTCGTGCCCGCATCTCTGCAAGCTCTCTTGGGGAAATGCGAGCGCGCTGCTAGATCAGGCAGGCGTCACTGAACCACATTGCGACCACTGCGGTTCGCAGCTTTCAGTGATGCCGAGCTTCGGAACACTCGATCTTTTCACCACTCCCACCAACGGTGGGACGTAGTATGTCTGCATGGGCAAAAACCGGAGAGTCGATGACGCCAAGGCACACGGGACAGAGTTCAGTTGCCTGCGTCCGTAAAACATCGCCCTGAGCAGGTTCCTTAGCTCCGTCCGGTCATCTGCACGCGTCAGTGCCGTTCCCTTGCAGAAATTTAAAGGCGCCAGCGCACCGAAGAACACCAGCCCGCACGCTCTTGTGTGAGTGAGTGACAAACGAGCTGCCAGGGCCGTCGTCAGGGAAGTACCAAGAAGCTGTCGACACCGGGGACACACGCCGTGGGGCCCCGACTCTCTCTCTCTCTCACGAGCACTCGAGCTTCCGACCGAGAAAAAAAGAAAAACACACAGACCTGGAGTCTCTCGAAAGTTTCGCAACGGAAGGACGCTCCTGAAGCAACGCTGGAGACGTACGTCGAGAGGCGCTGGAAGGCGGTGGGTTTCCACAGCGCTACGGTAACACTATCACCTGGAACGACACGCTACGCCACACACAGATCCTGTTCATTTACTTACCCCAGCTGTCAGAGTCTCGGTTCTACCGTACTCGCGTGCGAAATCTGTCCCCTCTTTTTCGTTCCCTTTCACGCGGCAAGCAAGGCGTTTTCCACTGAGACCAGCCCTCGTAGCGGAAGGAACAAAAACGTCCGTCAAATCCCGCGCGTACCTGAGGGTGTGAAACAACTCCCCACTGTAAACTGGAATTGCCCGGCTCGATGAAGATCCCGCAGAGTGCGTAGGGTTGCTCTGAAGCCCGATTTTTGTGTGCGTTTCGCTTGGAGATGCTTGTTGTGGCGGCGAGTTCCCCTGCGCCGTTGCTGCGCGATTCGCTACAACACTGTTTTGTTTCCCTCGGACAGGACGTCCAGCAGCGTAAGGAAACAGCTCTTTTTTCTACGAACGTGACGGCGGCGGTAGTTCGCGCTTCCTGCGTTTCCGTTACTCAATTTCGCGAACCTTGCACGCTTTTTGTCTCGCCGCAACACAGCCGCGACTCTGCCTCTCTCGTTCCTTTCGATGTGTGGCCGCTCGGAAAGCCTGCCCGATCCCCCTCCCAAAAATATTGGTCTTGGTGCTCCACTTGTGAAAACAGTGACCGGAGGCACACGGGGGTTTCGCGCGAGAAACGCGGACGGAACGCGTGTGACACTGTGGGAGAGACGCGCGGTGGACGAGATGTGTCGACGCTGCGCTTTTGCCGCTGAATTAAAAAACGGAGAGCGTATATAAACCGCCCCTCTCCCACCCCGCGGAAAAGTAGCTCGACCCCTCTGTGCGATTGTGCCTGTACGTTTAGACTTGTGAGCGTATTCCGCGAGCGCATACGACTTCTTCGCGCTTTATATGTGGAGCGGCGCGAGGTGGAGGAGGGGGGACTCTGTGATGGCTGAGTTGCTCTGGCGCGAGTCGTCTTATTTTTTTCTTCCTTTTTGACTTTCTTTTCTCTTTCCCGCGCAAAGTGGCCGATACAAACGAAAATGGGGAAAGCAGGAAAAGGAACAGGCTCCTTCGGGAAGAGGCACGGGAAAACCCACTTCCTGTGCATTCGGTGTGGCCGCCGCGCGTATCACACCCAGAAGAAGACGTGCGGCGCTTGCGGTGAGTTTTAGCAAAGCGACTCTTCCGTCGCCTTTCCTGAGTGACAAACACATCTCGCGATTCAGTTTTGGTCCCCGGTCTCCCCCGTTTTCGCCGCAGCGCATTCTGCAGAGCAACGCCCGTGCCCTCAGTTCTGCCCTACTGTGTGGGGAGGGTGGCATCTCACCTGGGAAACCGACGGGGCTGAGCAGCGAAAGAGATCCTTTCATGTACTGAATGAAACGAGAACGTTTTGACAACGGAGGGGAAACCGACACACACCGGAGACCTGCGGTCTTTTGGGTTTGGACAGCCGGCGCCGGAACGCAAATCGTCCCTCCGCTTCTCCCGCTCCCTGTTTGGACAAAGTCGCGGATCTGCATGCTCTTTTCAAAATATAGGACTCGCCGTATCTTTCCCTTTCTTTCCCTTCTCATCGAGTGATCTCCTCGCGACTCCTTTTTCCTCAACGTACACGCGAGGCTGTCGCGTGCTCGGCACCCCCCGCCAGCCCGCCCCCGCTCTCTTCCCAGGTTTTCTCGCGAGTGTGTCTAGGCTTCCTGCTCTCCTCTGCATCCGTTTGTGTTGGGTTCCACCTACTGGTTGTCTTGGCTCTCATTTGCCGTCTCGCTCTTTCGCTCGCGTCTTCCTTTCCCGGGGGGTTTTTGGTTCGTCACACACTGGCGTTTACACGGCCAGTACCTGTGAGCGGGCGGGCGTGGCGGGGGTTGTCGAGGAAAGAGGAGGAACGAAGGGTGACTTTTTTTTGAGAAAGGAAACGCCTTGCTGCTCTGTCGAACCAACTGATTCGACACTCAATCCGGGCACTTTCTGTTTCTTCTTTCGTCTGCACACACTCCCTGTATTCGTATCTACGCGGCCGGATCGTATGCTCTTTACAGTCGTGGTTGTGGTCCAGCAACTGTCTGTAGATCCCTACACACATACATATCTTTCTCTGAGTTTCATCGGTTGCATGGACACTGTGATATCGGACGGATCTGTGCATGTGGAGTTGTGCGGAGCGGGAGAAAAAGCGAGCGCCCAACCGCACCTTCTTCGTGTAACGTGTCCGTCGTCTTTCCCTCTTCGCCGTACCCGCGGCGATCTCCCGGGAGCTGCGCGTTTTCTCTTTTTGCGTCTTGAAGCCCTCGGAGTGCGAGGACTGAAAGGGTGTGCACGCGTTCCTGTGTTTTCTGCTTCTCTTGCCTCTCTTCTCAGGATACCCGAACGCGAAGAAGAGAACCTACAACTGGAGCGAGAAGGCGAAGCGCCGCCACACGACCGGCACTGGCAGGTAGGCAGGAGAGAACAGCGCAAGACGAGCGAGGCTCTGACGCACGCGCCTCCTCACGTCTTTCTTATGCAGTTTGTGCTTCCTCCTCGCTCGTCTTTCCTCTTGATTTCTGGACTCTGTACCTTCGGCTTTCGGCTTCTGAGCTCGGACGCTATGATCCTCGGTCGCTGGGTTCTCTGACGTTCGACTTCGAACTCTCTCTTTCACTTCCTCGTCCTCAGTTCTTGCCGCTCGTCTCTTTCTCCTGCGCCTTTGGCGTAGTCCCTCTGTGCCTTCCTCTTTCGTGTGTTTCAAGGTGGAGACTGGTGCTTCCTGTGCAGGATCTTCGTTTTCTCGAACCGTGGATTCCGCCGTCTGAGGGGGGGAGGGGGGGCTATGCTCTGCTCGTCTCCCACTGGACTGCTCTCTCGCCGTCTGGCTCGGTTTCCCCTCTGCCCGTGCGTTTCGTCTGAGTCGTCAGACTGTGTGATCAAGAATAGATGACGGCATCCTGTCGAAACAGCGCTGTGGGATCGCGTTCGCGTTTCCTTGTAGCGCTCGCGAGTCTCGAGGCCGTGCGTTCGTCCCGTTCCTGTCCGCTCTCCTGGCGAAGAGAATCACTCTGAGTGTCTCTGTTTTCGGTGCGCTTCTTGTCATTCCGGACTGTCCTTCCTTTTATTTTGCCGCCATCTCTTTGTTCGCTGTGCATCCGCTGGGAGTCCACGCTTTGTTCTTTCCGAAAGTTATGGACTTGGCCGCCTTCGGTTTTCTCCGGCTTTCTTCGGGTTTTGCGGCTCTGGAGCCTTGTTGAGGACGGCTAAGAGGACAGTTTTTCTCACTGCATCTGCCTTTCGTGTTCTGCAGATGCCGCTACTTGAAGGACTTGCCTCGTCGCGCGAAGAACAACTTCCGTGAGGGGACAAAGGCGACTCCGGTGAAGAAGAGAAAGACACAGAAATAAAGGGAACAAGCAAGTAACTGAGAGATGACTCGACTCCTTTCTCTGTGAGGCCAGGTGCGAGATCTTCGCCGTCGCCAGAGGCACGAGGGAAGCGAAGCGCGGGGGACGGAGAGAGAGAGACCGGCGAGCGCCTCTCGTAAAAGGGGGGAGTTGCCGATCTTTTTTTCTGGGCCATCCGCGTTCTCTCTGAATGTCAGTGGCTTCCAACTCCACGCGTTCCTCTCAGCGAAGGGACAGTCGCAGTCGTCACTCTATAAAGTATCGTGTCTCTCCTTTTCCCGTCTTCTTTTGTTGCTCGTAACCTCTCTCTCTCTGGTTGTCTCCTCGCTCTCTGGGCGAGCGAGGGAAACCGAGAACGTCCCAAACTCAACCTGTTCCGTGAAACTCACGACACCAGTCGTGCTGCACAGGGCCCCGCCCCTGCATGCAGCGAGGCTCCTGGGAGAGGCTGCCCGAAGAGGCGTAGACCACGGGAGATACCCACTCTTCTGAGCAGAAATCGTGCCGAAAGATGAACAGGATGCAGCCATGTGTGCCGCCTCTGATCCACGTGCGGAGGATACAGAAAGGAAACGAGAATGGCAGTTTCAGAAAGCCTCATTGTAGGGAGGGTCGTGTCGCTGTTCAAATCGCTCGTGGGGAAGAGCCAAATGGGGAAAATTCCTGCCTAGACCCCAGTACCAGTCCCCCCGTGCGTCTTTAGATCGAAAGCGCCGGTGAAACAGCGAACACGGTTGCGGTTAACACGATTTTCCATTTGGAGGCAAGAGCGGAAAAGGCGGAACACTGCTGCGCGAAGAGGCTACACTGTGCAGGTACACTTCGATGCATCCTCGCACACACGCCGTCACTGTCAAGTACCCTATCCACAGGGAAATTCTAATGTACATTTCTACATCTATAATTGTCCTCCTATGTGTGACTGCATTTCGCTGTATGCACAACTTGGACCGATAGAGTTCCACGTCGGTGTCGATGGGGCAGACGGATCCCGTCGCCATGAAACACACGGCCTGTAGATTCCGAAAGCGCTTGAACGCGGACTACTCGACATGTTGTGAGGAAAATACATCCTAGAGCAGTGGAATCCACGCAAGCGTCGCTTCGCTTTCTTTCAGATTCTCTCTTTTACTGGAGAGTCGTCCACACAGTGTGCCTCCGTCGATGCTCGCCAGTGCTCTCCATATAAAAGTCGCAGCGAGCATTGAAACTGCCATCGTTTTTTGCCGGTGTCGAACATGCAGAGATGCAGGCCTGCAGCCTGCATGCGCGTGAAGCGTTTGCATCGAATGTGTGCCTGCAAAGACACATATGCCTCACAGGAATGTACTCGAGGAGATGTGCCTATCTGTGCGCACGTGAAGACACGCCAGACAGAAAGGGGGGGGGGGGGGGGATTTTACCCCACTGTCAAGGAAGGGATTCCAACATAAAAGTGGCCCTCGGTTCGCTCTTTTCGCCCAGATCCAGAAGTTGCTGACAAAGAACGAAAGGCAGACTTCTGCCTCTCTCCTGCCAACATCGCCGAGACGTTTTCGGGCTCCAAAGAAGCTTCTCCCCATCTTCTACTTAGACATGTAAAGGGTTTTCGATCCTTCGGCCTTCCAGCTTTTGTCGCCTCGTGTTCCGTTTCACTTCAGCAGCCTTCTCCATCTGCATCGATATGTGGAGCTGGGCGAAACTGTTTTTCAGAGACTGAGGTTACATTTGCGCTGAACAGCCACCGCGACACGTAACCTCGCCGCGTGCTTAACGGTCGAAGCCAGCGAAAGAAGACGGACTTCTTTCCGTTTGCTCTGAGGGGCCTATCGCAGAAACGGAGGTTCGCGTGCATGCTGCCGTCGATTTCCGTCATCAAAAAGAAAAGCGTGTCTCTTCGCCCCCGGTGTCTCCTGGCCCGATATGTGTCTCCCCGCCCTCGGTGTCTCCGTGCATCTGGTGCGCAAAATCGACGTCGCGCAGGAACGAGACAGACAGCACAGCGCTTTTCGCGCTGTCTCCCGCTCTCGTTCAGACTGCAGACTAGAACGTAAACCTCGGCCTTCGTCGCTTTTTCTCGTCTTTCGTCTCGCTTTTTTTGCCTTTTTCCCGCCTCGCCGCTTTTTGCGCCGCGTTGTCACGTTCGCGTCAAAGCACCTACGTGGCACGTTTCCTCTCACAAGACAACGGAACAAGACTCTGCGGCTTTCCCCAACAGAACGCCGCGTCTTTTTCTTGCTTTCGTTCTCGCCTTCTTCTCCCTTGTACCTTCTCTGCTCTTGCGTCCTTCTCCTTCCTGAGCTTTTCTCGCCTTCTTCGTTCACTGGTCACCTGCCTCGGAGACCCGGTTGCCGTTGCAGACACCTTCCACCCGCTCTCTCAAAAAACTCTGTTTCCTCGCCCCTCTCGTCTTTCTCCCCTGCTGGAGACGCCCCCCCCTTTTTTCCGAATCTGCACGCGCCGAATTTGCCGCTTCCCGCTGCCGCCCCGTCGTCGTGCTCCCTCCATTTTCGGAGATTTTCTTCTCGCACGCGCACCACGCCAGAATGACCAGAAGACGTTGGAGACTCTGCGCATTGGAGACAGCTTTCGAGGCACAACGGTGTACAGGAAAAAGGGAAGAGTGTTGATTTTCGATGGCCTAATGAACGGGCGCCGCTTCCGCCAGCGCGGCTGTTCCAAGGCGCTTCATTGCAGCCAGGAGACTGCGGAAACACACGCCACGCGTCCCTTCCTTCCTCCCTCTTCTTTCTTCCATCCAAAGGCGACAAATGCCGTTTCTGTCTCCTTTTCCACTCTCCTCGTCTTCCTCCTCCTGCTCGCCTGCGACGGCGCCGCGCGTCGCTCGCCCCAGACGCGTGCAGCGCCCGACTCTGTCTCTTTCTGCGCCACCCCACAAAGGAGACACTTCGCGCGTCCCCCTTCCAGTCGTCTCCTTCCTCACTGGAAATGCGCCCCGCCACACAGGAGACTCCCTGCGACTAGACCAGGCGGAAACACCAGGACGGAGAAACCTAGCAAAGGGGAGACAAGGAGCGATGTCAACGCAGCACAGCACTCGCCGGCAGGCCTGTGGAAGGCCGAGGAAGAGCAGGCGGCGGAGGCGAGGCAGAGCGGGCGGCGCCTCTTCGGGAGAGGCGGATCGGTAAGAGGAAGGCAGGGAGAAGAGAAGGGGAGAAACAGACGAGAACCCACCGTTTACGAGAAAGGAAGTGATAACAGGCTGTCTCCTCCTGGGAGGACTCACCGCGCGTTCTCAGTCGCTGCGCAGCTTCGCCTCGAGTCCGAATGGGGAAAGCCTTCGCGGGCCCCGTCGCTGGCGTTTTCGTCTGCGCACGTGCCTGCCTCTGCCGTCCCTCATCCTCTCTTCTCTTTAGCCGAAAGGCCGGAGGACAGGCAGACACAAGAACCTCGTTTGGTTGCGAGGAAACCGCATTCGAGCCACAAGACGCAGTCGCCTTCTCGTCTTTCTTGGCACCCCTGTGCCGGCTGCCCTTTTTCTTCCGCCAGTGTCTCCTTCCTTCCCTCTTCGCTGTCCTTTCCAAGACTCCGCGAAGCGAGAGAGGACGGAAGACTCGCGGCCTTCTATCTGTCTCCCGTGGCAAAGAGGTTTCGGAAGTGGCCAAAATGTGCGCAGGATAAAGTTGCGTCTTTCTCCGCTTCGTGTTCTCCACTTTCCTCCGGTTTTTGCACCCTGGCTCCTTCGTCTCTCGCTGCGGTTCCTCCTTCGTCTCTCGCTGCGGTTCCTCCTTCGTCTCTCCTGCCGGCGGCTTCGTCGGTTTTTTCGTCGGGCTGTTTGCCTTGGTGCCCGCCTTCTACGCTGTCAACAGGCTTCATCCGAGAAAGCGGGAAGAAGCGGGGCCCTCAACGCAGCGCGCTGAGTGCACAACTCAGCGACTTGCCTCTTTCCGCTCTTCTCCCTCCCCCCTGGATGCTCATGCCGCCTTCCCTGGTTGCGTACTACAACACGCACTCGACGCGTAGCCAGCTGGAAGAGGGAGACGGAGAAGATGGAGACGGAGAAGATGGAGAAGGAGAAGATGGAGAAGGAGAAGATGGAGACGGAGAAGATGGAGACGGAGAAGATGGAGACGGAGAAGATGGAGAAGGAGAAGATGGAGAGGGAGAAGATGGAGAGGGAGAAGAAGCAGCGCAGACAAGGGAAGAGATAAGTGGGAGAGACGGGGGACATCAGAGAGAGCAAGAAGTCTCTCCTTCGGCGTTCGAGAGGCTTCGTCCGGGTGTCTCCGTTTCTTCTGCTTCGTCCTCCCCTCGGGGCACCGAGTCGCCTTCCCGCTTGGCGGCGGGCCGTCGCCCATCCGCTCTGCAGCCTGAGCTCTCGTTTCTGTTTTTCCCTCCCAAGACGATCACGGCCGCGGCAGGCAGCGGCGGCGAAGGCTGCGTCTCGTTTCGCCGAGAAAAAAGTCTGCCGAAAGGAGGACCCGATGGAGCGCCGGGTGGGAAGGGCGGCGACGTTCTCCTGATTGTAGGCGAGCAGCAGGCTCTCGCGACGTGTCCGAAACTGCGGGGAGACAGAGACGGGAACGCGGCTCTGGCGGCGACAGAGGCGGAGGCGGCAGGGACGACTCCGGCGCGGGCTGGGAGACAGCGCCGCAAAACACGAGAGAAGGCGTCGCTGACTCGTGGAGAGAAGCGAGACGCGGAAGATCTAAGCAGAAGAAAGCGAGGCGTGTGGCAGGCGGCAGATGGCGGCCGGGGCCAGGGCGCGATGCGGCAAGGGGTGAGTGCGGAGAGCGGGCGGGAGGCGTGGGGACGGAAAGGCAGAAGAGAACAGCGAGACTGCGAGTACTTAGACTGCCAACACAGATCACCCCTTCTGAAACACGACTGCTAATGGAGGGTCGGCGGGAACAACATCTTATTGTCCCATACACGGATCGTCTGCAAGCGCTGCGTGCGTCACGTAGACATTACCGGAGAAGGGGATGCCGTGCGTTTTCGACTGGCAAAGAACGGAGAGCGACGCGCGCCAAGATCGAAGACAAACCCGATTTCTTCGAATCTCGAGACTCTGCATGCATGAGCGGATGCGTCATTTCGTCTGCCTGTGTCGCTGGGTGTGCGGCGCGAAGACGCCTCTGTGTCAGACGTGGAGGCTTGTTGGTGAGTGTGACTAGGGTGTTTTGCGGATCCTTTTCCACGCAGAGCCAAGCAGGAATGCATGCCTCTCTTTGTCGTGTTTTCTCGCCTTCTCGTGCAGAGTGCAGGGAAGCACGAGCGCGTGTCCGTGCCGCCCAACACCCTCGTTTTGGATGTGACGGATCTCGAGGAGGGCGTGCGGGAGTTGAAGGAGAGACGAAAGGAAGAAGAAGACGGAAACGACGACGAGGATGCACTGCTTGACAAGGGGTTGGAGGCGATGCTCCGCATGCACGGCAAAGAAGGCGACAACGACGGAATTTCTCAAGAGGGACGAGGCAGAGGCACGAGCCAAAAACACAAAGACGAACGAGAAGAGAACGGCGAAGAAGGCGAGGGAAAAGATGGAGAAGAGAGCGACATGGGGGAAGAAGTGGACGACGATGAGGCCTTTGCTGCGTTTGCTCGCATGTTTGGCGACTTTCTTGAGAGTGGAGGAAAAAGCGGCGTGAGCAGCAAGCGAGAGAAGAGCGAAACGCGTCGCAGCGCGTTCAGGCTGAAAAGGAAAGACGGTGGAACGCTTACGAGACAAGACACACTCTTTTTCGAGCGAGACGGGCTTGCAGCAGAAGACGGGGAAGACACAGAAAATCGTTCCGAGGAAGACGACGCCATGGAGGCTTTCTTCGCTTCGCTCTTTGACTCGAAGGCCCCGCGTCCTGCGAAGAAGAGGAGAATGGCGGGGACCAAGATACACGAAGAGCGACGCCGGACGCCTGCGGCAGGAAGGGTGCGAAGACGCCTGGCCAAGGCGAAGGAGGACGACAACATCCAGGAGGAAGTGGAGAGCGCGGCAGAGACACCAAGACATGAAGGAGACACAGACGAAGAGGAGGGCGAGGAGGAGGAAGAAAGTCGCGGAGCAAGAGGAGAAGCATTGCGGCGGCTACGAATCAAGAGAGAAGATGAAACGCGACACAGACGGGCGGGAACAGGGAGCGAGGAAATGCGGAGGCGGTCGCCAGAAGACACAGACAGAGGGATAGAGAAGGAAGCGACAGGACGCATGAGAGGCGGAGAGAAAGAAGCGATTCGTGGAGGCTGGGAAGGAGAGGAAGGAGAGGAAGGAGAGAAAGGAGAGGAAGGAGAGGACGGAGGGGAAGAGAAGAACCACGAGACACCGATTCACGGCGTGTATCTCAGTCGCGCAGGCCAGCAGCTTCTTCTTGCTCGGGGAGGAAGGGGCGGGCGAGGCAACGCAGCCTTCCTCACAAACACGTAAGTGCCGAAAGAGAGTCCTCAAAGTACTTTTTCTTTCTCCTTGGCTGCTTCCTGTCGCGCTCAGAACATCGCCGAACCTTAGTCGCACTGGATGGTCTCTTCGCTGCCCCGCCCTTGATTCGTTTCCTTTTCGCTCTTGTTCTCGCGCTCGTTTGTTTCATCTCGGATCGCTGGACACCTGCGCGTTCTGCGTCCTGCCTCGGGTTTAGAGGAGACTCTGCGTGTTTTCCGCGTATCTGCTTTTTGTCGTCGTCCCCGCGTGTCTCCGCTCCCTGTCCCGTCTCGCTTGCCAGTGTCTCCTTTTTTCTTTCTTTCGCTCTTTTTCAGCAATCGCTACCCAACCACGGTCGAACGCGGCCAGGAAGGCGAGAGGCGCCGCCTGCTCGTAATTCCAAATTTCGCGGACGTTCTCGTCGTAGGCTTTCGAGGTTCTGGGAAAACGTCTCTCCTTCAGGCGGCGTCGAGCATGGCTTCCCAGAAGATGCCCGCCGCGTCCTCTTCCGTTTCTAATTTCATGTCTCTCTCGCTTCCTGGGGACAGGTCGACGACTCTGGTTTGTTGGCCGTCTCCGCCAGACCCTGTAGCCGCTGAAGCGTCGGAGCGAAAGAGAAACGACGGCTTCGGAGAAGATGTGTTTTCACTTCGGGAGCCCTCGAATCCGCTGCACGGTCTTTTGCCCGGCCCCAGACGCGCAGCCCTGGACCCGCTGAAGGGATGCGAACGAGGAAGCACAGTATTTCTTCTCGACAGCCCCGGACTTCCGGACACGGTGCTGGAGAACCGAAATCTGTCTCCCTATCCTTCCTCTCCTCGTTCCTCGCCTACTTTTTCATCCCCGGCTTTTTCCTCTTCTGCATCAGTTCTCGGCGGTCTCGCGGCGTGTCGTCTGACAGGCATGGTGATCGATGCCTCCAGACCCGTAAGTGAAAAAAAGCCGAGCGAAAAGGAAGGAGGGAAACGCTTCGGTGCCGAAGTCGCATAAGCCCCCGCAGAGACAATTCACATGTGCAAAAATGTGCGTACCACCGAGGAGAGGCTCGACCATAAACCTGCAGACACAAAAGCAAATAAATATATATTTGTATTTCTCCACGTACATCCATATATTTAGTCTGCGCACGGGAATCTACCTATCTACATCAATCCCTAGTATTCGCAGATACACCTGCGTGAACGTTGTCTCTTCTCCGACAGCAGTAGTGTTGACAGTCGCTCTCTCACCTGACGCCTTCGATGCCTCTGTTTGTTTGCAAAACACTGCCTGTCCCCGTTTATGCCCATGTCTGAGAACCTGCATGCAGAGACACATGTGTGCATGCGCCTTGGCATCAGGTTTTCTCGTTATTAGCCGCCTTTCAGCCAGCAGGCGCCCGGATGGAAAGAGAACATGCCTGTGCATGCCTCCTGGCAGCTTTCATGCGTTTGTCTGCGTCGTTCCCTGCGCCCTCCCGCTGGACTGGGCTCTTTTCTCGTGCCTTTCGTATCTTTTGCTGTGGGCGTCTCAGTCTGAAATTGTGGAAGGCTACAAACGCCTCTGCAGAGCTCTCCACAGCGGCCTGCCGGGTGCCTCGCTCGTCCCGCGAATCATCGTCCTGTCCAAGATTGATCTCTGCGCTTCCCGTGCGAAGTTACGGGAGGCGGTGGAGTCTCTTCGCGCCTTCACCGACAACCGGAAAATCTTTCCCGTCTCTGGTGAGACAAAAACAAACTCTTGGGTCTTCCCGTTTCCTGCTGTTTCCTACTTCTCCCGTCCATGCTTCTCTCCTCTTTCTGCCTTTTAGTGTCACGTCTCGTCTTGCGGATCTTCTTCTCACGGTGCTCTCCCCCGGCCTGTTCTTTTCCTGTTCTGTCCTTCTCCGTGTGCGCCTGCAGCCCGAACGGGGGAAGGAATTGCCTCACTGGTTTCTCAGACGCAGACGCTTCTTCGTAGCCTCTACGTCGGTTCGCATACCGACACCCAACTCCCAAGCAACCGTCCGCTATCTTCGTCGTCGTCTCCTCGCTTTTCTCCGTTTCGTTTGTTGTCTCCTTCGCCGCGTTTTGAGACTACGCGGAGGTCTTTGGAGCCTGGGGCAGCGGCGGTAGAGAATGGACGGAGAACCGACCTCCCTCGGAATCGCTCCTCACCTTCGTCCTCCGCTCCCGCGCTGTCTCCGTCTGTTTCCCCTTCTCTGTCTCCGCCTTCTGCTGGCTCGTCGCCGCTATCTGTCGAGCGTCTTCTGGATCTGTACCGACCCCTGGGCGAGCACGCCGTGCGCATTCACGCGTGGGAAGATTTGGAAGAAGAGAGACAGAGGCGACTGCGCAGACGGAAATTCGTGGGGCAGAGTCTCTCTTCTTCTCCGGGCGTCTCTCTGCGGACAAAAGAAACGGAGCAGACGCCGTTCGCGTCCCCACAAAACGCGCTTGAGAGAACGGGAAGTGACCGTCGCCCGACGACACTCGACTCGGGGGCGGACCTCCACGCGGCTGCTTTGGAAGCGGAGGGAGAAGAAGGCGATGACGACCGAGACGGTAGAGAAGGCGAAGACTACCGAGACGATAGAGGAGGCGAAGACGACCGAGACGGTAGAGAAGGCGATGGAGAAGAAAGCGAGGAAGAAGAAGGCGAGGAAGAGGACGGAGAGTGCAGAGGAGAAGAACTGGGGCAAGGCGGTTCGGACCGCGTCCCGGCGTCCGCATTCGCAGCGAACGGAGAGAAGGAGCGGCGGCTGAGGCTGCTGCTGGCGAGTGAAGGGCTCCGGAGGCCAGACGAGCAGGAAACGAAGCGAGGCGCGTCTCGGAAGAAACGGAAAAAAGCAAAGGCCGGGCCGCGTGGCCTCGTTTCGTCCAAAGAGAAACTCGGAGAACCGGAGCCCGACGCGTTCCCCGCCATGCCGCGAACGCCAGTTGCTCTGGAGTGGAAGTGGGAGGAAGAACTAGAAAACCCGAAAAAAAGTGAGGGAACAACCCGTCACACGTTCACCCCTGCATATCTGGGTCGGGCTTGCTGGCGATGGGGGATCCGCGTGCATTTGCGTGGGCATTCGTTTTCGCCACTGGTCCCGCTCTCTCGCTCAAACAGCTAGCTCTGTGTCGATGCTGAGGGTGCATGCGACCTTCTTTCGAGGGAAGGCGATCCACTTGGGCAATGCAGGTTCTGCAGTGCATTCAAGGAAACGCAGCACAAAGCAGCTGTGGTTCAGCGACGTCGCTTTCTCTGCCTCTTGGTATATCTCAAACACATACAGATATGCATGCGCCTGAATGTACATACACACATATATGTATGTATATGTATGTATATGTATGTATATGTATATATGCTTATATATATGCATATATATATATATATATATATATGCATATAGGCAAATGAACAGACAGGCAGATCGTTGTCTGAATATTTGTATGTTTGTGTGGACGCACACGGGCATAGGGGAGGCTTAGATGTATCTGGGTGAGTATTCTCCTGTAAGAGTGCTTGTTTGTGGGGTGTATACGGTGATGGGGGCACTGAGTGTTTTTGGAGTTGCATTTTCTGATTTTTCAGAGAAGAAAACAGGGCGGATCTTCCGTCTGTCGGGGACACTGATCGACACCCTCACACGCCAAGTGAAGGAATTTGACAACCCAGCCGCTCTGCGCCTGTACAGACAGCTCGCCGCCCGCGGCGTTATCGAGGTGAGCAGGCGCAGGATGTGCCCACCTGTGGTTTCGTTTTCTTTTACCCACCGTGGCGCCTGCCAAAGGACTCCCTTGTCATACCCCCTGTCCAGTCGCGTGGTGGCTACAGAATTCCTCCGTGGAAACCAATTTCTCTCTGCCTCTTTCCAGCACGAATCTGGTAATGATGGGTGCTGGCCAGCTTGTCTCTACATGGCGATGCATCCGCAGAACTACAGACGGTTTAAAGATGCACATATGCGTATATGTATTTATACATATTTATTTCTGACGTACGTGAGTGTGCGTATGCACGTAGTTTCAAATGCTGGGTTTCCGTGGAGGTTTTGCGCCGCAGCGAATTTTTGCCGCTTGGAGAATCTGAATCCCTGTGTTCCGAGCCGCTTTCCCTGTCCGTAACTGGCGGTTCCGTGCATACACCTTCTGCTGCCTCTCTGCTGGTTTCGCTTCGCCTTTCGTCGTTTTCCAGCAACTTTTCCTCGAGGCCGGGGCAGAGGAAGGGGACACGCTTCGCGCAGGAGAAGCGGAACTGAAGGTGCTGCCGTCTTATAGTCGGAGAATGGAGAGTTTGAAGCCCCTGCTCATGAACGAAGGGTTGCGGCCTCTCGTGACGGAGGCACCCGAAGAGCGAGGAGATGGAGACCATGAGGAGAGGCGAAGCGACGAGGAGCTCGAAGCGTGGATCAACACCGCAGCCGAGATGCCGTAGGTTGCCCCCAAGGGAACGTTTAAGACGGGTCCTCATCCTGGGTTGCCTGGGCAGCGCCTTTCCGGACTTTCACCTTTTTCGGCTGCGTTCGGTGCACGCTTCTCTGCCGTCTTTCGTGGCGTTGTTTCCCGTTTCCTTCCTTCTGTCGCCTTGATGCCTCTGCCTCCGAGGCTGTCGGGCGCCAGGCACGCGGCGCCTCAGCTTCGTCGCGGCTCCTGCGCGTGCATGCGTGCATGCACACTCTCTTACTGGCGGCAGCCTCGTCAAGGGCGTGTGTATCGGTCCATGCGTTCCGCGGCGCCTCTCGCCACCGCGCAGTGAGAGGCTCGTCCGAACCTGTCCGATCAACAGCCACAGTTGTAGCCGCGCAGTATACTCAAGGCAGAGAGACTCTCAGCCTCCGGGAGTAAAGGCCGCGAACATGCAGGCAGCCGTTTACGCAGGGGCGTACCCAGTGTGCGCGGCCTTTTCGGTTTGTTTCCAGAATGTCGCTTTACGACCGAGACGCGAGACGGATGTGGCGGAAACGGCGGCGAAGTTTCGTCAAGCATGCGCGCTCGCTGGGTCACGGAGGCGGCGAAGTTCTTGCAAGGGGAAGAGCCGCAGCGCCCTGGAAACTCCACAGCGCAGCCGCGTATCCAGAGACACCCGAAGAGAGACGGAACGCGCGCAGGAAATCGGAGACAGAAGACGAGTCGTGACGGACGTGGATAACAGAGCGGGAATAACAGAGACGGGAGCGCCGGTTGGCGGGAAGAAGGGCGTGGATCGCGCCGGCAGCAGTTTGCAGCTGAACGTAGAAAGACAAGTAAACGGTGTATTCATATTTATATTTACATATATATATATATATATATATTTGTATATATTGTGGTTACCTGTGGGACGCCGAGTTTGTCTTTGTGTCTCGGTGGCAGGTTTAGATTTTCGCCGGGAGGCCAACCCCGTTCATGGGTCGCGCGTCGCTCCGCCTGTCTCTCGTCTCAAGCCCGCGGAGCTGATTCGCTCTTCGCCGTTCTTTTCTTGTCAAAGACACAGACCCTGTGAATTTGTGAGAATTCCCCGCGGACGTGCTTTTCTCGCTTGTCTCCGGGGGATATACAGCCGCACCTCTGTTCCTGGCTTAAAAATGCTCCCGTACACTGCACACACATATTTACGTATTTCCATATCTATCTACTTACGTGTGTATATAGGTTAACTCGCAGCAACACGGCGCGCCAAAACCTACACAATTCATCCACGTCCCTTCTGAAAAGCTGCCGCCGTGTAGGCTCCTTTCTATGCATGCATGTCTGGGAGTCCATCTGTCTGGCGATGCACCGGTCTGCAGATATATTTCCCAGAGTATTTACGCCCAGGCGCCCGTGGAGGCATCGAACAGGAGGCTACCCGACCTACCTCGCCACCGTGCCTGCCGAGCTGCATGTCCTGTATGTTTCGCTAGTCCTAGCGCCGACGCGCTGCTCTGTCTACAAAGTCGAATCGCTCGCAGAGATGTCGCCCGCGCGCTGCCGCTCCATTCGTGCCTGCCTCTATGCGCACATATCCACTTATACATATATACATGTATACATATGCATACACATACCTATTTATACTTATATGCCTGTGCATCTACATAGTTATAAATGTGCTCAGACAGCCGTGTGTCAGTTGCGACACTTTCTCGGACTGCGGGCGCGATGAACGGTGGAAACATGGCGCCGCCGAGGACGCTCTCCGCCAAGAGAGCAGGAATCGACAGGGAAAGCCTCGGGCGAATTGACAAGGAAACTGTCCCAGTATGTGTCCACCTTCCCGGAAGCATGCGCATGCAGAAAGAGCCGGAGACCACGCCCAGGCAGGCACTCTTGCGGGAGGTGACTCGAACTCCACGAGGGAAAAAGAGTTCCTCAAATGTGTACGCGGCGCGAGTCGCGCGAGAAGAAACGTCAAGGGAGGAACGGCAGCATGGGACCACATCATGAAAGGCACGTCTCTTGGGTGAAAGAAAGACATGTGCATTTCCGGATGCAGAGAGAACACGGGGGGAGCGAGTGGAATGCAACCGGTTTCACAACAGCCTCGCAGCGAAACTATGTAGACAGAGAGCCGCAAAAAACGAGACAGCCCCCGACCTTTTTCGTCCACAAAAAACTCGGCGCTCTTTTGTTTTTATTTGCGTCTCTCCTTTCCGCTGGCCTCCGTCGCGCTCTCTGCCCCGTCCTCTTGTCCCCCTGCGCTTGCCTGCCAGCCGGTTTCCTCCGTCACGCGTTTCGAGCGTTTTCGTCTTGCTTTCTCCGGAGATCTTCCCTCAGGGTTTTCCGGCGGGGCAGCGCGGGCGCGTATCTCCTCGGTCCACGCGCTTCCTTCCGAGCTTCGCGAAAAGGGTTTCCCGTGCCTCGGCGAGATCGTGCTCGCCCTCGCGGCTCGGGTGTTCGCGCCCGGTCTCTCGCCACTGTCTCTTCTGTGCGCCCTCGAAAAAATCCCACGACTCGCGGGTGAGTCGCGTGGCGCCGCCATCGGCTTCTGCTGACAGCGACGCCCCCTCTGCGGCGAACGCGAGAGAAGAAGAAGAAGGAGAAGAAGGAGAAGGAGAAGAGGAGGAAGAAGGAGAAGAAGAAGAGGAGGAAGGAGAAGAAGGAGAAGAAGAAGAGGAGGAAGACGGAGAAGGAGGAGAAGGGAGTAGAGGCGACGAGGATGCAGCGTCGGGGGCAGAGGAAGACACAGCACGGGAGGAATCAGCGAAAGTGGACACAGAAGAGGAGAGGGAAGGAAGGCCGCGAGAGAGTACGGCTTTCAGCAATTGCCGCTGGAGATAACGAAGACGCGCCAAACGGTCTGGGAGGGCCGTCCACTCAAAATGAGGGACCGCAACGACACGCCACCTGAAAGGACCACGGAGAAGTCGGCGCACATCTCACACACGTCGGTGCACTCGGTCACATACGTTTGCCTGCACGCGTGCGAGATTTACACGCATGCGCACACGCCTCCACAAAATCAGACACATGCCAATCAAGTGAGACATAGTCATCTTGTATCTATCTGTCTAGACATCTATGCACTTCTATCTGTATCTCTATCAATTTATATTCATATTGCCTCATCGACATCTGTTTCTACGTGTCGATTTTGTTTTACGCATTTCCAGTGTCTTGCGCAGCTCCCAGGCGCTTTGCGCACTCACCCTTGGGCTTGAAGGAGGCGACGACGCAGCGACGTCCAGGCAGTCAGTTCGATTTCCGCTCCTTCCGGGTCTCGGAAGAAATGTTCGGAAGCGCCAACCTGCAGAGCGACACAAAAGCGACGAAGAAACGACAATTGTTTGCCCACCACGACAGTTCACTCAACAAAAAGACAACTACCGGCTCCAAACAAACCACGAGCTATCTTTGCATATACATGCATATGCATCCTCATATATATATATATATATATATCTGCATATATGTACAAACACATCCATACATGCATATGTGATTATGCCTGTGTTCAGTTAGGTGCCTGTGCACGGGATGCGCAGACGTGTGTCAGTGTTCAAGTCCTGACCTCGAAGGCTATTCGATGCGTCGCGTCGACGAGGGGAAGCGTGTAGGGAGGCGCGTAGACTGCGGTTTGCAGGTGGAATCGGTGGGCCGGCGACAAAAGGTGCGATGACAGTTTCTGGAGGTTTCTCAGAACGTCTCGCTCGATTTCCGTCAAGGCTGAAACCGCGTTCGCAGACAATCCCTCCACTCTTTGAGAGCCCGAAAAGGAACCCGAGCCTCGCCCGCCCAAAGACGAGGCCGAGCGCGGCCAGCGCTCGCCATTTGTTGAAGCATGCACTCTCTGCGTCGCACCAGCCTTCGTTTGGGGGCTCCAACGTGCGTCAGGCGCATGCGCGTCTTGCGCAAGAGGAGAAAAATCCTGAGAAGAGGGTGACAACGTGAGTGTCTCTTCGTCGTCGCTCGCTGTGTCGTCGAAGACAGCCGCGCGCTCGTCAAAGGCGAAGAGCGCAAAGCGTCCGCTTCCGTCCCCGCATGTTTCCGTGTTCGCTGCGTTTGCCCCTGCGTCGACGCGTCCTTCCTCCCGTTGCGACGAAACCCCCTCGGCAGTCTCTTCTGCGTCATCTCTCCCTCTGAGCTCCCTCTGGTCTCCGAGCGCCTGGAAGACACCGTCGTGTCTTCGCGGAGACGCGCCGCAGTCGGCGGCGAAGAGCCAGTGAGGCGCGCCTGTCTCTCCCGCTCGTGGATTTTGACCGAGGAAGTCTCCTCGCTTCTCTCGGGCTTCAGGTTCCGGGAGGCTGCCTCTCGCTGCCTCGCTGGCGTAGGCCGCAGGCGCCTGAACGGCGAATCGGCGGCGGAGACGTCCAAGGAGACAGTCGATTTCGATCCGCCTAGAAGTCGCGGAGGCGCCATTCGAAACCGGGGCCGGATCCCCTTTGCAGATCCCCTGCGTGCTTCGCGAATCCCGCTCTGCCAAAATTCCGCACTCCGCGTCGTGCTGGTCCTCCTCCCACTCAGTCGCGTTCGCCGTTTCCCTCGCTCTGCGGTTCCCTCGTTCTTCAGACGGCATCAGCGACCTCAACAGCTGTATATACACCTCAGCCACGTCTAGCTTGCGCCGTGTCTCCAGAATTTCTTCCCTGTCTCTGCGTCCTTCGCCGAGGCTCGCGACGCGCCTTTCTTCCGGGCCTTCACCGGCAGCGTTCTCGGCCACCAGCCCACCCCGGGCTGCGCTCCATCGTAGAACAGAGTCCGCAGTCAGACCGTAGTGGAACACACACCGCGCAGCGAACAAGCGCAGCAGGTTGGCTGTGCTCTGCAAGTTGGCTGTGCTCTGCGAGGGCGTTTGGCGAATCTCTCTCAGCTGTCTCGCGCCGTCGCCGGACTTGCCGCCCGCTCTTGCCTTTCGCGCCGCTCCTCCCTTCCCTTCGCTTCTCTTTCGCGCTTGCAAGCCTCGTCTGCAGTCCTTCGGCATCTCGAAGACGCAACTCAGCTGAGGGAATTCACAGAAAAGCGCCAAAAAGTCGAGGGCGACATCGCGGCCCAGAGCAGGCGGTTCCCATAGAAGGAAAGCAGCCAGCAGGCGAAGCGCGCGATCAAACGACAGCCGCGAGGACACAGCGCCCTCAGAGAGAGGAGAGGCGCAGACCGAGGAGGAAGAAGACTGTTCGGATGAGGCAGGAGAACGGGGAGGGGAAGCGGACGGAGAGAAGAGACGTTCGCTGGTTTCGAAGAAGGCAGGTGTCTCCGCTTTCGTCGGTCCCCTCGTTTCGGTCGGCGTCGGCTGCGAAGTTGCGTCTCGCTCCACAGGGCGTCCCGGGATTCGCGGGCGAAGCAAGAAGAAAACCTCCTCAAAAATCGCCCCCAGCGTGTCGTTCGCCACGGCCCGCAGCTGCGGATGCGCCTCTGTCGTCGTACAGCCGAGGCGAGCGAGGCCGAACGCAGCATCCACGAGAAGCGCGATTCGTCCGGTCACCGAGGCTTCCATTTCTCCCCTGTCTCTGTTTGCGTGTCGGCGCATTCGTGCTTCTCGCGCTTCTTCTCTGTGGGGCGTAGCACTGACTCGCGCGCGGTCGTCGGGCTTCTCGTCTGATCCTGCACTCACGTCTTCGTCTCCTCTCAACTCTCCGGCCGCTAGAGGGTCTGGAAAGCCGGTCTCCTCTGGCCGTTTCCGCTCTGCGCCTTCGCTGCGCGGGGGCGCCCGCTCGCCCGCCTCCCTTTCCAGTCTCAGCCGCGCGAGATTTCGTCTGAGCCGGGAAGCGGCAAAGGCGAGAAACGGCATATCTCTGCACCCGGCTTGTCCCCAGACGTGGAAGATGCGGCACCAGAGCTCCGTCGTCTCCTCGTCCGTTCCTCGCGCTCGGCGATTCTCCTCTCTGCCCGCGCGCTTCCGCCTCTCCAGCCTGTGCGCACTGTCGCCTGGTCGGGTCGCCTCGTCCGTTTCCTTCGCTTCTCCGTCTTTCGCGTCAGGGCCTTTTTCGGCCTTCTCTCGCGTCTCCGAGGCCGCCTCATCGGTTTCTCGCAACTGCGAAACCCGAACCCCAGTGCGTCCGCTTCCCTGCGTCTTCTCTTGCTCTCCCTGTACCGGCTCGCTTTCTCCTCGTTCTCCGCTTCCTTCTTCGCCTTCTTGGACTTTCACAGCTGCGAACCGGTCGTGAATCGCGTCTCCAAGTCGCACAAATTTCCGCCACGCTGCGGGATTCAGGCGTTGCTGCAGACGAGCTTTCTTTGTCCCTCGCCGCTCTCTGCTGCTCGCCGTCGCGTCGGCGTCTCCGTCGAGGTCTCCGTTTCGTCGCGAAACAGAAAGCGGACCCGGAAGAGGCCGCAGACCGCCGGTTCCCTCACGCTCCAACTCCTTCTCCAGAAAAAGGAATGCTTCGCTCAGGTCGACAAGCTGCGCAGCCGACAGCGCGTGTCGCGGCAGTTTCCACCTCACGTGGCGCCACAACTCGCCCAGGAGGACTTCCTGACGCGTTGCGTCGAGGGGCTCTTCCGCGGGAGACAGTGCGCTGGGAAGCAGGCGTGGCCGCGTGGAGAGAAAAAGAGATGCGCTCGGAAACGCGAGAGAAAAGGGATCTTCGCCGGGTGGCGAGGCGCGCCCCAGATGCGCTGCCGCAATGTCCAGAGCGACGACGAAGCACGGTCGATACAGGACGAGACTGGAGAGAGAGCGCAGGAGATCACACAGACTGTACGAGGGAAGAAGAAGAAGAAAGTGAAGCAGCAGCGGGCGAAAGAGCGAAGGCGGCGGGTCGAAGGGGACCGCAGGCGAGGCCGCGAAGCGCGCAAAGGACGAAAGAAGAAGAGAGACATGCGCCGGTGTCCAGGCTGGACGCAGAGAGACACAGAGACATCCAGGCTAACAAACACATCAGGGACCGTGCCAACACTTTCGCTAGCCTGGCCTTCCCCACTTTTTTTTCACAAGCTTCACCAGTTATATTCGCTGTGCCCCTCGCGCTCGCGTCGTGTGTTTGGGCTCTTTCTCTTCTCCAGTCGGCGAGCACACCCACCGAAAAGCCGCGTCCTCTCGAACAGATGAACCTTGACACAGCGACGCCCCTCTGCGGGAGAGACTTCGATCTGTGAATGCCTGCCGAGGCGAGGGTGCTCGGCCTCTCTGCTGCGGAGGGGGTTCGTCGGTTCTCCGCTCTTGGCCTCGCTGGAAATCGCCAACTCGGCTGTACGCCTCCGCACCAGTCTAAGTAACTGGGCTGCCTTCTGAGCTCCCCCATCCTTGCTCAAAGGACACGGACATCCTTACGCACACTTGCACATGCATGCACACATATATACTTATACGTATATACGAGTATGGAGAGACGTATGTCTGTGACCAGGATCTCGCGAAGAAGCCATAAATGCATACGTATCACCCTAAACGCATGGCAACGCACCTGCACATCCTCATTTTATCTGTTTTCTCGCTTGCATCCCCAGATGGCCCCGATCCATTCGCACCTGCATTCGTCCCTAGAGGAACGTGGAGACGAAAATTCCTCCCACGCCAGGGCTACACAGAGACATCACGACTGAGCTCCAGGTGCACGTCGATGCATGCAGCGCGGTCGCCTCTCGACAAGTTAGAGAGTCACGCGAGGTTTCCCTTCCCGCTTTTGTCGCGTCAACCGTACCTCCGCTGGTCCGCAGACGGCCTTGTGAAAAGTTGCGAGTGTCTGTGGCGAGGTCGCCGTCGCCCTTGCTTGCTTGGCTCTCTTCGCCACAGCGTGGAAGTGGAAAAATGGGAGGCAGAGAAGAGACAGTGCCGGTCCTATTTGGCCGGTCAGCCTTCTCGCCCAGAAGCCCCAGCCGCTCCGCGGTCGCCTGGAGAAGAGACGCCACCAGAGCCGCCTGGAGGAACTCTCGCGAGAGACGCTGCGGGGCGACCTCTGCATGCAGATGGTTCTCGCCGTCTGGCCCTCCCATTTCGCACTCTTCACGGGCCATCGCGAGGCGGGGGTGAAGGCTCGGCGGAGCAGCAGGAGAAGAAACGCGCGGCGACTGGGGAGGCGTGCCCAGAAGAGACACGGTTTCAACGAGGGCCAGAATGTCCCGGACTTCGAATGCGGGGAGTTGCTGGAGAGAGCGGAGAAGGATCCAGCAGAGGAGATCCGAAGAGAGAGACGCGAGAGAGGGAGACGCCAGAGAAGAGGCAGGGGAGAGAGACGCTCCGGAAGACGAAGACTCGAGCCTCTCCCACGAGAGCAACGGGACAGCCGGAGTCGAGTCAGGGCTCGAAGAAGCCTGCGAGAAAGACAGTAGATTTGGTTCCTCCTCACGCAAACACTTCGTGTCGGTTGCTGCCTCTTGGGAAGCCTCTTGCGAAGCGTCTCGGTCCAAAGATGCGCTCGCCTGGCTGCTGCGTTTGCGTTGGAAGTGCGTGAGAGTCCAACACGCAGTCGACAGGGCGACAGGCCCCGCCTGCGGATCCGCTGGAGACCCCACAGCTGATGCTTCCTCGGGCGACAAAAGACAGGAGAGAGCAGACGCGGAACAGGGAGGAGACGCACCGGGAAGAGAGGAAAAGGGAAGAAGGGAAGGAGAATAGAGTGACGATGTGCATCCTTGCCTTCTGCCTGCAGGGTAGGAACTGAGACGTTCGCCATATCTCTCTCGCCTCAGGAGACAGGCGGCGTACGCCTCGAGAGCGTCACCTGAGGCAAATGCAGGCGCCACGGCCTCCGCGGCGTTCTGACTGGCCAAAGTGTCTCCTTCCCGCCGCTCCTGTCTCTTCTTCGGGCTCCGTTGCGGTCGAAGGGATGCAAGGAGGTCCAGAGAGAGAAGCGACAAGAGTCCGGGAAGACGTCTTTCTGCTAAAGGAAACGGAGACGGTTCCCGGGACTCCAGGCACAAGATCTTCGACGAAGACGCGTGAATCAACGCCGACAAAAGTGCCGTCATCGCCTGGTGAATCAGGGGCCATGGAAGAGACAAGGGAGAGACACAGAGAGGCAGGTGAGCTTTCAGACTGCATCGGTGAGAGACCTAGATTAGAAGGCCTAGGCAGCAAGCGTCCTCATCGCACCCCGTCGTGTGAAAAAAAAAACGGGGAAAACGAGCGAGATGCCCACAGAAACGAAGAACACATACTGGCCGGAAAGGAGCACGAAAGAGGGAGAAAAAGAAGCAGATACAGTTGCATGCATCGAGGCCACTAACATAAACATATATGTATATATATATATATATATATATATTTGGTGGCGCGTTAGAGTTCTCTAGCTTGTTCCTGTTCTCTGTGAATGTTAGTGCCTGACTGGACACTGTCTGTTTTTATGTCATCATTCATCATCCTTTCTCGCGTTTTTTCCCTTCCTCTCATGTTGTTTTTCACCGTCTGCTGCAGATCTATCGATTCCACAGTTTCTTTGCGCCGACTTCCTGGGGCCGTGCCCGGAGACGCACCAGACTGGAAAGCTCCCCATAACTGTGTGAATCCACATGCAGCGGAAACCTCTGCATATTCAGTGGTCGGCCGCCCGGTGCCTTTTGCACTCGGCGTCGGCATCGCCAGCCGCAGCACCGCCTCACCTGAGCACCAAGACAGGGGCTGTCTGTTTCGGAGATTTCTGCTTCTCTCAGTTCTCTCCAGATGTCTCCGCTCTCGTCTCGGCTGTTTCGTTCTCTTGTCGCGCGTCTTGCTGTCAGTCTCCCTTCTGCTTGGACGTCGACGCGGTAGAAGGCGGCGAGACGGTCCTGGACGGCTCGACAGATCGCGGAGAGTGTTTCCTCGACGAGGCGCTGTTTGGCGCCGGCCGCGGTCGCGCCGGGTGCCTCCGAGAGGGGCCTTAGGCGGACGACGTCGAGGGCGAGGCCGGCGAGCTCTTTGGGCTCCAAATCCCGGATCTGCCGCCCCACATGGAGCCTTTGGAGGAGACTGTAGAGCAGGGCGAGCTCCTGCTGCCGCTGGCGACTCGTCAGGCTCTCGCCGACCCTCCCGGCGTCGAGGGCACCCTCCGCGCCTCCTCTGCCTTTTTTCTCCCGCGCGTGACTGTCTTTTGCACTCCGGACAGGCGCCGCTCCCACCTCGGGGGAAGGCCCAAGCGGTGCGAGAGAAGAAAGCTTGAGGTGGAGCGCGAGCGATCTGTCTCGGAAGTTCCAGATGCGCGGCAGAGCCGAGATGAGCGCGCGGAGATCTTTCGCACTCGCGCGAGGAAGCACCGAAAGAAGGGAAGTCCCGAGGACTCCGGATCCGTCGAGACGCCGCAACGCAAGCGTGAGCGAGGCCGTTTGTGCAGCTTCCCGCTCTTCGTGTCGGTCTCGATCAGAGCCTTGCGAGGCCCCATGGCTGGCGCCAGGGGAGACATCGAAGCTCGGGCTTCCCGGCAAGGCGAGCATCTCGTCTTGGACGCCCTTCAGAGCCTCGACGACCCGACTTACAGCGGAGAGGAAAACGGCGAAGTCGCGACAGGAGAAATCCGCGAGATTCGCCGTAGCGGCGTCCAGAAGCTGGTCAAAAAGTTTCAGCCCCGAGGGCGCCTGCGGCGCGTCAACCCCCGCGGGCTCCGCAGCCGAAGAAGAGGGCGCATGCCGCCCGCGCGGCCCGCTGGCTGGCGAGAGAAAGCCCAGACACTGGAGATCCTGGAGAAACAGAGCACGACACACAAGGCGCTCTGGAGAAGATCTTTCTTCCACGCTTTCTTTGTAAACGGAGTGCACGTGTCTGTTCGCGCATGCCCCGATTAGTTCCGATTTTCACGACTGCCCCGATGCGTTTCGTTCCCTTTCTCTCGAAGGTCCTCAAAACCGCGGAACGTCCTTCCTGTACCCGCGTCGAAGTCCAACAATCGCGCTTCTCTGTCCCTCTCGCTCTTTTCGCTCCCCATTCTCCTCCCCGTCTTCTCAGACTGTCCACTGCCTTCTCTTCTTCACCGTTATCCTTCACTCCTTTCCTCTTCATGCATGCTCAATTCGTTGGTTTCTTCTTTGCGCCTGTGTCTTCTCTGCTCGTGTCTTCTGTGTTGTTGCTCTTCTAGAGCTTCGGCTTCGGCGATGGACAGGCGGCGACACCCACACGCATGCACGCGTCGATGCAGCTTGAAACACTCCTACGGCCTCCCTGTCCCCGCCGTCACGTTCTCGTTTCCTTTCTTTTCCTTTCTGTTCCGTTTTCCTTTTCGCCTTTGTTCCGCCTTGCGTTGTTCGCCTCACGTGAGCAATGTTGGAGATTTGCTGAGGCTTGGCCACTCCGAGAACCTGCGGAACGCGGCGCAGAAGCTGGATCTGCAGGAGCCTCAAAACCTCGATGAGCCACGGCGCCGCAAGGCCCCGCGAAGAGGGCAAAGGGACAGAAGACACTGAAGAAGCGAGAGAGGGAGACGAAAACGCGAAAGCGGCTGCCGGAGTCGCAGCTTCTTCTGGAGCTTCGGGCCAAAGCGAACTGGAAACCTCCGCTCTCTGGAAACGGAGAATCTGGTTCTGGTTCTCCAGGATCCTCCAGTGAAGCGAAAGAGAATCTCCCGGGCATGCAAGGCCTTCATGGGAGGCATTGTCCCCTTCTTGCGTAGGGTGAAAGGAGAGAGACGACGACTGAGGAAGGACAGAGGCAGAAGGCGGAGAAGACAGAGAAGACGGAGAAGAGAGAGAAGAAAGAGAGAGAGAGTTGCCTTGTTTGAGGGAGAGAACGAGGTCTCTATGAAGAACTCGCTGCCTGTCAAGAGCTGAAACCCAGGAGAAGTGTGTCTCTTCCTTGGACGCGAGAGACGAAGAGGCAGATGCCGACAGGCTGAGCGACAGAGCGGCGGATGCATGCAAAACGCCTGCAACCGCAATGGGAGAGAGAGACGCGAGTTCGTGAGGCAGGCGAATCAGAATGTCTTGCCAGAGAGCAGGATAGGGAGGAAGAAGGGAAGCGGCAACGGGCGGGTGGTCCGGAGACAGTGCAGCGTGAGACACTGAGGCGGAGGAAGACGAGGCAGAAGCCGGTGAAGAAACGGAGGAGTCGCGAGAGGGGAGAGACAGCAAAGACGCCCGGCGGATATTCACTTCATCGATCGTTGCACAGATTTGACGCGGAAACGTCGCCAGGAAAGAGGCCGCGCACGTCAGGTCATAACCATTCGCAGTGAAGGGAAGAAAAGTCGGAAACGTCTTCAACAGGCCGACGGCGAGATCCCGCGGAGGAAAGCGCCTCAGCAACGTGAAGGAGGACGCGACGATGCAGATGGCTGAGAACAGACATAACAAAGACAGGGAGAATGGAAAGAGCGGAAAGAGAGGAACGAGGCGCATCGCCTCCCCCGAATGAAAGGGTACCCGCGAAACGCAGCTGTCGAGACAGTGGAAACGCGTGCAGCCACGCCTGTGCACGCAAAGGTGTATCCTCAGAAGCAAATATATAGGTACGGAGGAGAAGGGCATTCGAGGATACGTGTTTCAACCCGTACCTGAATGCACGCGCGCCTACGCAGACCCCGCAAAACACATACAAAGTGTGTGTGGATACAGAGGTAGTAAGCGCAACAGTTGTGCTACTCGGCGGCCTATTAAACGGGGGCAAGGAGATCCTCATTTTCCGCGGAAACGTGGAGACTGACAAGTGGGAACGCAGACCGAAGCGAAAGGTCCGAGCAAGCGAGCGCCAGAGGCGTCTTTTCGGTGAATTTCTTTGCTCAGAGAAAAGCCTTGAGAGGAAATCCGCGAGAGCGAGAAAAGAGAGGAGAGGAGAGAAGAAGCACGCTCGGGGGGAAGACAAGAACGCCTGGAGAAAGGCAAGGCTGTTGATAGCCTTTCTTACACTTTGGTTCCATCAGCTCTAACCGATGTGTTGCTTTCTCGGCCAACAGACGGAGAATCTGTTCAACTTCCTCAGGGAGCGCGACTTCGTCTTTGTTTCTTTCTTCTCTTCGCCTCGCATCCTGTGCGCCCCAACTTGAGGGACGGTCGACAGACTCTGCCCCAATGCGGACCCCGGGGGCGACAGTGGACTGGTCAGAGGGAGGCGCCGTGGACGGGAAGGAAAGAGAAAAGTTTCTCTTCCCTTTCTTCGCAAAGACGCTCGCCAACACATGCAGAGTCTGCGAGACCTCGATGGGCCGTTCTGCATTGTTCTGCACGCACAAGCAAGAGGAGAGGAAGAAGCGGCGGGACGAACTTGAAGAAGGCTGAGAGAAGAAAGACGCAGAGTGTGTGGGCTGACGGAGTGGAAAGAGGGGGGCAGACGAGCTGCAGAGCGAGAGGGAAGAAGAGACAGAGAACAGAGATCACGAGCGCCGGAAAAACAGCAGAAAGTGACGCGAGACGAGCGGGATGGAGACGGCACACGTGTGAGCAGGAAGAGACGAACAAGGCTTCTCTTAAACACAAAACCCGACAACGAAGAAGGTTCAAAGTGCGTTCTCTCTGCTTTCCCAACCGAGACGTTCATGCGTTCCCTCTCCCTCTCCATCTGAAAAAGAAACAGGCGCGCCTCCGCGAAGATCGTCAAAAAAGATTAACCGACACTCTGCTGATTCTCCGGAAAGAAACGAAAACCCAAGGAAACGCCTGGACCTCTCGGAGAAGCGGAGGACAACCGACATCCAGAAAGGTGTCGAGTACGTCTAAAAGCCAAGCTGCTTTCATCTCCGCTCCCTCGCTTCTCCGTCTCTCGTCTCTCTTTGCCTTGATCTTTGCTGTTCTCCTTCATCTTTGATTTTCTCCTTCATCTTTGATTTCCCATTTTCGTCTTCGGTTTGGTCTGATGCCTCCGATTTGTCTCACCGCAGCGGCTGAGAGCGTCGTGAGGAAGAGCGAAGCATCTCCCCGCGAGGCATGGCGTATCGCCTCTCGACAGAGTGCGGAAGTGATAGTTCGTACATTTCGGTCCTTCCCGTTCACTCTCTCTGTCCCGTGCTTTAAGAGGCATTCCCTTTCTCTCGCGCTCTTCGCCCGTTTCTCTTGTCTCTGTATTTCGCTCTTCTCCGCGAAGTCTCCTTCGCTCTCCACCGCCCTCCGTTCCCGGTGACTCCACGGCCGGGAGGCCTCTCCGCGAAACGCTGCGGAGACACCGAGGAAAGAGTCCTGAGACGCACGCGGAGAATGACGAGAAGGAAGAGAAGAAGGCGACTGTCCGTTTTCTCGACCTCCGCGGAAATCTCTTTCGCCGTCTCTCTTTCTCTCCTGAGGTTCTTTGCCCAGAACACGCGGCGGGGGCCATCGCATGCGTGCAGGTTGCCGAGCGAAGACGGCGCTCGTCAGGAGAGGCGCTCGCGTTGAGGAAGCAGCGAGTGCGTCTTCGCCAGTCTGTTTCGCCAGAGAAGACTCTTGTCTCCTCGCCAAAGAGAAGACAGAGAAGACGCGCGGACCCCCGGAGGAGGCGCTGGATAGGCCAGGCGCGACCGCCCGCGCACCGATCGTTTTTGCAGTCAACGGAGTCATTTTCACCAGAGGAGACGAGGCAGTCTTACCCGAGGGCTCTTACCCTCACGATTTCAGAAACGTCCGACCGCGCAGTCATCTTCACACCTTCAGAAACTACAGATGCAGGCGCCTAGATCCAGGGCCACAGGAAACCCTTTGCCACCACATACAAATTCACAATCCTATGCAAACATACCTACACGTATATGTTTATATACGTATGTGTATATGTATATATATGTATATATATGTATATATATGTATATATATATATGGCGGGTGATCTCGGCTCGGCGTGCCTGGACGTTGCCCCTCTCGACACAGCCGCATTCGGTGGATGCAGACCAAGATGGGGAGAGAGGTAGCACGGGAGGTCCACGGGGCTAGGTTCCTGGGGAATTGCCTGTCGGATTTTTTCGAAGAATCTTCTCCGACGAGCAGTTTTGGCTTTCCCCTTTTCACTGAGAAGACGCTCGTTTGAGTTGGAATGGCGCATCTGCGAAAAGTGTGCGAATGCTTCGACTCCACGCGCGAGGCGCTGCGCCGACAATCAGTCTGCACTCCCCGAAAAACGTTCTCCTCTGCGGAAAGACAAACCGTTGAGCGAAAAATGAGGGATGTGTGCCGGGTTTTCCTTAGATGCAACGGGAAATCGAATTTTCTTCCAGAGCCAGAGACACAGTTCTGCAAAAACAGCCCCAATGAGTGCCGAGGGGTGACTGCGTCGCCCGTCGAGAGCGCTGCCTGCATGCGCCTTTCGCGACTTTCTTGGCTGTTTGTGGCCTATACGCGACTCCTCTCACTTTTCTTTTCCAGTGAAACAGAATTGCTGGGCTCCGCTCCTCAGCGATTAATTTCCCATTGTTTGCGGGAGGAGGGAGAAGGAAGCGCGGAGTCCTCTGAGCCGGGCGAATGGGGCGGAGAAAGCGCGGCCCATTGCGCTGGGATCTCGAGGGCCGGTTTGGTGTCTCCATCGCCGAGGAGACATGGCGTTGTTAATTGTAAGGAACGAGAGACAGGGCGTTGTCAAGGAGAGACCCACCTTTGTTTTTTCAAGGGAAGGAGACGCTGTGAGGTGGATGAATGGGGAAAGGAGGACGCATCTGGTGAGGCTGTCGACAACGCGGAAACCTGGACTTTCGAGAGTCGCGTAGAGGCGAGAGTTTTAATCGGTCGCGAGACGCCCGACACCTTTCAAAAGACACGTGCAGAGAGGATGGAAGCCCATTTGGCAAGAAGGCGCAAATTTTTTCAGTTGAAGGGACGCTGCAAAAATATACAGCGCCGTTCAGGGCGGAAAACGTACCCTCCGTCGCCAGTCGGCACAGTGGTAAGATGACGAGCACTGCAAGACCGTCTCGAACGCCAGGACATCTGCCACAAAAACCACGAAAAAGAAGCCTCTTTATTGGAAGATCGCTTGGAGAATCGATGCATGTACAAGCGCGTGTAGATGCACACCTATGCATAGCTAACTCGCTCTATATTTGAATGGAGGTACGCCGGTGCGGGTCTAAAACTCGAGGCCGAGAGGGACTAGGCAAGAGTCTTCTTTTGGAGAGTGGACAGCGGATCTGTGCGTGCATTGCGGCGAATCGCTTGCTTTTGACGTAGGGAAATCGCACAGTGCTCACGGCGAACGAAACGTCTGTCTCTTTCCAGGAGACCAGTGGCTTGTCTACTCTCTCCTGCCCTTGCCAGGCATATATATATATATATATATATATATATGTGCATATATGCATGTATTCGTACACACGCATTTATATATACGTAAATGATTATACATATAAACAAATGAACAGGTATGTGTTGCTTGTTCGTACGACGACACATTGACGACCGAAGACAAACGCCACGTATCCGCCGGGAAACTGAGGAATCGACCCGCCCGGCCAACACGTTCAAAATGCTTCTTTTGGAACAGCTCTCACAACTGGGAAACGTTCACAGTCGACGCAAGCGCCATTCGTTTTTGAGTTTCTGTCTTTGACTCAAAGCTACACCGGCGACACCACGAATCATTCTCTACCGCTGGTTCGGAAACACATCGCCTGAGAGCATTTGCAGAGACACGATTCGGGTGGGGAAGCGGAGACACCCTTGGTACCGACAGTCAAGAAGAAAGAGGAAATCTCTGAAGGGGACGTGGAGGGAGAAGCCACGAGAATTCCGTGGCTGTCTCTTCTCGGGCGTTCGAAAAGCTCAAACGGAAAGGAAAACAAAACATTGGAAACGTCTTTGAAAGTGCTGGGCGCTGCCTTTCAAAGACAGTTGCTTGCAGCTGTCTGTGCATGTGCACACATGCATATTCATGTCCGCGTGGTCTATCGGTTTCGATATATCTATCTGTCTCTCTCTGTCAATGGTTTCCTGCCTGTCCCCATCTCACTGTTTCTTCCTCCATGTACACCTTATTCTACCTCTCTGCTGCTGCGCGCCCGCAAAACGACCTCCTGTCGATCTAGAAGATCCTCTACCTCTTTCTGTGTATCGGAACGTTCCTCTCTCTGTTTGCTCCTCGAAATGAGAAATGCGTGTGAAAGTGTATCCGTGGTGTATGAAAAGGCAAGCATGCAAGGATGCAAGGTCGGAGCCGGGAACACAATGGCAGTATTTCGACGGAAGTCAAGATACAGACGATTAGAGGAGACAAGGCGGATTTCAATTGCCATCACTTCTCTTCTTCCGTATTCTCCCTGCTCTTTCCCTTGCTGCCGCTTTCTCGATGGAGTCTCTCTCCCCTGGGACAACACAGAGACACAAAATGAGGTTGCCTCCTCTCGTCCCTCCCCTCCCCCTCCCCCGCGTTGCCTCGTTCCTCCTCAGCTCTCTTCCCCGCTTGACGTAAACAGGGAGAAGTCGGGTTCTTCCATCTTCTCCCGCCGTTCGCCTCGCCCTTTTCTTTGTCACTCCAGAGGGTTAAGCTTCTCGGGCTTCTCAGACTTCCTCTCCAAACTCCCATTCATCGTCCCTCGGGGGTAGGCTGGGGTAACCGTAGCTGGGCGGATATTGCGGAGGCAAGGGATGCAATGGCATCGGAGAAGGAGTGGACGGATACGGGACACGATACGAGGGAGGATAAGGCCGACCGGGGACAGGTGACGGATAGGTGGGAATGGGGTAAACGGGGACAGGGTAGACAGGGTAGTAGTAATGTGGGGGACGAGGGCGGTGGTGTCGCTGGAGAGGAGACACGTCTAAATCAGACTGAATCAAACAAGCAGTTCACAAAACAGGGACCGCATCGGGAGGTTCTTTTCCAGAAGAGCTGAATGCGTCTTTCGTACTGATGGACAGTCGCAACAAAGCGAACAAAAGAACCCGAAACAATCTCCACATCTGTTTGTAGGCACAAAAATAGCAAATCATCAAACACATTTTTTCTCCGATAGATATGAATATATATATCTATATACTTATATATCTATATACGTATATATATATATATATATATATATATATATATATATGGTATAGGTATATCCAGCCAGCTCTGGGATGCGTACGTATCATCCCTGATGTGCATGGCTTTCTTTCACTCTCTCTGACTCGCACCTCTGTACCCTCCTTGAAAGCTTCTCCTTGCCTCAAGGAACACATCACATTATACGTTGATATATATATCTATATATACATATATATATATATATATGTATATATGCATGCCTATAAATGTGTAGTGAGCGGCGCGTGCGTCGTTACGAGTCTCTCTTTTCCTAGGAGCCTTCCAGTGTCACGTGCCTCGCCTTGCAGCGCAGCTTTCCAGAAGTCGACACCGATACAGAGGTCCTGGCGAATTCCCCTGTACAAGGACGCTGGACGGGTCGACAGGTTGGTAAGGCGCGTGCTCTCTCTACGTGCTTTCGTGGATCATGTTTTTCCAGTACCTTAGGGGATTCTCCGTCCTCAACGTTTTCGAGACCCTGTGATGTGGCAAGCTCGGCGTCCCGGCGCACCGCACTGTCAGCAACTTCCGTTTCTCCACGTTCTTTGTTTCTTTCCATCTCCTCGCGTGGGTCGTCCTTTTGACCCGGCGAGGCTTCGAAGTGTCCTGTCGCCTCCCTCCTGCCTTCTCTCCGCTCTGCCCAGCGCGATGTTCGCTCCGTGATTTCGTCCTCTGTGCCCCGCCTTTCCTCGAGGGCATCGAATGGAGACTGACCGACCGGAGCAACAGCCAAACCGGGAGGGAAATCCCCGTCTTCCGGCGCGAAATACGAGGAGAAGAAATCGGCCGGGATAGCTGGGTGCATGTACGGCGGAATAACAAAGGGACCGGCCTGTCGTGGGACGAAAGAAAAACCGAAACGAGCAGAAAGAGAAGGATCCATGGAACACGAGGAGGAAGCAAACGAAGGGGCCAATAGAGCTCAATGAACAGCACAGTTCAAGACACACTTCGTCCACGGGAAGTGTCGCTTTGCAACCCCTTCCGGAATCGTATCTCTCTACCAACATATAGAAATATCCTCTCCTTCCTGGATATATATATATATATATATATATATCATGATCTAGATGCGTAGTCCCGTCAATTCTCTGCTTAGGGTGCACCCTTCAGGGCAGGGGAATATGCATACATTCAAATCGTTTTACGATACACGCATGCGACCCATGCGTGCCTTACACATTCTTGTGTCTCCACGTAAAAATGTGTTTTGTCATGTATTCAAAAGGATCGAGTATGGACGCTTCTGGCCACCAAGTTGATCGGGAGATTTTCCGTGAAGGCAGTCGAAACTGTGGCTGCGGTCGACAGGTATATCTCTTTCGCTATCGTGTTTCAACATAAATATCTCGTTCCTGGGGACATTTTCACGCACACGCAGTCCCCCGAAAAGAGGCTTGGCAAAAACGAGAACGCGTGGGCGGGGAGACAAGTGTAGCCCCACGAGGAACCACGCGATAATCTAAGGAGGCTCCTGCGAAAAGGGACACTCCAAAGACACAGAAAAAAGCGTGGTTTGCGCGACCGTGGCCCAGCAACGTCCGTTTTTGCACGTTTGGAAAACCGGAACATGCGAGAAGACGTTTCTCTGCGCGCATCCCTACAGACTGCTCGCGACGCACTCACCGCCTCAGGGACCATCGGGAAAACGAAACCTGGAGCGGGACGCCGAAGGAAGTGGCGAAGGATTCCGGGCCACCAGTGCATGCTTGTCCGGTTGGTAATTTCAAACAGATCGGCTAAAAGATCGTTGACTTGCGCATCGGCGAGAAACGGAAAACCAGGTGAATCCCCGATACGTGACGTGTGCACAGAAGGGGAAGTCTTCGACTTCTGGACAAAGAGGAGGAAGGCGAGGAAAACGAAGGCATAAGGCAGATGTGACTTCGTCATGAGATGCGCCGTTCTTGGGTACCAACGGCGAGGAAGACATGTAAGGGGGTATAAGAGGAACCGCAGGTCTTCTTTAAGAAAACCTGCTGGAAGAAAACGGAGCTTTCGAGACAGTCGCCCCTCTCTACACCAACAGTCTCGGAGATGCGAAAGAACGGAATCTCTCTGTTCCTCTCCATAAATATAGGTATATAGTATATATAAAGAATTCGTGCGTAGAGTAGGTTCCACAAGCTCTCATACATGTATATTTATACACACGTGTATCTGCGCTCATAAACGAATGTACAGGTACCTACATATGCAATACGTATGGTTATACACCTTCCCAAGCACGTGCATATATATATATATATATATATAATGCATACGATCACCAGAATTGTTTGTTTTTACGCCTGCCCTTAGACATGTGTGGAGGTGTTTATTTCATACACGGGAAGCCCAAACGGCTCTATTGTTCAATTTTTAAGGCAAATGTGGTGAGGCCTTCCTCGGATTTCTTTACCTCGCCAGTAGCCTGCTCTTCCTCTTGTTCACCACGATCACTGGAGGACTTTGCTCTGTTTTTTTCGCCTGTTCCCCCTTCTGGCTTTCCGTCGCCTTCCTTCCTCTGATCGCTTGCTTCGTCGTGGGAGCTTCCGTCTTTCTCAGGTGCTTCTCGCTCTTCTGTTTTTGCCACCCTTGTTGCCATGGACCCTCCTGTAGTGCCTGTCGAGTGCAGTTTGTCTTTCTGTTCTTCTTCGACGTGTGTTTCTTTCGCCTCTTCGTCGCTCTCGCGACTTCCGCCGGACGTGATTGTGCCGTGCTTCGCTTCGTTCAGCGTGTTGGGATCGGGAGAAGGAGAACCGTAGTCCAGGTCATTTTGAGCCTGATCCTCATCGCCGGCGTCATCGTAATCGACGTAGCCATCAAAAGTGCTTTCTTCATTAGGATCATCCTCAGAATCATCATCATGAGGATCAACCTCCTCAGAATCATCTTCATCAGAATTATATTCCTCAGAATCATCTTCCTCATAATCATCTTCATCAGAAACATCCTCATCAGAATCATCTCCATCAGAATCATCCTCATCAGAATCATCTTCATCAGAATCATCCTCGTCATATTCGTCCTCGTCAGGCTGGCCGTCTCGGACATGATCATCGTGAGATGCGTCATCACGCTTCACGTGATCTTTACCAAAGCTTTCATTGCTGTCGCGGTTATCACCCATGAATTCATTCTTTGTGCCCGGGTATTGACTATTCGGTGCGCTTCTACCTGCAGTCACGTCGTTTTCCATTTCCTTGTCTCTGTTTTCCTCTCGTTCCGTCTGGCCAACGTCAGCGCGTTCCTGTGGTTGGTCCTTCCTCTCCTCTCGGCTCTTGGATCTTTCCGTCTCGATCGCCGGTTTCTTTTCGTTCTCGGAATCCACCCCTTCGCGTGTCTGAGTCGGGCTATCTTCTGCCTTTTCTCCTTCAGCGCTAAGCCTTGCCGAGGGTGACTCTGCGGTGTGCGGTTTCTCTTGCGCGTCGTCTCCCTTTCCTTTTCGCTCGACTCCTTGGACTTCCTCGTTCTCTTTCGCGTCTGTTTTTTCCGCAGGCGTTTTGTGAAGTCTCCCAGAGGAAGCAGGCGCCTCTTTGTCAGGCGAAATGTGCGGCTTTTCTTCTGCCGCAGAAGACTCCTCAGCGCCTTCTGCATTCCCCGCTGCTTTTGAGAACGCGGTTCTCTGGCTTTCATCCGCAATTGCAGATGGCGCTTCCACAAGCAGCGAAGGCGACGGAGGTGCGCGGTTCTCTGCGGCGCGGATAGTTTCCTTTGCGCCTGCGTCTCCAGCGAAGACCGGTCGAGCGGACAGTGGCGCATGGAGCAAAAGCAAAGAGAAGCATGCGAGAGAAACTGCACGCAGAATCCCCCTTTTCCGTCTCCACATCTCTGCCTTCACACGTAGACGAGCACCGGCGAGTCCAGTCTCTGTGGATCCTTCCATGGCTCTTCTGCTGTACAGGACAAACAAGCGGAGAAGACCACGTCCCTGCGTCTCTAGCGAAGGCGTTTCCAGGCGGAAAGCGCAATCAGAACAAGAAGCGAACAGGGAATGGGAAGAAACTCTCCGGTCGTGCAGGCGACACCACTCCGTCCTGGGCAGCGAGGGCACCGTCGAATCACACGAAGTTCCCTTCACGAAGAACACAAAACACGCACAGAGCACGTCGACAGACAACTACATACGCATGCGTAGAATGAGATGTGAGGATGCCTTTCCGCCAAGTACCCTTTTTTTCGAGAGAAATGAGTCAAAACGGCTGAGATGTGACAGACTCTGCCCCAAGGAAAACGGTCTGTGAATCTAAACACGAACTCACGACCCAAGTGTGTCAGACAAGAAACCAGAACTCTTCGATGAAGCACGCATCTCTTTTTCAAGAAACGACAAAGACGCCGCACGAAGTAGACGGCCAATCCTCGTTTCGTTGCCAAAAGCTTCAAAATCCGCCGTCCGCATTAACAGAACAGTCAAATATGCACACCTTCGAGACAGAAGAAGTCGGCGTTACAGGGGGTCATCTCCGCGTATTAGAGGAGAGAGCGAGATGGGGAATATTACGAATTCTTCGAGGGACGAACGAGAACCTCTGCAATGGAAACGCAAACACGAGATGATGCATCTAGCGGTACTCACTGACACGGCAGCACGGGCCGCCGAAAACAGTTGCGATCTACGTCCAAAAACATTCGGCTGTCGTATTCGTGTGTATCAGGTGTTCGCCTGCGACGCCTCCAGTTTTCCACGGTTCTTCCCGTACCTTGATCACGCTTCAGGTGCGAACAGAGCCGTACAAATAGATGCACATCTCTACATTCTACCTCGGACCAAGCAGCAACATACACACATCCACAAGCACACTGCTAGAAAGGAAATTGAGAGCAAAGATTTGCGTGGAAACGAGAAAGCGCCCTGGCTTCCAATTTCGAAACCTTTTCCGCGGTTAGACATAGCTTCTGTGTCGCAAGCTGCGCCTCAACAGTGCCCGCAGAAAATGCTTGTATACCTTCCTCTGGAAACTCCAATTTATCGTCCCACTTCACACAATACACATCAGTACTTGTGGGAATTCAAATATATTCTATGTGTCACGTTTATCTGGAAGGTCAGAGGGGCACACCGAGTTGCACTGGCAGTGTAGTGGTCCTGACAAAAAGAGGCGGCTTGTTTCTTTCCGTGTTCGCCATCGAAAAGCAGTGAGTGTTGAAGTGGAGCAACTAAAATCCACTTAGTGCGGAATTCCTCACATGATGGCGACTACATGCAGGCGACACAGCAGCAGGACACCGCGAGAGTCTAACCGTCGGGCCATCTCAATCCTCAAAGATAATTCTCTTTGAAACAGTTTAGACGAACGACATGTGTGATATTGGAGGCGCATGCCGTTTTCTATTGTGTACATGCTTCTTCGCACGACGGGGACTTGCCGCCTATCGTAGCCTTTCGCGGACCGAGTCGCAGGCTGACCCGTGTTTTCTGCGAGCGGTCAGAGGCGGAACGTTAACGCTGAAGCCACAGACATGCTTCAACACCGACTCCATTCCCACGTGAAAAACCTACCCCTGTCTGCTTCTATTATGCTGTCCTCAGATGACTATTATTTAAACATACTTTGCACGGACGCACATTCTTGGTTTTACGTGCCTTCCTATCTATCTGTATATGTATAGACGTAGACATTTATTCTCGGCCATGACGATTATGATTGCTATTCTCACGTGTACATACTTGCATAGGATGGTGTGGAAGGACCGAGATTGAGGAGTAGAGAGGTGAATGCTCCTTGTGCCCGTGCGAGCATCCAGGACACGAGTTTTTTTTGACGACGCTTTTTAGATAGGCGCTCTCTGTGACGGCATGCCACTTTACCCAGCTTGTGATTTCTCAAATCCTGTTCCACATACTGAAGAACGCCTGATACACCGCGTCTCAAGCAACAGCACATCGTTTGCCTCGATTGAACGGCCACGCGCGGGTCTTCCTTTGCTCTTCTCCAGACTTCCAAACGCCTAAAACTGCACTATCCTGTAGATCTTGAAATCGCTTCTACAACGGATGAGATAAATGAAAGAAGCGGACTCAACCGGATCATGACAAACATACACACACATCGGGCCTCGAGAAAAACCACTTATGATTTGCCAAGTTGCGTTTCTGCTCCCTATTCTCCCTCGAAGACCCTAAATGAAAACGCCCCCTACGAACACGACGAGAAAGATCAAGTTAAACACGGGGCTCAGGATAACGGTCGATAGTGTTGACAACCTGTAAATTTGGACGGCTACCGGAGGTTCTGGAAATGCCTGTCGTTTTGCCAGTCCTGGCAAAACAGGACATCGCTCAAGAGCAACTCGGTGAGCACCGGGCGCCTGGCCCGAGGCGAAGCCTCCGAGCCGCTCCATTCGGAACCGTGATCTGTGGCGTGTGTTTCCTGGAAACAGCAGGAATTCGAAGTCCGCTCTTCTTCTTCCCTCTGCCTCCTGTCCTTCCCGTGAGGCGCCTCTTTCCTTCTCCGCAAACCGCCCCTTTTCTCGCTTTGTGGCGACTTTTCTTGCACTTCCTGCCTCCCAATCGACCTCGCGTCGAACGTCAGTCTATCCTTCTCTTCTGAGATTTCCCTTTGATTTCCTGGATGTCCCCCTTCCCGCAAGTCTCTCTCCTTCCACTTCCGCTCTGTTCCTCCGTGCACGGATGCTCCTGTTCTTCCCGAGTCCCCCCCAGTCGTTGACGCCTCGTCCTTTGACTCTCCTTCCTCTTCGTCTGCTTCGATGCAGCATGTCGGCAAACAGACGCGCCCTGCGTCCTCAGCACACCACTCGCGTTCCACACCGCTGCGGATCTCGCCCGGCATCTCTCTCGCTTCTCCAACCACTTGCAGCCCACCGCTCCGCTGGCGCCCAGAGTGATGGACCGGGAAGGCCAGTATAGCGCAGAGGCGAAAACGATCTCTCTTTTCCCTCCTTTGCGCTGTTGCGGGAGCAGCGCTTTGTTGCCTGTTCTGGAAACGTCTGTCTCGGGATTGTTCCAAATCTCCAGTTTCCCTCGCGTCTTTCTCGCTTCCTTCAGTGTCCGTTTCTGCTTCAAATGTGCGACTTCTTTCGTAGCGCCCTTCGTCTTCCGCCTCCGTCTCCTCGCCCCTACCCTGGGTGACACAACCGGAAGAAGGGAAACCGAGGGCAAAGGAGAGAAGGTGACAGTTACGACAGCGGAAATACTTCCACTGAACGTGCCGCACTGTGTCACAGTTGCCAGGAGCAAACGCATGGTCTGACGCTACTCTCTGCTCCTTCTCGTCTCCTTGCTCATCCCTCGCCGTTGTCTCTGCTCCACTTCCGTCTTCTTGTCCTTGTCGCTCGTTCTTTCTACGCGCTTCGGTCTGACCCTCTCTGCAGTCTCCCGCTCCCAAGCAGCCACAACCCGGCGACGAGAAACAACCAAGAGAAGAAGAAGCGACGGGACGATGAAGAAGCTGTGACAGTGATACCTCTTCTGCATTTGCGATAGGTCCCTCAGTTAAATCCTGCAGCCCGCTGTATGTACACTCCAGCTGCCCCGTGCGTCCTCCAGCTAGAAGGTGCAGCAGCGAAAAGATCGACGCATTTACATTCAAGTCACGCCGCTGTCCTTCTTGTTTACTTCTCTTTCTTTGTACTTCTTCGCCTCCTCGGGGAGCCTCCGCGCGGGGAAACAGAAAAAGGAGACGCCACGAAATTCCGGCCAGTCCAGAGAGTCCATACGCCGCGCGGATGTGAACTGTGTATACACTGCACAGCCCACGGAGGGGACACATGCGGCAGCAACAGATCCAGCTCTCTCCAGTTGCTCTGTCTTCTCTTCTTCCTTCTCTTCTTTCTTCGACTTTGCTGCCACTCAACTGGGAGAGACATCTTCTTGCCTCTGCGTCTTGTGCGCCGCCGCCGGGGACACCGTTCCACGAGCAGCAGGCCGACGCCTGGCAAATTGAAAACGGTTGACCAAAAGAAGAAAACGCAAAAGCGAAATGAGAGCCGGTGGAGAACGAAGATGGCGACGCGACACAGGAGCTTCCCGTCACCAAATTGTCTCCCTTTTGAGAGAGAAAACACAAATCAGCGAACGAGCGAGCGGTTGGTCGCCACACGCACGACCCACAAAGGCAAGAAAGCGACGAGACGAAGAGCGCCTCAGTCTCCCCCGCAGATGTCTGCACTTTGCCTTTTCTCCCGTCCGTCTCTTCCCGCCTGTCTTGTCCCATTTCTCGCATTCTGGGAAATACGGAGCACACCCAGGAGGCGGGATTTGAGCGGTCTCGAAGGGTTGATGGGCGGGCGAAGGCGTCGTTTAAACCGGTGTTCATTCGCCTGTCTCGCCGATTCTTTTGGAAGCAGTGTCTACTCCCCGCTGTTTCCCTGTCTGCCGCAACGTCGTCGAGCGGACGGACGCCGTTCATGCGTTTTTCGGCTTTTGTCTGCGAAAAAGCTGACGCGTCACGCTGTTTCTTCGCAAGTAGCGGGGAACCGACCCTGGTGCCTTCTCGTGGACCTGCATGGAAGAAGAAAGTCGGTCTTTTCGCTGTTCTCAACCGCTCACGGAAAAGCGTCGACAGGACATTCCGGGTCGCAGCCGTCAACGAGGTGTATATACACTGCGAGCTGAGTAAGTTGGCTGCTCGGAACGGATCCAGCGACAGGCCTTCCATGACAAGAGCGATGGCGCATGCAATTGAAACGCTTTCCTGCGTTTCCGCTTCGCTCTCCTCTCGAAGTTCACCGAAACCTTCGGTGTCGTCTCCTGGCCTCAGAGGGCCCTCCTCATCTACGAGAAGGACACGAGCCCCGCAGGCCGCCGCTTCGCGCAGAAAATCAAACAAAGCGGGGAGAAATGCAGCAAACGCCTTGTCCCTTCTCAGCCATGGTCTCGTCCCTAGCTTCCGTTTCTTTCCCCCCTTCCTGAGCTCATTCTCCGTTCGCGCTTTTGCCTTAAAATCCAGAACACGGGCCGAGTTGTTTCGAACGCATGGCTCGCCGCCTTCCTGTCCTACTACCGCAGAAAACCGATCTTCCGGGAAACGATACGAAGCGTTCCCTGTTCCGAGAGAGCCGGAGTCTTTCCGGCCCATCTGCCTTCCTTCTTTCGACCCTGCTGTTCCTCCTGCGCCAGGCCTCTCGTCTCCGCGTTCTCCCTCTTCGTCGCTAGCTGCCGACCAGCCGCCGGAGAGGCAAAAAGCCGAGAAGGAGAGGACGCGACGCCATCCCGAGACACTAGGGGGAAGCGAGCGCGAAGTGAAACGCGAACATCTACACACCTGGTGCCGCGCCGTGTTCTCCGTCTTCCACCCCTTGACTGCGGGCGGATCTGCGCTCGCCTCCGCTTCGCCGAGTCCGAGAAAACGAGGCGAGAGCGCGACAGATCTCGCAGAACGGGAGGGAGAAGGCGGGCGAGAAGGTAGGACAGCGCAAGTATGCATTTGAGTTCTCTGGCCTTTCCGCGGCAGGCGGAGAGGTTTCCTGCAATCGACGATGAACGAGAAGCGCGAAAGAAAACGATTCAAGCGGGGAGCCTGCGCACGCCACCCAGCGTCTCCTGACAAAAGAGAAGAGGCGATTCGGGGAGCAAGAAAAGACGGGGAAGCGACAGAAGACTTCGGGGCGGAAAACGTTTTGCGACAGGAACTGTCGCCAGGAAGCATCCATATTTCGACATCGCGAAGGACTCTCAACATGCACCCGCTGCGTCCAGGCGCGTCGAACGCCCAGAAGTCCCCGCAAGAAAACAACGCCCCGCGGTCCAATTCCTGCTCTCGAAACCAGTCTCCTGTCTCTTGTTCGCCTTCACTTTCCGTTCCCGGGTCGGCGTCGGACGCATCGCAGTCTCCACCAGAAAAACGACTCCGGTCAGTCTCTCTCTCATGTGTCCCTGCGACTCTCAAAGAGATGCAAGACGCTTCCTGCGTTGCTTCGCGTCTCGTTTGCGTCGTCGTCTGCGAAACGTTCCTGGAAAAACCGCTCGAGTCCACCAGCGAGTGTGTGCCCGCGTGCCGCGTCACCTCCGGGATGCTCTCCATCTCTTCATCCTTCGCGTGCCTGTCGTTTTTGCTGCCTGCTGTGTCTGCACGACGCTGGGGAGTCTGCGTTGCTTCTTGGGTGATGCCTGCGCCGCGAACAGGCGAAGGGCTCATTCCCAGATAAAAGCGACATCCTGCGAGGGAAAGATACGTTTCGTTCCACTCGGCTCTCGCGTCACAGCGTCCATCCTCACAGGCATCTCGTGCCCCCGTCTGCACGCCCCACGACTGCTTCTGCTTTGTCCCTCTCTTCACGTCCTCCCTCGCCTCGCCATCGCTCTCTTCTCTCTCTTCGACGTCTTGTGCTTCTCCTTGTCCCTCTCGTTCTCTCTCTTCGTGCCCCGTCCCTGCTGTCCCCTTTTCTCCGCGCACGCCACCCGTATGTCGCCTTTGAGATCTCCGTCTCGGCTGCTTCGCCGGCGTTCTTTCCGCTTTGCTCCTTCTCTCCCCTTGCGTCTTCCGCGCCTTCTCGCTCGTGACCCCGCCGCTGTCTGTTCCTCTCCAGTGAAACACCGCGAGAAGGAGCGCGTCCACGAGGGAAACGACCTGACTCGCCGACGGCCGCCTGGCCGCATCTCTGCGGAGAAGCCGCCGCAGGAACGGCACAAGCAACGGGTGCACGGCGTCCAGGCGCTCGCGCGCAAAGCCGTCGAGGAGCGGGAGACGCCCAGAGAGACGCAAGTAGAAGCACGGATTGCTCGCAAACAGAAAGTGTCCCGTCACCAGCTCAAAGAACAAACACCCCAGCGCCCAGACGTCGGCAGCCATGGCCGAGCTCGCCAGCCTGAGGCGTGAGGGGAGCGCAGGCGCGAGGGAGCAAAGAACGGGATTCGAAGAGTCGTCGTCGCCCTTGTTCGCTGCACGCAACGCCGGAGAGTGACTACCATAAAGGCCAGACTCTGGAAGAGAGGACGGCAGATCAGGCGCACCTCTTGACGCCTGTTTTTGGGTGTCGGGTTGCTTCGTTTCCGGGCTCGCACGCTTCGCTTCTCTCTCGGAAAGCCTGACACGCCTCTGCCTCGTCGGCCGCAGTCTCTCTCCTTTTGCGCCCTCCTCCGCCCTCCCTCCAGCGGCTCCTCCGCTTTCCCTCGGTGTTTCTGGAAACGACGCGCAGCCACACTCGCTCGCTTCTGCGGAATCCTCCGCGAGAACCACCACGTGAAGCAGCTCCGGGCTCTTGTTCACTTCCGTCCCGCGCGACCTCGTCTTGGGTTGCTCCCACTTCTTTGCGAGCACGCAGGCTTCCCCAAAGTCCGACAGCGCCACTTGAGGCATCAGGAGAACGCCGTGGGAAAGGACCACGGGCGTGAGAACTGGAGAGTCTTCCTCGCCTTCCTCGCGTTCCCAGGAAGACCGTGAAAAGACCGGCGTCTTCTCTGGAGACGACGAGGGCCAGCAGGCAACCGGCGGGCTTCTCCCACAGTTTGCTTCGCCCACGACGTGCCTTCCGTTCTCCCCCGACAGTCCATCGCACTCGCCGTGTTTCGGGTTCTTCGCATGCGCAATCGTCCTACCACTCTCAGGCGCTCCCTCGTTCTCGTAGAGTCCCCGCTTCTCTGCGCCTCCGCCAGCGTCCTGTGCGTGTAGAGACAAAAATGACTCACAACGGTCTCCTCTTCCTCGTTCAGTCTCTTCCTCTTCTTTCTCTGCCAGTGACCTGCGTCGTGGTCTGCTGGGAAGCGGCGCGAGAGGCTGGCGAGGGATGGGAAGCAAAGTGGAGAAGTCAACGAGGACATTGTCGCACTTCAAATCACAGTGGAGGATGCCTCGCGCATGCAGGGCAGCAACCGCACACGCAATTTGACGGAAAATCCCCAAAAGAAGCGGAAGAAAAGCTCGCTGGAACTCCACAGACTCTTCTTCTTCTCTACCTTGTTCCTCTTCTTCTCTCTCTTGTTCTCGTCGCCGGCCCTCGAGCAGAGCGAACCACGGCTGAGACGAACACTGCGCAAAGATCCCGCGGCGCCACTCTCCCAAGGTCGATCCGTACAGCTTCATGTTGATCGTGTAGGTGAGAAGGCCATCGCATGCAGAGAGGCCGAAGTCAAAGAGCTCGGAAAGGAGCGGGGTCGCGAGACGGAACGCGTCCAAGCACACCACCTCGTGGAAAGTCGAACTGAAAATTAAATGGCTCTGAGAGAAGCAAAATGCGTAACAAATCCCGCTCACTGCTTTTGAAATCGACATATATGCATAGCGACATACGCATGCACGCTGTACACGTGTGAGTTGCCATGGGAGACGACTGCCCTTGTTCCAAGATGCTGTGTGACCTACGCTCGACACACGCATGCATACGTCTCTCTATAAACAAACACTGCCCATATATGTATATATATATATATATACATATACAGACACACGTACATAGTGCATATATAAGGCACAAATAGATGCCCTCAGACCTGAACATCCGTGGACGTACACGCCTCTCTCGCGCACGAAAGAAAAACCAGGGATAAGACGCAATGCCACTGATAACGGGCTGATAACAACGGTCTAGCTACGATATTTATGTTCGCAACGCCGGCCAAGAGGGGCGGTATTGGATGGGGTACCTTCTCGTCTATAGGAGCTGAAACGCGCTTGACGGCTACGAAGGGAACCTCAGGGAAAGCCGTCGCACATTTCCACACGCTGCCGTACATTCCTGAAAAAGCAGAAAACGACACATCGGAGCAGATACGCATAAATACGGATGGGGAAAGACGTTTCGAGACGCAGCTCTGCACGGACCTTGCGACTTGTTTGAAACCGCAGCACGACAGCAGAGAAGGAAGGGCGCGAGCGCAACGCAAGACGTCTCTCCGAGAAGCGTAGACTGAGAAATGGAAGACAGGACAAGGATCTCAAAGGCTGCCGCCTTTTCCTTCTTTTGTGTCCCGGGTGTTTTTAACGAGAGGAAAAGGGCGGCGACAAGCGAGACCCCGACCTGTTCCTATCTTTGACTCCTGCGCCTCGAGTGTGTCGGGAAACACCCCCGCCGCTAAGAGTTTGAGGAGACGACAACCTGGGAGACCGAGATGCCGTCGAGTAAAGCAAACCAGGTGGCGAAAGAAGTCTCTGTTGGTCGCCTCTTCCCGCTCTTCTTCGTCTTCGTTTTCTCGTGCGTCACTTTCCCTGTCCGATGCGCAGTACGAACTGCGCGGAGAATCCATCGCACGCGCAGCTGTCCGTACACTCGAGCCAAGATGTGCCTCGTGCCTCTTCTCCCTTCTGCTCCTTGTGCTCTCTCCTCTGCTGTTCTCTTCATCACCTCTCGTCGCGCGCCTTTCCCCGTCCGCAGCCTTCCATCGGCCTCGCTCCCCTGAGACGGCGCGCGTTCCTCGACGGTTCCGTGCGACGCGCGAAGCGAAAGAAAGGTGATTTTGAAGCAGCGGAAGCAGGCGCGCGAAGCCAAGTGTACATCCACCTGGAGTGCCCTGCGCAGGAGAGTCGGGCGTGGAGGCACAGAGTGTAGATCCACGTGAGGGCGATGGCGAGGGCGAAGTCGAAGGAATAAGTGCACCACTGCAGAGGCAATCTCCAGTGGAGCCTTCTTGCCTCTCCTTCCTTTGGTCTTCCTTCTTTTCTTCGCACGAATCTCCAGAACGCGTCGAGACACCGCCTCGACGCGTGTCTTCTTCTCGACTCTCTACTTCACTGCGCCGTTGGGCTTCCCTTTCCTCCCCTGAGTGTCCGCCGGTTCGGCGAGCGGTGCGGAGCAAGTCAGGCGTGGCGCTGCCTGTGTTGTCTCGTCTTGAGGGGAAGGACGGCGAGGAGAGACGGTCGTACCGCGTGGACGGCGGGGAAACGAGGGCGTCGAGGCCTTCCCTTCCGTCGGACGACAGTAAACCCCTTTTCTCTTGAATGAGAAGCGCGACAATCAGAACAACAGCGACTGCATGCAGACGGCCCTCGCGGCACAGCCTCTGCTCGCTCTGAGCCGCCATGGCGCCCGTGATCAGCGTCTCGAGTGAGGGCGCCCCGGGGTCGCCGGGGTGCGTCCTGTCCCTCTGAGGCTCGCCCTGGCTCCTGTCTCCGTTCGCCTCAAACCCAAAAGAGACGGACGGGGAAACGCCAGCGACGGACAAATCTGCAAAGAGCGGAGACCCAGAAGCGGCCGCAGCCGAGGCGGAAGACAACGATGCGAAAGAAAGAGGGCGCGCACAAGGCGCGGGACTCGAGGGTTCTTCAGGGTACGGAAGCGGAACGGAAGGGCCAGGAGAAAGGGAGGCGAAATACGCCGGACAGGAAGCCTGCCTCGTATTTCTGGACAGCCAGCGCTCGTTTACGTTTCTCTCCACCCACTCGACATTTGCCCTTGCTTTAGCTTCTTCTCTGTCTCCTTCGCGAAGCAGGAAGCGCGCCTCTTCCCAGACGACGAGTAGCCCCGGCGCAACCCGGGAGGCTGTGGAGACGAGACCTGGCGAGAGACCCCAGGGGAAGAGGAGAGGCGGAACGAGAGAGACAGAGAGACGCTTTGCGGTTGTCTCCACCTGCTGATCTTCGGGAGTCCCTTCTTCCTCACTCTGCGCAGAAGGCCGGACGACGAGTGCCGGGGGCTCGGCGACCCAGCAGGGGATCGCGCTCCGAGACTCTCTCCTCTCTGCGCCGAGTTCCCCGTCCGGGGCCGCGTCTCCTTCGCTCCCGTCTCCCTCTTCGCGTTCGCAGAGGCGAGAGGCTGCGTCCCCGATCTGCGCTCCGTCTCCGCCGCCCTCGCGCGTCTCACCTGGAGGAGAGGCGCCTCGCCCAGCTTTGCCGGAAGCTGCGCGGTCGTTACTCTCAGGTTCGGCGAAGAGAGAAGCGGAGGAAGAGGACAAAGAGGAGGAGGAATGGGAGGAACCCGAGGAGGGACAGCAAGAGGAAGAGGGCGATGCAGAGGAAGAAGGGACCGCACCTTCTTTCAGGGAGTTGGTACTGCCGCTCTGAAGTTGCTCTCGTCCACGGATACGGGGAGTCACGAGAGCAGCCAGGAGACACAGTTTTTCGAAGGGATGAGGTTGCCACGAGAAAGCGCGCTGCCTGGGTCTCGTCAGGCATCCGCCCGCCGCGGGGCGAGGCGAGCAGAAGGCAGAAAGTTTGACGAGGTGGGAAGGCCGTCGCCATGGGGATCCGGGAACTTCGGCAGCAGAAGTCAAGGGCAAAGCAAGGCACGAAGACCGCACGCCGGAAGAGCCAGGAAGAGAGGCGAGAGAACATCTGGAAGAGGCAGGGAGAGCAACATCCCGACCTCGGTTCGACGACGCTCCACCGGGCGAAGGGACACTCTTTTGAGGCTCTACAGAGGGCCCGGGCGGACCTGAAGGCGCTTGGGGCGACAAACCTGCGTTTCCGACCAAGTCCGTCTCTGGAAAAAAGGGAGGCTTGTGTCGGGCCGCGCCAGTGGGACTGAGCGCTGGGACATCTCCAGCTCCCTTCGACGTCTCCTTTCGGTCGACGTCTTCTCTGTCCCTCACCTTCTCTTCCGCATCCGTCGTCGTATAGCGCAGAGCCCTTCCCGGCGTCCGCCTGTCTCCACCGGGGAGGCACACGCGCGGAGACACGGTCGGAGGCGACGCGAGCGAGCGAATTGCCGGCCCAGCGCTCGCTGCCTCCGGAACCTTCCAGAAAAAAGCATCTCGAGTCGGACGAAAGGAGGGAAGAGAATCCGTGTGCGAAAGCGTCCGGGCGACACAGATTTCTGCGTGCATGCCGGTCTCCTTTCCCGTTTCGCTTGCGCTGGGCATCTGCGCCTCCCCTATTGGCGCCTCGCCTCTCGGTGTTTCTCCGCTTCCGCCTGAACCCGTTCCCGTCCCCGCCGTCCCGTCCTGCATCCGCGTGTTCTCGCCTTTGCAGTCTCCTGCCTCGCCTGTCTCCGGCTCCACTTCGGCGCCGTTCGCTCGCGGCGAATGACCGCCGCAGTGGTACGCAGGCCGACTGCGGGGCCTCCACCACCAGCCGGCAGCCTCGGCCTTTGGGGCTGTCTCCCCGCGCCCCACAGAAGGCACACTTTTCCTTGAGAGCAGGGCGGTGCTGCTCGCCGTGTGGTCTCTCTGAAGAGACAGACAGTCGGGGAACCGTCTCCGGCGGCGGCACGGCCGAGGCACGGCGCTCGCGGCCTGCACGTGGCCTCGCGAGGGCTGTCGATTCGACTGGCTTGCGAAAGAGCCCGTCTCGCTCGCGAAGCGGCGGAGAAGATTGTACGGACAGGCACTGGATCCACCCTTTTCCGCCGAAAACGAAGAGGGGTAAGACAGCGAGGCGGAAGGCCGCCTCGTGAATGACCATCTCTGGGGGGGGTACACTGTAGTTGGGGCCTCCTGGAGGGCGACACCGACGGCTCGGCCTCTGCTCAACAGCCCAAGCCCGTCGCTAGTCTCACGTCCCCGTCTGCACGCATCGAGCAAAGCGGAGCCCGATGGGGCTGGGGACGGATGGAAATGCAGCTGGGAGGCGCCGTTTCTACTTCCGAGAGAAAGGGGACCGAGGCCATTCGCAGCCAGAGAGGTAGAGGACGACACAGGACTGAGAACCAGTCCCGGAATCGGATGCTCTCGCTTGGCGCCGCGCTGCGGCGCTCGCCGCTGGCCGCCTGCCGCGCCGCACGACTGCCTCCACCGAGAGGAGACACCAGGCTCACCGCCGGCAGGCGCGGGCCACGGGGAGTCGGACGCCGGCGACGAGGCGGACAGAAACCGCGGATTGGCAGCAAGACAAAGGCGCGAAGAAGACGCAGAGACGGTGGGAGACTCTGGTGTCTCTTTCTCGCGTTCCGAGTCTTTCGCCGGGTCGAGCGCGTCTTCGCAGGGCGCCGCGTCGACCGGTCTCACAAACACAGGCCTCTCCGGAGGGATCGCTGCGGGCGGCGGCGCAACGCTCCCGTGCGGTCCGCTGCGCTTCATCCCAGATTCTTTTCGAGAGTCACTGACCTCGGGCGACTCTTCCGCGTTTCTTCCCAGCTCGCAACTCGGGTTCGAAGGCGGGGAGGGAAGGCGAGGAGACGCAGAGGCAGACTCCGCGCTGCGGAGGGGAGCTGCAGAAGACAGAGAAGGACGACGCGGCTCCGGCGGTGACAGAGAGCGTTTCTCGCCCACGGATCGCGACCGGGAGAACGACGCGACGCCGTCAGATGCGAGGGGAAGGCCTGCATCTTCAGGATCCTGTCCGCCTCGGTGGCGCGCCGTTCTTCTCTCTCCAGGCGACGGTCGCTCTCTTCGTTCGTCTTCCGCGTGGGTTTCTCGCCCTTCTGCGTCTCTTCCCACCTGCTGGGTCTGCCATTCTTGGGCACATTTCTGTTCTCCTTCGCTCCCTTTCTCCTCTGCGCCCTGCGAGTCTCTGCCTTCTCGCCCGGCTTTCTCGGCGCCCTTGCCTCTCGCCTGGTCAGGTCGCCGTCCCTCTGCCTCGGGGCCGCTGCGGCGCGACGCGCGCCTGGCTCGTCGCGAAGAGACAGTTGGCCGCAAGCGACTCCGACTGGAGACAGCCTTCGCCGTTGCGGGCCGCGAGGTGGGCCCGTAGCTGACCATGCCGGCCTCCGACGGCGGCTGTAGGTCCTGAGGCGCGCAAAGGAGACAGAAAACGGGCGCGGACACAAACGTGCGAAGCGCCAAGAAGGTGGAGAAGAGGTGCCGGGCAGGCACGGGGACAATTCCAAAAAAGGGGAGACGCCGACATATACGGAGGAGGGGGGTTCTGCGAACGGCCCGCCACCACGCGTTGACACGACTGAAGGCAACCGAAACAGACAGCCGCGCCACGAAACCCAACAGAGAAAAAAGTGTGCCGGAAACTTGGGCCGCGAAGCTCGGATCGGGCGACGACACAGCCAGGGAAAAGGGAGAGAGCACGAGAGGGAAACCAAGAGGAAAACACTTCGCCGGAGCAACACTTCCTTTACGAGGTGTTCATAGTCTCACGCGGTGTTTGCCGAAAACAAAACGGAACATTTGCAACGAGGTTGTGCTTTCCTTCCCCCCCCCCCTCCTTTCGAGAACGGGTGCCGACGCAGAGGCGCCTATCGGAGGCGTGTTCGCTACACGCCGGTAGGCTCCTGAATGTAATGGTGAAGGCTGTAAACAGAGGACTCCTTTACTTGGCCTGAGGAGCCAAGTATGTACAGGGCGACTGAGGTACATATATTTTAGACGCTGACGACCCGGCTCTGTTTCGCGCCAAATTCCCATGGAGAAACCGGTGGCGAGTCGTGCGCCCGTTTCCACTTACCCGATACGACGCAGGCGGCGGGAGAGCGTCGAGGCGCAAAGGAGGGATGAAGGGTCTCATGAGGCGGCCGGAAGGAAGAGGCTCTCCGGATCGGCCTCCCGGAGACAGTCGTGTGGGCGAGGCCGCGAGACGTCGCTTTTCTCTCTTCCTTTTTCGGTCTTTGTTTCGGGGCTTGTGGCAGCTGGCACCGCTGGAGACAGACCGTCTCCGCACGCTCTCTCCGTCCCCCTCTCGCCGCTGCCCAGGTTCATGCCGCCTCTCTTCCTTCCTTTTCGCCGCTTTCCGTCCGTGTGTCTTCGCTTGCGATCCTTTTCTTCCTTGCGCCTCCGGACTGCCGCCCCTCCACTTCGAGTCTCCAGCGCGAGGTTCTCTGCCGTCGGGAAAAGCAACCCGACCTGCGTTTCCGAGTCTCCCGCTAGATGCCGCCTCAGCCGCCGTTGTTGGAGCCCAACTAGCCGTCCGCCGGGCCGGAGAGAGGCAGCCCTTCGGGGACGCTGCGAACTGGGGCGCTGGCCCGTCTTCCGGCTTCGTCAGCGGGTCGCGGCGCCAGACGCGGGTTTCTGGAGCCCGAAAGGACACGGCTGGAGCCGCCAGAGACAGAGGGGACACGGTCGTCGCCGCAAGCGAGAGAGGCGAGTCGGGCTTGCACGCCGCAGTGGGGGTGAAGCAAGGAAGGGAAACGCCGGAGGCTGGCCGCGAGTGTGAGGGCCAAGGGACAGGAGACGTTCGCGAAGAACGAGTGGACAAGACAGCACGACGGAGAGAAAGAGACACAGAAACCCCGCGGCTCCCTGCTTCACCTCCAGAGCGCTCGGGACTGTTCGCACACGACGAGGTACAAGAGGCGGCCAACGAGGAGACCGGCGACAGCGAGACAGATGAAGGAGACGCAGAAGGTAAGGAAGAGGAAGAGACGGAAGAGGAAGAGACGGAAGAGGAAGAGAAGGAAGAGGAAGAGAAGGAAGAGGACGAGAAGGAAGAGGACGAGAAGGAAGAGGAAAGGACGGAAGAAGAAAGGACGGAAGCGGAAGACACGGAAGAGGATGAGGAAGGAGTGAGAGATGAGAAAATTGACGAGTTAGGAGAATCGCTCCTCGACGGTGATGAATGTGAAGGAGAGACACGAGATAACTTGCACCATTGGTCTGGTTTGCTGACAACGACTTCTGAACTGCCTGGCTCTGTGGTTCGTCCTTGCCTTCCGTCCCTCGAGGATCGACGAGAACTTCGCGTCGCGCAGCGACTGTCTGCCTTCCTGGCTCCTCGCCCGCCCCTCCACCTGTCTCCTTGCTCCGGCCCGTTTCTTCGTCGGCCATCCCGCGCCTCCACTCCGTCTCTGTTTGTGTCGCCGTGCTCGCAGCCTTCCGCCTGCTCTTCGCTCGCGCCATCTTTCGAGTTTTTCCCCGCCTTCTTCTCTCTCACGCGACCTCTCTTCCTTCCGTCGCTAGCGAGTGCAGGAGAGGCGAGTCTCGAAGCCGCCGCGCGCCCCTCTCGGCTTCTCCCAGCGAAACGCCGCCGAGAAGAAACCCGAACCGCCGGGGCCCGCGCCGCAGAGATGCACGGCGAAGCGTCCGCAGAGGGCGAGAGAAGGTGGACGGAGAGGAAATCAAACACTCGGAACTGCTGGAGGCTGAAAAACACCCGAGCAAACGCCAGAAAAGAAGGCTGCAGCGACAGTCAAACGCGAAACCTCAGCACCCAACAGTACACACACATATATCCATATACATATACCTATATATATATATATATATACCTATATATATATATGCATATACCTATATATATACATATGCCTATATATATATATATATATATATATATACACCTATATATATATATATACATATACCTATATATATACATACACCTATATATATATACACACACATACGTATATATACGTGTGTAAATCTCCCTGTCACCGCTCGAAGTAGGGAGTGAGGATATACATCTGCGTGTCTCTGTGTGGAACTGCAGATGTATCGGACTGTGTCGAGACGCATCAAGGTTGGTGAATGGCCGCCAGTCTTGCATGCATGCATGGGTGCTAAGGTCCTCGCATGTTCAGATCTCGCGTACGTACACCAGACCTCTTTCACACACTCACCGTTTTGTCGCCGCCCTGGACCGTCGCGCAGCGACTCGGACGAGTGCGTGGAGGTGGAGCTCGCAGAGCAGGAAAACGGTCTCGGCCATGCTGTCTCTGTCTGTCTCTTTTTCCTGCGAACACGACTTTGTCTTTGCGTTCAGTTCTCCATCGACCGTCCGAGAGGAGGCAAAGGGCGAGCAGTAAGCGAGAAGAAAGTGAAAGTAGTGCGCGTCAACAAAAGAAGAGAGAACCGTTCCGGAGAAATGTGCGAGGGAGGGAGGAAGAGCCAGAAGGTCTCGCTCGACGTTGAGGAGCCGGAGAAGCAGGGCGGCGAGTCGCTGACGCGTCTTCGTTTCCTGCGCCCTCGAAACAGAGGAGAAGAAACAGACACTCGCGTTTCTCGTCTGAGCCCTTCCCTCCTCATCGTCCTTGTCTTCTCGACGCTTCGCCATCTCATCTACGCACTGCATCTCGTCGTCTGCGCCTCGCCCTCCCGCCACTCGTGGCTCTTCCCGCCTCGCCGCTTCTCCTCTTTCGCCTCGGCCGCCGCTGTTCGCTACCCAGTCTGAGGGACATGTGGGGTCTCCTTGGAAGGGACAGAACTTTGCAGCGACGCGTCCCCACGTCGGCCGAGATGCCGAAGAAGCGCACGGCCTGGAGAGACCCCACCCGAGAGACGGGGAAGGCAGAGGAGGAGATGCGACTTGTGTCGAGGACGCGTGAGGATAAGGCGCAGCTGTATTCGATGCATGCGATGGAAGAGGAGGGGAAGGCGACCGCGCACCGTCGCCGCTGACGAGAGAAGACGGTCGAGACGAAGCAGAGATAGCGACTCTGGGAGAGCAGGACGACAGGGAGGGAGAAGAGAACGAAGGCGGAACGTCTTCTGGGAGAAAGCTGTTCGGCCTCTCGCTTTCGGTGAGAACGGATTCGAACCCTCGTGAGAGTTCTGGTGTTCTTCGACCGTTCGCTTCTTCTTTGTGTGCTTGAAGAGAACGCGAAAAGCAAGCAAACAGAGACGTGTGGAGAGCAGGGAGGAGGCGGTGGAAAACGCCAGAGGGCGGGGCGAAGAAGAAGCCGAGCCAGTCGAGGAGCGCCGGGGCCACGCAGTGCCGCAGGCTGCAGAAAAAGAGAACAGAGCAGCAATGAGAGAAATCGAGGGACACACAAAGAAAGAGAGAGTGAAACGAGAGCACAGAATGGGCCACTGGAAGGGCTGAAACCGAGCAAAATCGACAGAGAGACGTGGGAAGACAGCGCGAGTGAGGGTGGAAGCGACACAGAAGAAGCCCAGAGGAGGCAGAAAGGAAACCCGGCGCGCAAAGGTGGCAAGACCTCGAATGGAAAAAGCCGGACGACCAAAGACACGAGCTCCGTCAAGCAAACGAGCAGATCTCACACGAGAGGAGAAGAGATGCGCGGGGGAAACGTTGAAAAAAAAAACCGTCCCGAAAAGGAAATGAACCGCCAGCAACAGTCGCTTACTACGCTTGGTCGCGTTCCACCTGTGGAGACCAGAAAGCGCGCCTCTCGCTGCCTAGACACCCCGGCGAACCTTCCTTTTCAAGTAGCTCTGCTTCCTCTTGGTTCCCTTCACTCCCTTCTTCTGCCTCTGTTTCGCCTTCGTCTGCTGTCGTTGGATCTTCGGGAGTTTCGCCTCTGTGGCGCTTGCGTGGTTGTCCGAAGCCGTTGTCTCCTGAAACTGAGGAGTACGAGATCGGAATCTCCGTCGCGTTCCCCTGCCACTCGGTCGTCCTGCTCGCCGTCTCCCGCCGTCTCCTGCCTTCGCGCACGCCGTCCGGACGCACGTCCACCGGCTCGGCAAGCGCCAGCAAGGCAGGCGCTGCCGCCGCGCTCGTCGAGGATTCGGCCGTTTGTGTCTCCTTCCTCACTTCGGCGTCGGCATCTCTCCTCGCCACAGCGTGATTTCGTCGCCGCTTCTCCGCCCCACAAGCGTCGGCAAGCACCTCGAGGAGGGCGCCCACAAACTCGAGCGACGAGGACTGGGCTCGAAAGAGACAGTCGACGAGGCGTCCAGGAGCGACATCCGGAGACAGCCAGGGCCCGCGGGCGGCGGAGGCTGAGGGCGGCGCAAGCGAGCGTAAAGAGAGCCGCGCTGGACACGAGCGTTCGCTGTTTGTTTCCAAAGCACACGCGCACGGCGGGGGGCCTGCCAGGTGACTCTGGAAGAGGCGCGAAATCAGAGACGCGAGAGCCGCCTTCTTTATCTCGCGGCCTTCGAGTCCTTCTCCTTCGCGTTCTCGTTTTTCTCCCGCCCCTCCGTCGAGGCACACGACGCTGCTCCCTCCCTGTGAAGCCTCGCGGGAACCCGGAGAGCGCCGACACGATGTGCTGGTCTGAGCTTCCCCCTTGCGCCTTCTGATCCACTCGCGAGTGTCCCGGGTCTCCTTTCTCTGCTCGTGCTCCGCGGCTCTGGCCTCGCGCCCCGCTTCGGCTTCTGTCGCCCGTCTCGATTCTCTCTCCTCGCGTCCTTCCCTCTGCTTCCCGGCGGGTTCTGCGGAGACCGGAGAAGACTGTGAGTAGGCGCGGTCGAGAGTCGCTGCGCCGCGCCTCGAAGGCGGCGTTGTTTGCGGCTCTGCGGGCGGGGTCGCGGAGCCACGCGACGCTGGAAACCGCGTTTGTTTTTTGGGCCGCGAAGGGAGGAGCTCGAAGAGCTGCAGGAGGCGAAAGGCGTGGCACACGTGGCAAGGCGAGGCAGCCAGAGAGCGCAGCACTTCAGAGAGAAGCGTTAAGAAGGACGCCAGGAGAAGACAAGAAGCAGAGAGAAGAGAGGACCGCAGGCGGCACAGTGACGCACTAGACAACGGAGCGCAGCGTAGCGCAGACGCCGAAAAAAAGGGCCAGACACAAGCTGGAGAGAAAGAAGACGGAGCAGGGAGAGAGACGGAGCGCGGAGGAGAAGAGGAAGAAAAAAACGAGGACGAACATGGAGAGGAACAGGGAGAGGAAGAACAGGGAGAGGAACAGGGAGAGGAAGAACAGGGAGAGGAACAGGGAGAGGAAGAACAGGGAGAGGAAGGACAGGAAGAAGAAGGACCAGAAGGTGGAGGGAAAGACAGAGACTGGGGGGTTCCGAGGAGAAGATCGGCTAGTTTGTTGAAGGAGGAGCCCAAGAGGCGGACGATGGAGGCCGCGAGGTCCGGCGGTGCGCCCGAGAGTTGAAAGTACTGGGTGGTGAGGTGGAGAAGGTGACTGAGAGAGAAGAGATGAGACAGGAACGACGGACACGCGTTTCCAGATTCGTCTCCGCGCGACGCCTGGGCTGCCTGCTTTCCTTCCGTAGCCCCCGAGGCGCCGGAACCTTCTGCAGTGTGGCAGCCTGCACAGTGCGCATCCCCACAGGGGCCTGCGCCCAAAACGGAGGGAGACACGAGCGCGTCGCAGGCCGAAAAACGAAGAGGAGAGGAAAAACGGGACCACCGTCTCCGTACGGCGGCCAGGTGTCTGTGGAGCTCTAGTCCCACTGAGACGATAAACTCATCTTCCGAGTTGTCACCTGCATCTTCGGCGTCACTCGGGTCTTTTCCGACTCGCCGGTCGGCATCTGGTCTCTTCTCCCACCTTCCTCTCCCGCCTGGGGATTTGCGTTCCTCGACATCTTCGTGCTGGTTTGTCTCTTCGCCTCGCCCTCGGCAGGCCTTTTCTTCTGCCTCTGTCGGAGAAAGATTCGCGAGACGTTCTCGTCGAAGAGCAGCGAAGGCGGCTTGCGAGAGGACGGCGCGAATGCGGTTATACAGCGACACGCAACTCCATGCGCAACTCCTCACTTCGGCATTCGCGAGGGCCTGAAACGCCAGCTGCGCGCTCGAAGCGCGACAAGGCCTCCAGAAAACCGCATGCAGCTTTTGGGCTTGTCTCCCTCTCTCTCGTGCCGACTCAGACGCGACAGCCTGCGGACGGCGCGGCTGTGGGGAGCGACTGACCGTTTCTGAAGGAAGAGACGAGAGGGAGACACTGGGCGCAGAAGGCCAAGGCAAAGGATTCGGCGAGGGCGAACGCGGGGGGCGACAGCGAGGATAACTCGGGGAAGAACCCGGAGACGACGAGCGCGATGCCGTCGAGAGGGACTGAAACGGAAGAAACGTCTGAGTGAGTTGCCTGGCGACGTCGGCTGTCCAGACAGCTGGGAGCGAGAACGTGAGGCTCTCTTTCGCGCGCAAGTTTCGCCTGTTTTGCTCCGGCATCTCCCCGATGGTCTGCTCCCACGCCCCGTTTCGAAGAAGCAGAGAGAGAGGAAAGACTGTCAGCCTCAGCGCAGCAGTCACCGACGCAGACGCCGGCGGGCGACCTCGACTTTCGCTTTCTTCTTTGCATGGACAGGTCCACAATATCTTTCTCTTCGCCTCTCCTCTCGTCTGCGTTCTCTCCCTGTCTCCTCTCCCCACCGCCCCGCCATCTTGTGTCGGCGCGAGTATCTCGCTCCCTGCCGTCTGCCTGTCATCTGGTGCGATCTCGTCCAGTGCGCCTTCCGGTCGCTCTGCATGCAGGCCCCGGGCTGTGTGGAGGAGCTCGACCGCGAGAGCAACGGGGAGGGCCTTCTTCACCGCCTCCACGAGCCGCAGCGCGCCGTCCAGATCTCGGCCCCGCGGAGACACGGAGACACCTAGGCCCTGCGGCCCGCGCAGATCAGAGATGACGTGGAGACAGTCTCTGGGAGAGCGGCGTTGTGGCGCTTTCGCTCGCAAGGCACACCAGACAGGAAGGACACCCGCGGGAGCAGTCGAACGCGGCCGGAGCGACGCCACACCAGGCAGCACGCAGAGCGCTTCGAGGCGGGAGACGTAACGGGAAGAAATATAGCAACACAAGATATCCAAGGCGGCAGCCAGAGCTCGCTGAGTTGCGCAGAGCCTGTAGACGTCCCCACGGCGACGGCGCGCTTCGCGGGAAGCGCTCCCGCCTCTGTTCTGAACTTGCGCATCCTCTTTCCTGCTCTGTGCTTCTCCGCACTGAAGTCCTCGGCCGGAAAGAAGAGCGGGGTCTATCTGGCCCTTGTCGACACTTCCTTCGCGCTGCGCAGAGTCGTTCCCGTGCAGAGACGCTTCCGGCGATGGGGCCCGCAGAGACGAGGAAGAAGGGAGCGGAGACAGAAGCGTTTCCCGAAGCTTGTCGTGGACCGCTACCAGTTGGGCGCCGACGCGCGCGAAGACACGGGCTTGCGTGCTAGCTAGGAGAGCCTCAAGGAAGGTTCCCGATGTCCTGGCGAGAGAGACGCAGAGAGACTGAACAGGGTGCAAGAAACTGAGGACCAACCCGCAACAGGAAAACGAACAAAAACGCACGCGAAGCGCAACCCAGCGAAACGGGAGACGTTTGAAGCTGTCAGAGACGAGGGGCGAGGGAAAGCGCAGAAGGGTACAGAGAGACAGGGCCAAGCCGCAGGAACGCAGAGGCGAGAGCCAGAGAGGAAATCGCGAGAGTGTGGGGCCAGGGGCGTGAAGATAGGTGTGAAGAAGCATCGACCTGGAGCTGAGAGGCACGGGCATGTTGCGTGGCAAGAAGAGGGAGAGAGCGCAGCAGAGACGCGCCAAGAAAAAGACTGTGTTGGGGAGCGACTCAAACAGACGCATCAGAAAGCAAAGACACAAGGACGGAGCAGACTGAAAAACACCGGGAGAGACAATAAGAATCACTCACGTGAGGAGGAGAGGGAGAAGGGCTGCATCCTTCCACTGCGCCGGGTCCTGTCGCAGCCGCTCCACCCAGCATTCGAAGAAAAGCCTGGCCAGGCACAAAGAGAAAACGCGAGAAGTCGTGCGGCAGAAAGCCGATGGATTCCGAGATGGCGCGAGGCGACAAAAAAGACACACGGCGAAATCTGTTCAGTGGCAACGCACTGAAAGAAAAGGTCTACGCGGCCGAGGGACGGAAAAGACTCGTGTCACGGGCCAGGGTACCAGAGTCAGGCAAAAACAGAAGAAACGACAGACACCAAGAAGCGACGCATTTCGTCATTCGAAAAGAGAGAACGGCACAGAGGAGATCCGCGGCAAGGGGGGTGGCGTTACGGAGAAACCAGTGACCGGAAGACGGCAACGAAACGAGCTCGGGAACGAGGGAGGCTAGCGCATGCCGGGGCCAGAAAAGGACACTTACAGGGAGACCCTTTTCGGGCTCTGCTGGATCATCAGGGAGAGGAGAAGAACGACGAGAACGTGGACTGAAGAGAAACCTTCGTTTGCTTCGCTGGCTTCGTCCTCGACTGTGCGACCTTGACTTCCCCCCTCTTCCCGACGTTCGTCGTCGCTCCCATCTTCTGCGCTGTTTCTTTCTGCTTGCGAGGCTGGCGGAGAGAATGCCCCGGCGAGGTGGAGCAGGAAACACTCGGCAACCCACCGGAGAAGCGACACAAAAACAAGGCCTGCGACCGCCTCGCCAGAACGAGCGGGGACACTCGCACCCCTCCGCTGGATCCACAAAGGCCCAAGTGAAGCAGAAGGGGAGGAAGGAAAGAGTGAAGAAGATGGAGTGGAAGAAGACGCAGAAGGAAAAGAGGAAGACGGATACGAGGAAGACCGATACGAGGAAGACGGAGACGAGGAAGACGGAGACGAGGAAGGGGAGAACGAAGAAGTGAGAGGCTCTGGCGGTTGTTGCGAGTGCCGAGGCGCTGTCTCGGTCGTTTTCGACGTCCAAGATTTCCGAATCGCGGGAGCAAAGACGGACGAAAGAAAAGCGGCAGCGTGGCGGATCTCCTCGAGAAGCGCAGCGAGAGAGACGACAAAGGAGCGGCAGCCCGGCCACCCTCCGAGCGCTTTTTCGCTCTCGTCTTCGACGAAAAACGAGACACAAGGCGCGTGCGTGAGCGGCACTGCTCGATTCTCTCGACGGCGGTTCACGCTCGAGGCTTTGCCTCCGGCTCTCGCGCCCGCTTGCTCTTCCGGAGAAATACGACTGTGGCCTGCATGCGCGCTTTCTCTCTCGCTGTCTCTTGTGCCCACAGCAATTTGCGTTCGAGGCTTCTCGCCATCGCTCTCGCTTGGCACTCGCGTTTCCAGTTTCTCCGCGTCTCTACCGGGTGCGGGGTTGTGAGAACCTGGAGAGCAGCGACAGTCTGCGAGAGAATGGCCCTCGCTGGCCCCCTCCTGAAGTGACGGCAGCCTCGAGGCAGGAGGCGGCAGAAAAGGAGACGAAGGCGCTGCACAAGAAGAAGACGGAGAAGAAGAGGAAGCGGGGGAAGGAAGAGAAGCGGAAGAAGAGGACAGCGCGAAAGCCTTTTCGGGGTCAGCAGGAGAAAGAGGGAGTTGAGTGACGACAAACGGGTCGGAGACAGTTCGACTGTTGGGACACCAGAAGCGGGTACGGAGGTAAAACCGCAGAGGGTGGCGTTCGCCTTGGCCTTCTTCGGCTCCACCTCCTGCATCGTCATTGGGTCTCGTCGGTTGCGGTTGCAACTCATCTCTCCTTCTCGTTGCTCCGTTCGCTTCCTGTCCCTCTTCAGCGAAAAAACACGAGTCGAAGCCACTTCGCTCGCCTCTGCCTTGGCCACTTACCCCTTCCTGGGCTCCTTCTTCTCTTCCTTCTTTTCGTCGTCCTTCCCTCGGTTGCTGGCCTTTTCCCCGGTGTCTGCTTGAATCTCGTGTGTGCGCGTCCAGTTTTTCGCGGCCAGTCGATGAGAGACGGTCGTTTCCATTGCTGTGCGTGTCCTCCACGGCGCACGAGACGTAAAGGAAAACGAGAGGGCGGGAGGCGGCGTGGCGCCTCAGGACGCTTCCGGCCTCAGCGTCGGAAAGGCGGTACACGTAAACGGTTGCGTGCTGTGCGAGCCCCTGTTCGTCTTCACATGGAAAAGGGCGGTGTTGGGAACTCGATGTGCTTCTCCTCGCGGAGCGGGACCGACTCGCCGAAGACCTGGGAGTCGACGGCGCAGGAGGAGCGGCACGCCGAGGAAGAGATCGAAGCGAAGCCGGGCGGTTTCGAATCGCTGCTAAAGGGAGATTGTACGGATTACGACGACTCGATGGAAAAAGAGGCAGATGGACTGCTTTTGGGTCCAGCCCCATAGTGTCTGGGGCCGACGGGGAGGGAAGGGACCGGGCGGGAGATGAGGGGAAAAAGACGGTAACAGCGAGGTTCGACAGGCTGGAGAGCGGTCCCCGTACCGAGCGCGCGAGAGGGAAGACGAGGGAATCGAGGGTGGCAGGCAGCCAGCAAAGCGACGGAAGAGAGGAGTCGCGATGTAAAACGGCGAGAGAAGAAGGCGCGAAAGCAAACCACGCCTTGGACCAGTGAGGATCTCGCGACCAGCGTTTGGACGCGCGGTCCCAGCGCGAGGAAAGAACCCCGGGAGAAAGCGAGGGGGGGTTAAGAAGACAGAGGGGAAAGCGGAAGGAGGCGCCGCGAAAAAGCGAAGGGATACTAGGAGGAGCGCCTCCATGTGTCGCTTTTGGTTTACACGGGGGAAGAAAAAGAAGGAAAAGACCCGAGAGGACGAGGTCACATTTTCAGCAAGCTCGCACAGATGCAACGCAGGATGGGGCGCGCGCCACGCAAGAACCGCGAGAGCGATCCAGCTGCGATGACGCCGGCAAACGCGTTTCGCTTTCGCGTTTGCGAAGCAGCCACATATTCTTTGCTTTAAATGTCTTTGTCAGCCGAGCAGAGGCGCCCTCAGCAGTTCGAGCGCTCCCTCGTTGGCCGCGGAGACACCCAGCAGAGAAAAGGGGAAAAGACATGCCAGCTTAGAGAGAGCCGTGAAGACACGACAGGGCGTTTTCCCAGCTGTCGCGTGTTGAGAAAAAGTCGCAGGAAAAAAGAAACCGCGGGAGGTGCGGCGGGAGACACAGAAACCCTCGAACTCCCTCTCGCTCCTCGTCCACCTCTAAGCATACCGTACGCCCGCGACGGGGCACGCGATGTCTCCCCTGTACTCGCCACTCGATGCTCTCTTCCGGATTCCGGGATTTTCCCTGTGTGTTTCGCGAGAGGAGGAGCAGGGGGGCTTTCTTTTGGCCTCCATTTTGCATGCTTTAAGTCGCCAGTGTGTGCCCAGGAGGTCAGACATCCACGGCGACGGCGAAATGCCCTTTTTTTCCCAAAAAAAGAAGGCGGTGAACGGGCACAGCCAGGCGCGCGCGCGGGACTGCGTCTCGAGAGAAAGGGTGGAGGCTTTCCTTTGCCGAATTCACTTTTTCGCCCGTCGCGCTCTCACGGCGCCCTTGCTTTCCAGACTCTGAAACCGGGTGTAAACACCCGCTGCGTGGTCTTCCAAAACAGACACTTAGGCGCTCCCAAAAACATCCGCCATTTTGCCGTGGCGAGCCGGGCCCTCTCTCGTGTGAGCCGCGAGAGAGACGGCAGCGGGGCGGAATCGATTCACTGCTCCGTTTTTTCTCGCATTTTTGCGGGGAAAAACAGGAAAGGGAGGCGTGGCGCTCAAAATCTAGGTTGTGTGATTTGCGTGAAGGCCATTTTTCGAGTGTGTGCTGACCTGGGAGTCTCGTTTCCCACGAGTCTCCGAATATAAGCCGATCTCCGCGTTTTCTCACGCCTCAACTGCAGCGTCGTCGGACGAGCGGCTGGGCGCGGCAGGAAAAAGCCGCAGTGTGGCCTTTTCGTGGAAGGCGCGAGGCAGGCTCTGCTGGATGCGCGTGTTTGTCCAACGAGAAGGAAGTTCCTGGAAGGCTTCTGCACGCAGAGTGTGTGTGGAAAAACACAGGAAACGAGAGGGACCGTCCACAGCGGAGAGAACAATCGGTACGCCACCACAGGAGGCGTCGAGCGCTCCGGCACACACACTCTTTGCCATCTGTATAGCTCGGGCACGGGACCGCTGCGAGAGGCGTGCCCTCCCGGCCTCGATCGGGTTTTTTTCTCGGCAAGTCGAGGCGGAAAGAGAAGAAAGTTGGAAACCGAGCGGCAAGTGCAAGACTATAAAGACGTCGCCTTCCAAGGAAGCACGGGCAAAGTGTCTTCTCGGCGCCGGCAGCGTCCCCTGTTTCCCGCGTTTCGCGCGCCTTTGCCACTGCCACGCGCTCCCTGCCCTCAAACGTAAGTGACCTGGCTTTCCGCGTCATCTTTTTGGTTTTCTCCGGCGAAACGCCCATATTCCTTCTTCACACTTTGTCTGTTTGAGCCGGTGAAACCCAAAACGCGCGGGGCAGAACTCTGGGCGCGGGAGGCCGCGTCCACAGCCAGTCCACGACCAGGTAATCCTTTCTCCCCGGGCAAAGAAAGCCGTCACCCTGGGTCAACGAAGAAAGGGCGTGGCTTTGTTTCTTCCGTTTCTTTGAGGGCGTTTCCCCTCGCCGATCGTTTCAGAGTCGCGCTTTGTGCGTTAGCGTGAACACCACGAACGCAAACCTAGACTTCTTTGTTCCCCAGACTGCGAGCGGCGAGGTGCCCTCTCCAGAGCCTGTCGGCGCGTGTCGTCCGCAGGGTTGTTTCCCGCCCCATGACCAGTCTTTCACTTTTTCGCTCTTTTCTTTTGCAACTCTTCAGAGACCAGTCTCAGGATCAATCGGCGGCCGAGGGGCTGGAACGGCCCACCTCCTTTTCCACCTCATCAGGGGAACTGCTGATACTGGTTTCCTCGACCATCGCGCGCCGTTCTTATCGGTCGCGCGCCGTTCTTATCGGTCGCGCGCCGTTCTTATCGGTCGCGCGCCGTTCTTATCGGTCGCGCGCCGTTCTTATCGGTCGCGCGCCGTTCTTATCGGTCGCGCGCCGTTCTTATCGGTCGCGCGCCGTTCTTATCGGTCGCGCGCCGTTCTTATCGGTCGCGCGCCGTTCTTATCGGTCGCGCGCCGTTCTTATCGGTCGCCGTGTCCAGGTCCTCGAGTTCTTGCCTCTTTCTCGCCCGCCCGGTGGTGCGCTCGTTGGCTCCGTACCTGCTCACAAAGGCTCGATACAACGCAACAGCCGGAGCGGCGTCGCCGTATAGTGTAGCCACCACTCCCCGGATTCCTCCCACCTTATTTAGGCATATCTCTCCACCTCTGCCTGCCTCGCCGACCTTCTTCCTCCCGTTCTTGTTCCTCCTTGCGCGTCTCCGTCCCCTCTGCTCTAGGCCTCAGGTTCGCGATTCTACGCTCTTCCCCCTCCCCCCCCCCCCCCCCCCGGCCCCCCCGGCCAGAGACTCGCTGACACGGCGAGCGAGATGCTCCCACAGGCAGGCTTCTTCCGTTTTACCATCCCCGTATCTCCGACCCTGTTCTCCGTTCCGGTCCCGTCCTTCGCACGCCTTGGCTTCTCGCGTCGCCGCTGTGTCGCCCTCTCCCGGTTCCGCCATGGCGACTGTGAACTCGCGGAGCGAGCGGAGAACACATGCAGCTGGCGTCCTGCCAAACGCCTTCGTGTACGCGTCTCCAACTGTGCGCTCGTCCTCGTCACTTGCCTCTCCGGTTTCGCGAGAGCATGCGACGGACCACCTCGCCGGTGGTCCCGCAGGAGCCGGCAAGCTGCCTCCGGACGGGTCTCCCTTCGACGGCGGCGTGGCTTCCCCCGTCACTCTCGCGGTGACTAGCGAATCCGCCACGCGCGCGACGGAGGGCGCTTTTTCGCCATCTCCGTCGCCGTTCACTGCGGTTGCGGGGGGCCTGAACGGCACCACGATATCCGGGTCTTCTCCCCCTTGGCGCGGCGCTCCGCCGCAACTCGTAGTCTCTTCGCTGAATTGCGCCCCTACGGCTTTTCTTTCACGCACTGCAGAGACTGCGCCTGCGCCACGGGGCACGAATCAGCCTCCCAGCGACCGCGCGAGGCCTGGAGGCAATGCAAGGGGACAGCAGCAGTCTTTGGGAGCTTTTGCCCCGGCGCGTGTGGCGCACGAAGGGACACTCGCGCCCGGCCCCGCAGCCTCCTCCCACGCAGAGACGGGCGAAGTCGCATTCTTGACTCCTCCTGGCGCGAGTCTTCCGCCCCACATTGTGTTTCAGCGGCGAGTTCTGGCTGCTCAGCAGGTCCCCCCTTCACGCTTCGACAACGCCTTCTGTGCATGGCTGGGCGCCACGCGGAACGGCTGGCGAGGAGAGGCGACGCATGCAGTCGCGGCGGGGGCGAGGTCGCTGGCCCCTGCCCGCGGCCAGAGGAAGTCCCCTTCTTCGCAAGTCCAGATTCAGGTGTTCTCCGCACTGCGCACCGAGGCCTCGCCTCCCACGTCTGGCGCTGCTTCTTCACGGCCCGCCAGACTGCACCCCGGAGGTCCCCCGTCGTCGGCTTATAGTCGGGCGACCACGTGTCCAGTTGCCGGGCGCCAGGGGGGGGAAGCCTTCACACAGCCCCAGAGGACCGCCGCTTCGGCTTCCCCCGCAACGGCAGAGAGGGCGCGAGAAGTGCAGGCGGCGCAGCCAGCGGAAGGATCTCCAAGACAGCGGCCGCGGAGCAGCGGCGCATCCTCCACTCGTGGGAGAGGAAGAGGGGAGGCGGAGGGGCTGAGGCAGCACGTCGTTGAGTTACGAACCGGAGCCCATCCCAAGGCCCGGTCGCGGAGACTGTATGTAGACAGAGAAGAAGACATTGCGGCGAAGCTTGTGGGACAAGTCGTCGAGAAAGTTCCGGGGCACATTGCCGTCTGGGTTCGCCAAGTAAGCAAGGGAACGCGGAATGGGGAAGCGACAAGCAGCAGAGGGATGAAGAAAAAAGCGAGAGAACTGGGTACGCGATTGCAGGTGACGTCTTCTCTTTTGCACAGCGCGATTTTGGTTTTGTGCCGCGCTGCCGAACGGCCAGGACGAAAGAAGGCCTTTCGCCTGAGAAGCAGGGAGAAGAGGCGAGGCTCCGGTTCCACGAAGTCATGGATAGGCGGCGCAAGAGCTGTGTCTGAAAGCCCACTCTTGTATTTCTTCAGCTTACACACCTGGAAACACAGCTCTATATATATGCATTTATCGGTAGACTGGTAGACAGATGTAGATAGACAGGGACGCACCTAATCCTGTTTTCGCTCTGTGGGTTGGGTCTTTCGTCTTCTTGCGTCAGGGTCGGCAGCTAGTGTCTCCACAGGCGGCGAGGCTCGCGCCCTCTTCGGCAGCTGCGTCAGCGCACCAGGGGCAAGGCCACGGCTCCTCCTCCACCTTGGTCACCTACGCGCTTCGGTAAGAGACCTCTACGAGAGAAAGCCGAATTCCTTCTCGACTTTGACGCTAACGTGTATATAAACATGGATTCGCGGAGACGGGAGTTCATAGGGCATCGCCGTTTGTGCTTCGTCTTGTCTCGCTTGTGCTGTTGTTTTTTTGTCTGCGCGTCTCCGTCGCCGCGCGTTGCGTAGTTCTTTTGTGCGAGAGAGCGGCTGGGTTCTCTGTTGGCTTCACTTCTTCAAAAAAGTGTTTGTGGCGGGTGATCCCCTGCGACATTCTTCAGCTACCTTCCCGAGCCCGCGCTACACACCGTGGTGATTGACAATCGCCAGCACATCCTCGCGTCCACTGCTCGGCACTCGAAAAGCGAAAAGCACACCGACTCGCTGCCCCAGAACGTCGCCCCGGTGCGGATTGTTCCGCATCTCTTTGGGCCGCACGCGCCGCGCCGCCTCGACTGCCTTTCGGCGTCTGGGCGCCTGCAGGCGTGTCGCCCTGCGTCGCCTGTCCCTCGGCGTGCGTCGCCGGGGACTGCCGAGCTCCCGAACGGCGGGGCAGAGCCTGTGGGGCGCGGGAGCGAAGATGGTCCGCGAGTCCGCGGCGGAGTGGAAGGCGGACCCGCCCGCGGAGCCGCTCCCTCGACGCCTCCGCCGCCTTCGCACTTTCTCCATTCGACTTGTGCTCGTGGACCTGCACAGCCCGAGGCGCCGTCGGGCGTCGCGGCGTCGGCACCTCGAGAGACTCGCCCTCGTGCCTCCCCGGATCGAGCCGGCTCCGTCCTCTCTCGTGCAGCGGGGTTCGCGTTCTGCCGGCCGGAGACAGCCACGCGCTGCGGTGGGGGGTACTTTAGACCTCTCGTGTCGTGTTGCTTCGAGGACACGGCGACGCCGCGCCTCCTCATTCCTCTGGAACGCCGAGAGGGCCCGTCGAGGCCTGCTGCCGAGGCTGCGCGTCCGGCGGTTCCGCTCTCGCGCCCGCTCGTGTCTCCGCCCCAGGCAGGCGCCGCCCCGCCTGGGCAGCGTCCGGAAGTCAAGGAAGCCCAGCCAGCGACGCAGAGAGAGCGCGACCGCGCACGGCCCGCGGGAGATCGGGAGGGGCGCGGGGCCGTCGCCGCAGGAGACTCCGAACCCTCCGCAGTCAGGAAAGTCCCCGTGAAGCGCAGCATGTCGGTGGGGGTCAGCACAACCGTCAATGCAGTCGGGCAGCTTTGTGTGGGACCTGAGCATCTGCGACGCCGGAGCAGCGACATCTTTTGCCCCACGCACCTTTTCGAGGTGAGAAGGACGAAAAGGCACAACACCAATCAGGCCGCTCCTGTGTTGGCGGCTGATTTCCCTCGTAGGCTGCGCCTCCCTGGTTCAGCTTTGCACTTTCCGCTTGTCTCTTCTTTGCATCCCCCGAGCGTTTTCTGCTTCCCTCTCTGCGCCTTGCGTTCTTCGCTCTTGTCTCTACTCTACGCGTGCGTTTCCGCATCTCTCTCTCGGCGCTCCTGTCTCCTGTCTCGCGTTTCCTCCAGCCGTCTTCCGGGCGCCGCAATGAATGGCAGCCGCCGCTCCTCGACTCGCGGGCGATGCCCCCAGAGAGTGCCGCGGGCCGTGGCGTGCCTGGCCACGTCGTGGAGTATTTTTTCCTGGATGCATGCGCAGCGGCGCGAACGGGGAAGCGCGCGGCCGGCGCCGATGCGGACCCGGCGACAGACAGCCTGGCCGCGCCTTCGGGGGACAGCCGGGACGCCAGGCCTCTTGCGTTCGACGCGGGCCTCCCGGGGGCGGCGGACGCAGGCGCCGCGGCTGCGTCACGCTCGTCTTCGCGTTCGTCTTTGTCCCTTCGCTGGGACTCGCGGGGTCACGTGGATCCTTCCGAGGCGACGCCGCCTCGCAGCGCGGCGGGGCGGGGAACCGGCCGTCGAGGCCTCTACAGAAGCGTCAGCCACACGGCGGCCTTTGTCGAGTGCAGGCGCGCGACTTGCGAGATCTACGCGCTGGAAGACGAGGCGTTCAGCGATTCGGCGAGTCTCCCGCCCCTCGAGTTGGGCACGCGCCGCGGGACCTCGGCCTCGCCAGGCGCCGCCCGAAGCGCGTCTGTGGAGCCCAGCGCGGAGCCGTTGGGGGAAGGGGCCCTTCTCCCCTCGCTCCCGCCGAAGGACAACGCCGTGGCAGAGTGGCTGTTGATGAGTGGGGCGAGTCTCTCGGGCCTCGACCTCGCCCAGCTCGGATGCCCGCCGCAGCCGCGTGCTGCCTCGAGGGAAGAGACGCCGAGCCAGACTGCGCGACCCGAGGGAGGCTGCATGCGCGCGGAGTCCGGAGATGCCCGCGAGGGGAGCGAGGCGAAGACGAGTGCGGAGACAAACCCGAGAGAGGATCGAGGAAGTCCACCGATGCCGGCAGAGACGGAGGCGAAAACGGTGCAGAAGCCTCGAAAGAACGCCCCACCGTCGCCGCCCCAAGCCGCTCGTCTTTTTGCTCAGAGCCAAGAAGAGCGCAGACGCGTCGCTGCTCTCTTGGTCCGCAGGCTGTCCCAAGGCCCAGCGGTAGACGAAAGGAAACCGACCGAGAATCCGTCCGCGCGGTTCAGCGAAAACGACCCGCGAAACGGAGACACAGAGGGCCCCCGAGAAGGCACCACGCGTGTCAGAGAACTCGCGAAAAAGTGGGACCGCGGCGCTTCGCAAAGCAGGCAAATCAGCAGACGCTCCAGCTCGAGTATTCCGTCCCCACGAACCCGAGGTGAGACAAAAGAGGAAAACCGCACGCGGACGCCGGAACCAGCTAGGCGTCGTGGTGAAAGCCAAGACACCGTGTCGACCGCAGAGTCACCCGGCACTACCGGTGCGATAGAGAACGAGGAGGCCCACAAATATGTACATATACATTGGCGTATGTATACCTCCTGTGGCTGCCGCTCGTCCCGTCAGTTGAAAGAGATAGATGTCGGCGTGGATACGTATGGACAGCCATATACATGTGTGCATCTCCGTATCTACATGAATATGCACGTATATGCGGGTTAACGAGTGGATGAGTCAGAGAGTTTGTAGGTCCATGTCTTTGGTTCGCCGAGGCACGGATGCGGGGTCGGGCGACGATTCTGCAGACGGGTCGCTGAAGGAATTTGTCGTTTCTCTCTTTGGACTACTGTTTAGATCTTGAATGCCTTTCCGAGCCCGCTCCTAGAACGGCAAATCCCAGGGCCGACTCCTAGCCCGGCGAACCGTTCCACACACCGACCTACTGCTATCATATATATATATATATATACATATGCATATATACAGCTTCGTCTCCGTAGATGTATCTTCATCTGTATACATGTATATTTATACATGTATATACACATATGCATTTGTATATGTACATATATACATCTGTAGAGTCGATGCCTGGAGACCCATGTTTTCCCGCGAGGCTGACGCTGACTGGTTTCGTGTGTGTAGGGCACGAGCGCTTTGGATCAGGCTCAGTGGACTACGACGACGGAGTAGGTTCTCGCTTCTCGCCTTCCTCTTCCTTCGGCGACTTTTGTGTTTCGCAGCCGGTCCAGAAGGCAGAGGTGGTTTCTGTCGCCCCTCACTAACCTTTCCCTGCGTTTTTGTCGATGCATGTATCAGCCAGGGAGGTCATCATATAAAGACGTGTTTCTACATATGTACCTGTGTACATTCGTACATACGTAATCACGTGCACTTCTGTGCACGTGTACCCCATCCTTCTCCTAATTCTCGTCCTCCCTTTCCTACCCGTCTAACCGTCGTGACGTTCGCTCGGCGGAATGGGCAAACGCGTGCGGAAGCGGAGCCTCGAGACAGAAGCAGGAACATAGACCTGGAGCAGCAGAGAAGGGATACACAGGGACAATGGCCGTCGCCTCCTCGAGTGCACGTACACCTTCGCGTACATATATATATATATATATATATTTTCCGGTAGAGGTAGATAGATACAGAGGTCCTAAGTGAATAGGGCCGATGAAACGTGTCGCGATGCCTTGTGCGTAGGTACGTGCATGTGTTACACGCCCATGCAAGACAGGCAGATAAGTCGGTGGAGAATCACAATCTTTTGCATGTTTCAGTGCATGGTTTCTATCTTTCGCTTCCGCGGGTGTTGTGTCTTCAGGTTGGTGCAGTGTATGCGCGTTTTGGCAGTGTCGCAGAACGTTATTTGCAGAATTTGAAACGGCCCTCTTCCGTTTTCTCCTCGGAGGAGTCGTCCACGCGGACTTCGGCGTGTCGCCGCTTCTCAGAGTCCCCGCGGGGCGAAGGCAGCTTGCGTGGCGATGACGGGAGGCAGGTAGGCGTCGTCAGAGGCGTGCGCGAGGAAATCGTTTCGTGCGCAGATGCGGCGAGTCGCGACGGCGACGGCGCCTCGCCTTCGCGCGGGCCTTCGGGGACTGTCGAGAAAGAAGGAAACGAGGCTCTCGAAGAGCCGGAGCAGGCACTCGCTCTCCAGTAGAAAGTGCGAAGACATGTGCGAAACCCGTACGCACACAAGTCGACAGAGTGAAAGAAGGAAAGCGGAGACAGGGGATCTGCACGAGGGGAACAACTTTGCTCTTGAGGAAAACGAAACGACGCTGTGGCGGGGGGGGGGCGCGTGCTCATGTGGCAGCGCGGTTCACACAACGGGAGGAGCGAGGAAAATCGTCGAAGAAAAGGGCGAAAAGGACGGTACCTGGCAGTCGAGCTGAGCGAAGGGGAAAGAGAAGAGCCGTGGCCTAACGGAAGGCCAGGGTACTTTTTGGAGACGGATCGACGCCTGTTTTCCCAGGTTAAGAAGCCTGGAAAGCCTTCCATGCCTTTCCTGCCGGCGAGCAGGAGCGCATGCAACCTCCTTGGCTGTCTGTTAAAAAGGCGACGGCTCCATCTCTCGTGGCTCCCATTGGGCAGCGTGTGTCTGTGACGCAGAGCGATCGATGGGCACCTGAATGCGGTCGCCGAGCCTGTAAAACGCGAACCGCGGCCTCTCTACACATCGCGGCACTGAAGCACCCTGCCTGTATTTTTGTTACGCATGTTCGTCGTGCGAATCCTATGCAAAGTTTTCCATCTCTCCCCTTCCAATGCAGCTGCCTCTCGATGTACCGATGCATATGTATATACATGCAATTGCATATATCGCTATAGTTGTATCAGAAGATCTGCCTTTCGCGGTTATTCTGTATTTTTGTTTCCTGTCGCAGACGGGATGTTTCTGATGTGTGTGTCATCTCGCTTTTCCGAAGAAACATTGTGTTGTCGGACCCGAGCGAGAGCCTGACAACTCTAAATGTGCCCTGAGAACGCGGACAGAGACAGCTAGCAGTTTTCTGCGGGCCGGGTCGCGCAGCAGCCTGGCCCTAGACACCTTCCAATGCATGTGCGGAAGCGAAGAATGACGTAAACAAGTGATGATTGAGTTTCCAGTCTTATACGGCTTCGACTGTCTATGCTCTCCGCGTGAACAGATCAACTCGCAGGGACACGAAGGATAGGTAGACACCTACGCGGAGACACAGGGATGAGAGGCACGCAAGCAGATCTGCGCAGGCGGAGACAGGCCGATAGGGAAGGATACACAGAAAGGAGAAAAACAGGATTCTTGAGGTCAGCGCTGCGCCGCATGAATCCAAACACATGCATGCGTTCTTATGCTTCTTCAATATATTCATGACAGGTCCGTACTTTTACGTACCTACATATATGCTTGTAGTGAGTAACACGCAGAGATACGTGCGCGATTTACATGTATCGGTCTTTGTCCATTCAGCTACAAATATATCAGCATCTGGCTTTCTACATACAGGTGTATACACCGCGTCTCTCCATATATGCATAAATCTGTAGTGTCTCTATATATAGGGATTGTGTCTTCACTTCACAGAGTAGCAGCCTTTCAAGCGTTGTGCGTCACATTGTTTGTTGAAGCCATGTCTAGGGTACGTACTCGTGCAGTGCTGCTTTACTCCGCCCTTGCTCGAGAATGACCGTATTCAGCGAGATAGACGGGAAGATGGCAGAGCCAGGGGCGACTCCGAAGGGGTTGGGGACTCCGGCAGTTCTGTGCGACGCCGTTCGTCAGTCTGCGAGTTTGATTCACGAAAAAAGAGAAGCCGGCACGTGCCGGACTGTTTACGCATCTATATAGAGGCTACTGGAGACGGTCGCGGATCCCACGATAAAAAGGGAAACAGGAAAAAAGCAAAGAACCGCGCGAGGAAAGAGCGACGAAGCAGGGAAAAACGGGGAGTGAAAAAACCGGGAAAAAGGAGAGACAGCGTAATGCATGCAGAGCGAGAGACTCGAGCATCGAGGGGAAGTCCCGAAGGATGAGTCTGGCCTCGACAGCAAGAGAAGGAAAAAGAGAACGAGAGAGGTAGAGACACAGCGATGCCTCCCACGCAGAGGATCCCCGCCCAACGCCTCCCCAATGACCAAAGAGAAAAGGAGAAAAGCGTGCGATGGCGAGAGACGGAAGACGAGAAAAAAGATGAAGAGACAGATTGAAACTCAAGAAACTGAGCAAGACGCACGTGTGTGCGGGGGACAGAGGAACGAAGTCGTAAAGAGAACGCCTTCCTCTAGGAGAGAACGGGAGTGACGAGCAAAGAGAGAAGAGTAGGCGTAAAAGAGAGGCGAGCACGGAAACATCGGACTTCACGCGAGAGACGGGGGACTAAAAGAGTGCAGAGGGCCGAAAACACATTCGAAAAAACTTGAACATATCTCCTAACAGGAAATCAAGAATATATCACATAGCTGTACATCTACCAAATGCGAATTGCACTGCCGATATTCCTCCCGACACGGTCGGTTCCATTTTCGAACGTATCCTGCCGGCATCCCAACTTTTTTCAGAGATGCGCTGTGTCTGGTCCTTTCCGTCCTGCTTCGTCTCTCGCGTGTGCTCTCTTCCCTAGCTTCCCTTCTCGCTCGCCTCCCCCTTCTTCTCCGGCGCCAAGTCCACACCGCATCCTCCTCCTTTAGTTTTGCTTTCCTTTTCATCATCAGTTACCGATGCCTGGTCCGTTGCCGACCCTCCTTTGCGCCCGGGCGGTTGGCCTGCGGCGCGAGAGCCCCGTTTTTGCTTCCGTCAGAGTAGCGCCTGTCTTCCTTGTCTTTCTTCTTCCGACCCGTTCCGGGGCTGTTCTCCCGCCGTTTCTCGTCTTCGTTCTCCTTCCCCGCGGGCTTCTTCCCTTCCCGGTCGGATGTGCCTTCGCGCTCCTTGTCTCCTCTCTCACCCTCTTCTCTCTCCTCACCGCGGCTCTTGTCTAGGGTCTTCTCCGTGTCCACGCGCTCCGTCGCGGGCGCGACACCCGACGACCGTCTGCCTGCGGCGGCGAGGGCGTTGTCCCCTCTGTCTCCTTTCTCTTCGTCCGTCCCTCTGCGCGCAGCCAGGGTCTCCGCGCTCCCCGGCGCTCCGTCGCCCGAACCTCGAGCGGCCTTCTCGCGCGCCCTGTCTTTCTTTTCCCCTTTGAGACCGCCTGTCTCCTCCCGGACTGCGCCGAAGGTGTGGGGCCCAGGCGTGGAACTGAAGGGCGAAAAGGTCGACGAAGAAAAGGGGGACAAGAACGAGGACGACGAGAAGGACGAAAACGCAGAAAACACCGACGGCTTCTCGCCCGCAGAACCCACCTGGGGAGCCCGCCCCGACGGCAACAGTCCCGGACGCTTCGCCGCACTCAGCGAAGAATAAGTGGATCCTCCCGACGCAGGTCGGCGCAGGACCGAGTCGGCAGAGCTGCGCAACGCACCTGAGGCTGAGGAATCGACAGACCTTGCTGTCGCGCTTCCTCCACTCGGGGCACTAACTGCACTCGCGGCACTTGATCTTTTCCCGGTCGTGTGGCTGCTGGAGAGCGGCGGAAAGGCAGAGGGAGACAGCGGGAAGGCGGCAGACGCGCCGTCGCTGGCGGTCTCAGTTCGGACTTCTTCCTTCGAAGACTTCTCCTTCTCCGTCCTCTCAGTGCCCTCGCCTTCACTCACTCGTCTCCCCAAGGCTGCAGGGTCGGCGCCGAGAACTCCCGGCAGCGCAGCGCCTGCTGAGGCAGACGCGAGACTCCGCGCGCATGCAGGCGCCGGTTTCTCTCCTTCGAGGCCTTCGCGCGGCTCCTGCATGGCGAGCGAGGCGAACGAGGCCCTCTGTCGAGCCGTGGAGAGCACTGAGGCCGAGGCGAGTGACGTCGAGGAGGTGACCGAGTTGTTTCGACTCCGTGCGCAGAATGTCGAAGACGCCGAGCCGTCGGGCCCGACGATGCTCACATTTGCGTTCGGCAGGAGGGACAGAAGAACGGCGAGCGCGTTGTTGTTCAGCCGTGCACTGCTCGGATTCGACGCCCCTGCGGCTCCTGCGGCTCCAGGCGTCGCGTGGCTGTTTGCTTCCGACGCCTCACCCGGGTACGACGTACACTGTACAGGCGCACAGGCACTCGCTTCCCTGACCGCCGCCGCACTCGCGAGCGCTCGTTGCGCAGGCAGCTCTGCGACCAGCGGGAGGGTTCCCTCGCGTTTTTCAAAGTCCACGGCTGAGGACGAAGACCGCAGGCGCGCGTTCTCCTCGCCTCGGCCCGCCCACTTTTCACTCAGCTTGGGGAAGAACGAGGAGGGCGTCTGCATCTTCTGCGCTAAGACCCGCGCTCGCGCGGCGTCGTCTTCCTTTCGCCTCTCGCTCGGTCGAGACGCCCCGGAAGCGCCCTCGAGAGTCTCCTGGCCGGCCAGGCCCGCAGCCGACCGCTTCGCCTGGAGAATCTTCGCATGTTGCTGCTGGAGGTGAAGCAGTAGTTGGTGCCCGCTGTAGCCTCCAGGGCCACCTGCGCCCTGCCCTGGCCTCGAGCCTCGAGCCTCCGGCTCTCTCTCTTCGGTGTGCACTTCGCTCGCGCGCCGGTGTTTGAGGTCCGTTCCAGTCAGAGCCGCAAAGACGCTCGCGTCCTCCCGGCGTTCGCCTTCTTTCGCCTCTCTTTCTCGGTTGAGAGACGCCCCAGAAGAGTGGAGCGGCAGGAAAGGCGCCGTGTGGTCCGCGAGAGGAGACACGCCGACTCCGGGCCCAAAGGTCATCTCAGAGTCCCCGTCGGCCGCGTAGCCCCCGCGCGCAAACGGCAGAGACGTCGGCACGTAGGGGTACTTGTGGCGCTGCTGCGAGAAGCGCGAGAGAAACGAGAGCGACGACGTCGAAGCCTCCCCGCGCGGAGCCCCGGACGAAGCGCCGAACGCCTCCTCAGGTCTGCTCGAAGACGCGACCGAGGCGGCTCCAAGTCGAGGCGCAGCCAGCGAGGGCGCATTGAAGGGCCGGAAGACAGAGCCGTCGTGCCTCCCGCTGAACTCTTGAACGTGAGACGCTGAGGACGAGCCCGAAAGAGAAGACGAGTAGGGCCGAAGACTCGGATCGGCTGCGCGCGCGCCCAGTTCTTCTCCGGACGCACCAGCGAGAGCCTCCCTGTCCTTCTCCTTTCTGCCGCCTGCACTTGGAAAGGCAAAGAAGAACGCCCGGCCGTCTTCCTGGCCGGCCTGGGACGCGCCTGTACCTTCTCTCTCGCTGTTTCGGCCTCGGTGTTTGCCTGCGTCGTCGCGGTGGAAGAGCGACGCTGCCCCGGAGGCTTCGCCCGGCAGCAGACTCCGGTCTTCCTGTGTCTCCACGAATGCCTGAGACGCGCGCGCTTCGCCCTGACGGTTCCCTCTTGCATGCGCCGCGAACTCTGCAGTTTTGAGGGCGTCTCGCGACGCGAAGCGCCCCGCGAACGCAGACTCCCGCAGCGACGGCGGGAAGCCCGTTGGGTCCGCGCCCTGCTCGTCGTACGCGCCGCTCGCTTTCTTCGCGAGGAGACTGGCGAAGAAGGGAGACGAGGACGCGAGGCCATCCCTGTCGCTCTCTCCTCTGCCGTCTCGTCGATCTCGTCCGTACCCTAGTGCCGGGTGAAACGCGTCGAAGCGCGCGGCATCTGCGCTAGCTGGGTCTTCGCGGCCGAGCCGGCCGAGCGGTCTGTGAGGCGGATTCGCGTCCGCAGCATCCGAAAACCCCGCGACTGGCAGCACGTCTTTCGAGGCGAATAGGGACGTGGGAAAGGCCGAGAAGAACGCATCGGAGAACCCCCCGTTTCTTCTCTCGTCTTCGCGGGGCTCCGGAAGAAGCGTCGAGAGCGAGGAAGGAAGCAGCGACTGGGCACGGCCCCCGCCAAAGGGCGGAGCCCCGTCGCGGTCTTCGCGTTTCCGGCTGCTCGCGCCAGGCTCGTCCTGCGGTCGAACGCGCGACGGTTCCAACGTGGCGACGGGAGAGTGGAAAGATGCGAAGGGTCGGAAGAAAGACGCGTCGGACCGTGGTGCAGTCCCGTCCGCGTCGCCCCCGCCTAAGAGACTGTCTCCTGGAGGCATGCCCGGCACCATTTGTCCGAGAATGTCATCGAGGCCGGGGACGTCGAAGAATTCTTCGTCTTCCTTCTCTCGCCCTCGCGCCTCTTCCGCCTTCTCGCCTTCCCGTCGCTCGCCGTCCCGCGTCCCAGTCGCTTCCGCGTCTCCTCCCGGCGCCGGCTCGGTCTCTCGCTTGCCTTCCTCACTTGGCGCCGCGGCGCCGCCAACATGGGCCGAACGGCCAGCGACGGCAGCCGAGTCTCCTGGCCCCTTCGTCCCCGCCTCGGAGCCCGCTGCCGGTCCCCCCGCGCTGGAGCGAGTCGCCGTGAAAGAGAGCGGCGGAAAGGCCGCGTACGGAAACGACGGAGAGCCCGTTCTCGCCTCGACTTCCACACGGTCGCCTTTTCCGCGGCCTGCCTCGTCGCGCTTGTCTGCGCATCCACTGTCCCCCGCGCCGCCGGACTCCACCGGCGCCGACGCCCCGTCTCCGGAGACAGCTGGGCCCCGGGCCCCTTCTCCAGGAGTCGTCCCCCCTGCGTTCTGCGCGCGACTGGTCTCCGAGGAAGACGCGCTACCTGCGACGGGAGATGACCCCGAGTTCGCATGCGCCGAGGCACTGCTCGAGGCACTGGCCGTCGCCCCACTACTAGCATTGGCGCAGGCGCCGGGCGCGTCGGTTTCAGGGCTTGCGCCTCTGTGCGCGAGCGAGAAGAAGAGGCCGGGAGACCAGGAAGCCGCGCCGACGTCCCGGCCGGCAGCCTGCGGATACGCCGACGGCGGCAATGGGAGCAGCGGCGGCTGCTGAGCTGCGAGGGCAGAAGCAAACGAAGACATGTGCGCGAGCGGGCGAGCGCCGACAATCCCTGGCGAGAAGGAAGAGAACGAGGAGGTCCCCGAGGCGGCGCCTGCCGCTGCGGGCCCAGGCAGGCCTGCCCTGTCTCTGTCGTGGAGGCCGGGGGCTCCGCCCGACGCGACAAGCGAGAACGACGAAGGAAGAGCGGCACTCGGCGGCAACGGTCCGCCGTAACTGAACACCTGGTACGGCGAAGAAGGGTAGCAGCTGTGGAAGGTAGCGGGGCTGGCGCACGCGCTGCTGGCCACAGAGCCGGACAGGTGGGCCCCAGAGGCAGGGCCGCGACTCGGACCTCCCGCGCGAGGCGGCAGCGGGACGGTCCCAGGGCGCGAGGCGAAGATTTCAGAGACTGACCCGTGGTGGTACGGGGGTAGTGGGAGCGCAGTCGGAGCATGCAGCGGCGGCGGGGTCGGGATGCCTGACGAGGCAGGCGGACGCGCCGCAGCGTAGGAAGAGGCGACCGACAACGCGGGGAAGTGAGAGGAGGACGGAAAGACCGGAGCCCCGTGGGAAGGCCCCAACGGCCCTCCGGTGTCTCGCTTCCCTCGCCCTCCGTCGCGCTTGGGTATCTCGCCGCTCCGCAGCAGCGGCCCCGAGTCGCCAGTCCCGGCGCCGGCAGAGCCCGGTGCGTCTGTCTCCTGGAAAGACGCCGCGAGAGAGGCCTCGCTCCATTGGGGCTTTTCGGGTGCCGACCCGCTCCCGGGCGTCTCAGTCGACAATCGCCGGCCCTCTCGACTGGATCCGGCCGCAGAGGCAACCGAAGACGCGATGGGGGCCTCCGCCTCGCTCGGGGCTTCCTTTTCTCCTTCGAGTCCCGTGCCGCCCTCGGACGAGGAGACGGACTGCGTAGATCGCCTTCGCCCTCGATCTCGAGATCGCGCTGACTTCTCGTCTCTCGCATCGGAGGGCGCGCCGCGCGTCGCGTGCTTCGGCGGAGACAGCAGGCCTTCCGTGCCCTCCTCCCCTCGCTTCTTCGCGTCGTGTCCCTTCTCGCCGTCTCCGCCTTCGCCCTCTTTCCCCTTCTCGTCCGGCGCTCCGGAGTCTCCCTTATCTCCCTTCTTCTTCTCTCCAGACGCAGGCGCCCGGCGACTCTCGACGTCCACCTTCTCCAGTGCCTTCTCGTCCTCCTTCTTGCTCCCGGCGGTCGCCTGCCGCTTCGAGAAGCCCTCGCCTTTCTCACCCTTCTTCTTCTCGTCTTCGTCGGGGCGCGGTTCCCCAGACGCGGGAAGCGGCGCAGTGGCGCGGGCCTTGGCGACCGGAGCGGGCCCCACATGGGGTGCAGAGACCACGCCCTTCGACGCTGTCCCCAAAGACGCCTTCAATCCGCCAGCGGCCACAGACGCCCAACTCGTTCCGCCTTTTTCCCCGACGCGCGACGACGCCGCAGGCGCCTCTCTGCGCGTCTTTGGATCCGCAACCGCTCCGCCATGCTGCGGACGGCCCTTCACGGAGCCGAGGCCCAAGGCCTCGACGGCCGCCGAGTCGGTCTCCGGCCCTGAACCGGAGACAGAGCTCGACCGCGCGTTTCCGGCCTTCTCGCCGCGCGCACTGCGGCGCCGTTTACACGAAGAAGACGATGGCGTGCCGTGCTCGGGCAGCACGTCGCCAGAACCTTCAGCTGAAAGAAGAGCCTCGCCCGTTCGCGGGCTTTCCTGCGCAGGAGACACCCACAGGAGGCGACTGAAGCGTCAGCGACAGGCCGTGAAGAACGCGCGGCGTCACGCGCGACTGGGGGACCCAGAACAGCCCAGGACGGACCGAAGGATGTGAAACCAAGGTAGACAAGAGGAACACGGCTCTCATGCGAGAGCAACGCAACTCGTTAGGATGGCGAGAAGCAAACCGCCAGGGTAGGGAGCGAATCCGTTCTTAGTCACAAAGAGAAAGGACCGGCGGCCCCGGAGGAAGGAAAGAGAGAGACGTCGGAGGAACCAAAGGAAACGAGGGACCAGGCAACTAGGACACAGACGTGGCATCCGAGAGCGCACTGGGTTCGCGCGCTGTGTTCCCGGCGCGTACCTTGTTCGCTCCGCCCTTTTCTCCAAACGCTTGTTTCCTCTCGTCCGATACGGAGCCCGGAGAGAGGAAGCCGAAAGTCTTGACCGCGCCCTTGTCGCCGAGAGACGCGTCCGCTGCGGAGACAGCCGGGAAGCCGAAGGCCGGAGGCGAGGCGGAACGCGACGCGAGAGCGCCAGGTCCAGACCCGCTTGCGGATCCCTTCTTCGCTTCGTCCGTAGGCAGCGTCAGGTCCAGAAACTGGTGCTTTGCACTGATCATCGCTTCTTTCGTGAAACTGAAAAAAAGTAAATGGACATGCAGGCAGTGGATGGGTTATTTAAGTTGCCACACACACACAGAGACACACACGTCAAGGCATGCGCTGAAAAACGCGCCCGACAGATGACGAGGTCGAACGCGGCTGCATCCAACAGTCGGAACTGCCGATCGTCCAGGGTGTTGCTCTGCATTCTCCGGCTGGTGGCCGCATCCAGTTTCTACTTTGAATTCAGTTTCAGATTTCAGTTCCCTATCGGAAGTCATTCAGTTCTAAACTGCGGCGACAGCGTAGTGTGAAACTCTAGGAACGCAAAGAAACCAGGAAAAACGAGACCAAAATATCGACGCCTCTCTCGCCGCAACCAGGTGCACACACACGTTGTAACAAAAAAGAGACGCACGCAGAGCTGCTGCCAGAAAGACACACGAGAGCCGTCGGAAAACCACTGAAAAACGAGGAGGACAGGCTGCGCGGCGGAGGCGCGGCGCGCTTCCTCGTACCTGTCTTTGTCGCTGCCCAGGTAGTGCAGATAGAAGCAGTCAGGGTTTTGGCACTTTATGCCCTTGAGGAAGTACGAACAGTACCTGAAAGAAACGAGGAATCTCGAAAACGGAAGAACGGTCAAAACGGAACCGCGGCCCCACTACAGACCCACAGGGAACGACAGGAAAAAAAAGGACTCTCAGGGGGGAAAAGGTTCCTTTAAAAAGAAAACATGCACGCCGTCAGCCGAGGGGGTACGGACATTACATATATTCATACACATATACATACATATATACATATATATAAATATATAAATATATTGCACAGCGCAAAAAGGCGTTTTGTACGACAGTGTCTGGTCTTGTCTTCCCTTGGTGTTCACCTGGCACACCCCACAACTCGAGAACCATCGAAATAGAATTATCTTTAAATATGAGGATCGAGATGGCCCGACGGTTAGACCCTGAGCACCTTTACATCCCTTAAATCATAAACAGGATCACATCTTCATTGAGCGACGGGGTCGCGAAGAAAGGGACGAACGCGCGTTACGTACTTGGTTGTTCCGAACGAGGCCTTGAGAGTTCGGCCTTCGTAGACGGCTCCGTCAATGGACTGAATCGCCGCGATCGCTTCGGGGACTGTCGAGTAGGTAACGTAGACGGCATAGGACGGCCCCCCCCAGGCACTGAAGCGCAGAGAACAGCGGCAGGAAGAAACAAGAATAGAAAAAAAACAGAGCGGAGGCAGGACCGGCGAAGTCGCCCCCGGTATCCCCAGCGCACACGAGGCACAGAGATCGGCCGAAAGCCAGATAGCGCAGAAGCACAACCCAGAAACAACCCAGAAGACTCTCCGGCCTCCGTCATTGCTCGGCCAGAGACAGTCGTCAGAGAGAAAAGAAGCGAGCGAAGGCTGAAGAGCGGAAAGACGGCCGCGGAGGCGGAGTCACACGAAGAAGTCCAAGGTCTCGAAGGATGTGTGCCCACCCCGCCCGTGTGGGCTCTGGCGAGAAAGGAAGGGAAATCAAACCCGGGACAGAGTCTCGACAAGAAGGCCAGCAGGGAAACGAGCGGAACAAGGAAAGGACACGGCCCTCACCTGTTGTAGCCTTGCGCCTTGTTGATGACGATGTGAAGAACTTTTCCGTACTGGCCGAAGAACTCGGTGCGTTTCAAAATCTGAGGTATCCAGGGGACAGCAGCCACGAACACGCGCGTCCAATCGCATGCACACACAACACCGAAAACCCACGAATCCTAGGCCGTTCCCGGTCGTCTCTCCTGAACTCTCAGCGGGGGGTAGCCCCGAACGCCTCGACTCCTTGAAGGCGTTGGAGAGAACGCACGGCCTGCAGCCCCTCTCGCGGTGTAACGCTCTCACGTGCCTCTCCCCCTTCGCGTTCGCTTTGCCTCCGCTTTCTCTCTCGTGCGCTTCTCTGCACTGCCCCAACGGCCGACAGCACACCCCCGCTTCTGTTTCAAACCGCGGAGAAACCCCACGTTTGCGGACACCCGGTTTCCCGCCTTCCTCACACAGCCGCGTTCGTCTCCTTTTCGCTTTCTACTCTCTTCCTCCCGCTGTTTCCCTCACTTCTTTCTTCGCAATGCTCGAAGGGATGCCGATAACGTAGACGAGGCTGCGCTGGATCACCCGCACGTCTTTGAGCGCCGCCGCACTGGACGGACTCCCGACGCCGCTGGGACGATCTGCGCCGGCGGCCGCCTTGGCCGAGACGCCCGCGCCTGCAGGCGAGGCGTGTGAAGCCTGGCAGTGACTCGTGGAGGCCGCAGGCAGAGCGGCGGGGACCTGATTAGCAGCCCAGGCAGCGGAGGCACTCGTCGCTCCTGCGGCGCCTGATCGTCCTGCCTGCGTCGCCGAGACGTGGGAAGCGTGAGACGGTAGAGAAGACGAGAACGAAGGCAAAAGAGGCGCGCTCTGCGACTGTTGCGGCTGTTTCTCGCGAGCGCCCCGTTGACGCCCCGCCAACCTTTTTCCTCTGCGAAAACAAAAACACGCAGTTCCCGAAAGAAAAAAAATCGACCGCCCTTTTTTCTCCATTCCGAGCGTTCAAGATGCGGAGTCCACCCCCTCCCCCCCCCCGCGCCTCTGGTCTGTTCTGTTTCGATCTGTTGTTGCTGCACGGGTGCGCAAAAAAACAAACTCCGGAACGACAGGGGGGGTTTCGTGAGGTTCTTGCATCTTTAAGAATCTTCGACGCTCCGCTGTCTCTCGTTTTTGTCTCTCGTATTCCGGAGCGCCGTTGTGTGGCGTAAGACTACACACAGCGGGGACATAAGATCTGTCTCTTCCGTTACACACCCGCCGAGTTTTGGCTTTCTGCCAACTTTTTTTCCAGACTGCTTACTCGTTGACGCGCTCCTCGTTGAACTTGAACTTCTTCTCGTCGTACTCGCGGCGACACGCGGGGCACTTGTTGCCCAGTCTCTCCCGAATGTGATGGAGACACCAGAGACACAGCTGCGAAGACACCCGGAGGCACAGAGAAAGCCGTAAAAGGCACAGGTTCATCTGAGGTTCCACAGAGCTTCCTCCACTCAGATGTTTCGGGGCAAACGCCACACGCTTGGCTCTCTACGGTTCTTCGTGTATCACACGGGTGCGGGAGAATGGACGAGACGGCCTGCACGCGTATATACGGAGACCCGTCAGGACATCGAGATTGTGCACTGTACACGCAGATGTGCAGATGCGCATGTCCTCTTTCAAGTTTTCTCTTCTGTTCTGTGGGCGTCCTCTCGCCTCTATGTGTGTTCTCTTCCCTGGCTGTTCCCTTGGTCTTGTTCCCTTGGCCGCATCCCCCCCTCCCCTCTTCATCCGACCCTTCGCTTCTTCCGTTGTGTGTGCACCGTACCTGATAGCCGCATTCGCAGGGAAACAGTCCACGGTCTGTTTCGTCCATATCTTCGAGACAGAGGGGACACGTTTCTGTTTCTTCGCGTTCGTCGTCCGCTCCGACCGGCGTGACGCGCGCAGAGCCGCCCCACGAAGCAGCGCTGCCACTCGCGGGTCGCGAGCCTGCCTCCGAGTGTTCGTCCCTGCCGGCTCGCCTGGAGGCCGTCCGCTCGTTGGCACACGCGGCGACACGCGTTCTCCCCAGGCAAGCTTTCTTCGAGCTTTCGTCCTCTGACGTGGTCCGAAGTGCGTCTTCTTCACCCTTGACGGCGGCGACTTCGGCCGAGCTCCCCCGTTTGCGGTTCGCGTCGGTCGGCCCTTTCTTCCGGCTCGAGGCATCCGCCCCCTTCTCGTCTTGCGGACCGCCTTTCTCGCCCTTCCCTGCGGCACTGGTGTCTCCGCCGTCCTTCACCCCTGAGGCTTTCTGGCCGCCTGCCGGGATCTGTCCCCGACCTTCTTTCTTCTCGGCCTTCCCCTTGTCCGCTTTCACGGGGCTCTTCTTTGTCGCCGCGCCCTTCTGCGTCTTCTCCTCGCCACTCGCCGACCGCCGACCGGACGACGGCAACGACGGCGCGGACGCCGACCCGCCGGGATCCTCTCGCGCACTCATGCTGCTGCTTCGCTTCGTGCCGGCCTTTGCCTGCAGTTTACTCTCCGCGTCGCGACTCGCCCCCGCGGAGCCTCCCCCCCGCGCCTCCTCCTCCGCGCTGCCGCGCCGGCCCTTGCCCGACCCTTGGGCCCCGGCTGAAGCCGCGCTCTGCTTCCCGCTCGCGGCACTCGCCTTTTGCTTCCCCTTGGAGGCGCCCGAGGCAGACGCGGTCTTGCCAGCAACATCTTCAGGCATCGTCGCCGGTCCCGCGCCTGCACTCGGCGAGGCCAAGCTAGAGGCGGGCGACGAGGCAGGCGAGTTGGCGGGTTGACGGTTTGCGTCTTCTTGGACGCCTCGCCCCTTTTTGGACGCTCGCATGCTCCCCAGAAACGCGCGCAGCTGGAGACGAAGCGGCTAGGAAGGAGACGCGTACGCGGCCGCTCCGACGGGGACGGAGCCGAAGGCACACGGGGAAAACGGTCGTAAGTGGAGACAAATACGGGAGACAAATACGGGAGAGACAAACGAGGGAGACAAACGAGGGAGACAAACGAGGGAGACAAACGAGGGAGACAAAAGAGGGAGGCAAAAGAGCGCGGCAAAGTGAAGAACCGAAAGAGAGAGGGGAGAAACAGAGGCGGGGACACTCGAGACAGCGAAGAGAAAAGACACGTTTTTTGTCAACGACGTCGGTGGAGGTGCGCAAATCCTCACGAAAAAAAAAACAGCGTGAGAGCGGCAGAAATGGACCCGACTCTGTACGTGCTCAGGCCTCGAAAGCAATGAAAGCGTTCCCAGGCTAGCAGCCTCAGGCGCACAGAACGGGGGAACTCGAGCAAGAATTCCAGGCGAAAAGAGGCACCGAAGCCCGCGGAGCAGAGATGCGAGAAGCCGCTTCTTGGGTCGCTGCGTGCTCGGCAAGGAGCCTTGGCGAGGGCACACAGCGGCCGGGAAAATTGACACAAAAGGATGAAAAACGCAGCCAAAAAATGTTCCAGGTCGACAAAAGGAGAGGAGTCGGAATGCAGAGATACCTGAAGAGAAATGGGAACCAGGTGTGGCAAGACAAGCGTTCTTCAGCAAGTGTCTGACAATGGACGGCTCGAAATCGACAGAGAGAAGAGCGGCCGCCGGCGGGCCCGCGGGAACGCGAGGCCTTGGACTGAGAGGAGACACAAAAGAAGGAACTGAGCGGCGGCGATCGCAAACAAGCGAGAAAGAAAAAAATGAAGGACGAGGAGAGTCTCCCCGCGACTGCGGCGAGCTCTGGGGGGAGACAGAGAGAGAGATGTGCCAAGAAAACTGTTCGTTGACAGCGAAGGAAACGCAGAGAGTGTTAAGCGTAACGACGCGACCCCAGAGCGGGAGGCACCCGGAGCTCCTGCGTAGCAGAGGGGACTAGATGAGCAGGAAGCAGGTAAAGAGATGGACGAAAAGGCAAGGGGACAGAGACAAGATGAGAAGGCTTCCTTTACAGCACCGCCAGCCTGGTGATTTCTTGCCATTCTGCTGACGGAGATGGTGGCGTTCTGTGCTGGGTTGCGTGAGGTTTACAAGTCTGAAAACCCGGCACACAGACAACCTGCGTCTCTCCCATGCCAACTCGTCTCTCTTCCCTGCTCCGGCTCGATGTCAAAAACGTGGACACTCCGAGGGAGAAGATGGAATATTATCGCAAACACAAGAGCCTCAGATTTCGACTACGGACAGGCCGTCCCGCAGCAAGCGAGAACATCCCGGAACACGGCGAGTTGTCAGCCCGCTGCTACCCCTCGTCGGGAAGGTGGTGTCGTCCATCGTCGAGATTCAAACAGGAGACGCCTCCGTGTTCAGGTGCGTGTGAGGTGGAACAAGAGCTGAGACCGCTCAAAACAACACCTGAATTGTTCCAACGCCACCGGAGAAGGACGCGCGCGCTGCGAAGAGGACACGCAACAGGAGCAACGCACAACAATCGAATGAACACATCACGATTTTAGATCGGTCGGTACAGAATATCAAGCGTGACACTAACTAGCTGAGCTAAATAGCACAGGAGTGAACTGTGTGTTTGTTTCAGTGCCCAAGGCAAGTGCGGCAAGCGGAAGACACACATGGAGCTGGAAACCTCCGCTAGTTGCACGGAAAACACAAAGACAGGGACATGCACGGAACGACAGAAAGTTGAAAAACAAAGGCGACAGAGTGCGTCTTGGTTGTGTGCCGTCCGTCGGCGTGCGAGACAACACAGCCCACTCGGCCCCAGTAACGGCGCGATTCGCGTTCCTTCCTGTCCGGAGAAGCGCTGCGGGCATACGCCCTGAAACGCACGCGAGAGGGCGTAGAAAATTTACACGCTGTGCCAACTGTAGAACTTTCCGTTCCTCCCCTGGAAGCAAGCACCTGGCGGGTATGACAACGTGAGCATATCCAATTTAGCAGCGCAGCAGACTGCATGCGTGCTGTATGTACACCGCAAACCCCGTCCTGTGGACTGGCGCCTCTTCTTCCACTCGATGCAGTTACCCACTCAGAGAAGTCGACACTACATTCCGGGAAAGATCTTTCCCCCGAGTTTGCATCCAGCTACAAGAGGAAAAAATAGCGGAGTACGGGGTTCCATTTACCTTATTCAGGGTGCTCGTCCCCGACGACACCATCATTGGATTCGAACGCAGCAACCCATGGAGATGGGGAAACGGGAGAAATGGAACAAGCTTGTAAGGACGACGAGGGTTGCTTTGAAGAGCTGACAGGTTTTTTCGTCGAAAATTTGTATCGTGAAGTGGAGACTGGAGGGGTGGAAAGTTGTGAACGGACAAGCAGGAGAATGAGGGGAAAAGCCGATGCCCGGCAACGAATGAACAGTCGTGATTGTCGACGACGAGGGAATCAGGAGGACCAGCACAAAAATCAGGAGGTCTGCCCAAGCGTAGATGACACAGAAAAAGCAGGGATATGTAGACGTGTGAGCGAAATAGGGAAATGAAGTCTCGAAAAAAAAAAAACAGCACAGCAAAATCCGCTGCGTCGCGCGCGTGCGTGTTTTTCGATCCCCCCCTGAAGGCGCCACCCCAGAGAAACACTTCCTTCGCGCCGTGTCTCCAGGCGCTCCGGATACAAAGGAAACCTGCAAAATAGGAAACTCGCCAAAGCTGCCAGGGGGGGAACTATAACTCTCGAAAAAGGATTACCGTCGGCCAGAACGTCTGCATCAGGCTGTTCGTTCCTGGAAGGAATACAGGCAACACCCGGTTCAAAACAACCCCCCTCCTGTTGTTTGCGGAGAAAAAGAACGTGGGCGCAGAGTAGCAGTTGGGTGTGCCGCGGAAAAGCATGTCACACAAGTTCCTCTACGCAAACGTACTGAAACACTTGGACGGACATAGAAGAGAAGGAGAGGAGCCAGAAGGGTGCTAAGCACGGAATTGTTTACGCCTGATTGCTTTCGCTTCTTATTATGGTGTGAAAATTCCGAGTAGAGAAACCGAAACGGCTCTGGAACCTCTCAGGGTGACGAACTGAAATACAGCAGGGAAAAGACGAGACACAGCAGCCCCGCGCCCGTATCCGCATCCCCCACCGATTTTACATTTTCATGCCCACTCACATGTGAGTGACTCTCTGTATTCTGAATGTTTAACGAAGTCGATACACTTCTTTTGAGGTATTTCTGCGTGTCTGCTAATGCTTTTCCGATGCGAACCACAGTTCTGTGATTAGAGGCAAGGAAATGGAACCTGTCTCACATTTTTCTGTACGAAGGCCACACACTACAGCACTGGCGATATAACGAAGCAGCCTTCTGCATGTGTTGTGGACCAGAATGTAAGAATAGAAATTGAATCTGCTCACAAATCCAAGCGCTGAAATTTCCTGCGCTTCAAAGTAGCACTGTGTGGCAACCGAGAGCTCTCGCGACTGTGAGACTCGACACGGGCCATGTAGTAGTAGCAACCGATCAGAATCGTTTTGCATTCACGGCCTGCTTTGTCTCGTTGAAAGCACGCTTCGCTTCCAGAAATTAATTATGTGAATCTTCTGTCATGCGAAACGGACATGGGTTTGGGAGGCTTCTTTGTGGAAAAAGGGCGCCTAAGGGCACCAGACACCAAAGTACAGTTCTGCGCCTATGCGATCGGTTGTGATGCCAATAATGGAATGCGCTCCATTATCCCGTCAGTACACGTCTATGTCCCTCTAGAAGAGAGAAAAACGTTTCTGGCTCGTTTGGACTTACATCGCGGACACACTAACAGTGACAAAGCGCTGCGTCTGCAGTCTGCTAATTATACTCAGTTTTGACGCTAGCCTTTTTTCAGCGAATGGGACGGAAGGCGAATGAGAGTTTCCATCTTCCACTGCGACCCCAGCAGCCTAACTGAAAACGCAAGCGAACCGCAGGAGCTATGTATTATCTATTGGACCCAAAACGGGGGGGCTCCCGTTTACTGAAGCCACGTGTTAGCGTGTACCGCAGAAATTCAAAACCGGACAGAATAGTCACACCTATCCAAACGGATTCGAGTAACTGGTCCCCACACTCGGTGAGTGTGTCACTGTACACATCTTGCACTCCAACACCCCCGAGTGTTTTGAAAGCCATGAAGGGCCACCAAATAGAATCATAAAGCTGTCCCGGACTAGTGGGAACTACCGTATTGTGTGTAGATGGCGTGCACGCGCAAGTCACTGGTGTCCCTCTCTGCTGGTGTAGATATCCTCTGTAGCCAATTCTTGCATCGGCGTGTGTGATCTCGGTCGATTCGTTGGCTGTTATAAAAGTTTTCCTCTGAGAAACCGCAACTGCGGTCTCTCCCGTAAACGGTACGCCGACGGTGCAAAGGCAGACAGACAGTCTTTGCTGGGAACTGCATTTTGACGGGCGGTGGAATGTTGAGAATAACGTTCGATGTAGACGCCGCAGCAAGCATCGACTTGACTTATTTGACAGGTGGCTAACTGCCGATTCTGATTTTCGTGTGGATGTTGCGAACCCATCAGCGGTCCCGGCACCCCACAAGTTTCCTGGACGTTTGGCGTCAAGGCAAATCCTGCCATGGGCCCCATCAAGGCAAAACATGAGGGTCTGTTCTTGCTCGGTTGTAGTGGCTAACGTCACCTGCCAACCTTCCCCACAGGCGCGTGTCCATCGGCCATACAACGTGGGGATCATACAGACTGATGAGTCCGCTTTGGGTGGCCGTCGAGTTTAAGCAGTGTGTGTATTAACCGTCAAGTAGTGTGAAATGTGAGGTAATACTGTAGAATCTCAACCATCGCGTCAGCGTTGACGAATGGTTCGACACCATCAACGTGCATGCCACAGCCACATGTCTGACGCACGCACGGTCTCTACGTGGAGTGCACACAGTATGTTCTTAAAACTGTCTTTCTTAGTGACCCATTCACTGACCGCATTTCGACAGGGGCTCCCGAGAACAATTCTTTACGAATCACACGTGAGCCCTTACGACTACCTCCAGGCCTACGCCGACTCCCGGAGGCTGCCCACCGCCGTACCCTCGGAGTAGTTCCATTTGGTACCGTTTGCACGAACCAAGTAACACTCAAGAAAAACACGGGGCTTCAGATAGTGTGACGACACGAATCGCATGGTCGAAGCGCCCTCGGGTAAAAGCCGCTTCACACCTCCGTCGCGTTACCTGGTGGCTAGATGTTACACGGGCATGCCGGTACACGTTCCGCGAGTCGCCCTAGAAAAAGGAAACGCTACGCCATACTAGATGGACCCCTCGCAAAGTGGACTTATAAAGATTTTTTATACCACTGAAGGCATCTCAGATGGATTCACTGTTGTGGTGTTCAGGGACTGCTTATTCGCTGTCCATTGCAGGCGTGTCGCAAAGCTGCTGCTGCTCACACAACTCTCACTTGAACAGTTGAACGTTTCGCTTTCCGCTGTCAGCCCGCGTGTCACTATCCAGTCTGCTATGAGTTCAGTATGCGGTGCCTGGGTGATCTGGTCCGCGTGGAATTTTTCCACATCGCCCTGCTCAGCACAAGCAAGATTCGAGATTACCACTGTTGTTCGCCACAGCAGCAAAACACATGGAATGAAAAAAAGTGGAATCATGACAATCACTTCAAGATCATCTTGGGGTGCTCGGCACCAGGGGAGCACACGCCTCTGAACTACAAATCTACTGGTACACCCATTCTACGACAACTGAAAAGAAAAGAAACCGGAAGCAACACGGGCACTTGCACGCCTCTTCCGTGCCATGTCCTGGCAGTTGTCCCACTTCTCTCCTGTGTTGCGTAAAATCGTCTTCGTTACGCTCAGGGGGTTTCTCAAGAATATTTCACTGACAGACACGAGAGCTCCTATTGTCAGAAGCAGAAATCTACAAGCGTTTGCCGCAGTTGAACATAACTTCAAACACGCGTAAGAACTTTAGCGATAATGTACGACGTGTGCATGCGAAGTGTGTAATTGGCCACTACGTGTACAAAAGCACAGCAGCCTCTGGAACGACCCAGTGCCTCCCAGCAGTGAACGCCCCTTCGTAAACCAAAAACGCAGGAACACACTGATGCTCCCGACTTCTTCCCTCTTGTGAGGCCTTTCCCATAACCAGGTTTGCTATATGCCTTTGAAATACCGCCCCGATATACACTTCGACTGCCCTCTAGGAGACACGCACCGTTCAATGCCACCCGAAAATGAGTTGACAAACGAGTTAGACGCATATGTTTGAAAAGACCACACATGGAGGTTCTGCATCCCGCAGCAAAACTTGGCGAGAGTAATCTGCGTCACCAGAGGATATAGGGCACGCAGAACAAGGCCAAGCCTCGGACGAGGATCACCCGAAAGACAAAACACGAACGAACACGGGCTGTGGTTGTGGGGAAAAGACACGCACCCAAACTGTCGCTTCAGTTCCAGTGGCTGCCATACGACGCACCAAAATGGGACGCACTCACCATCTGGTGACACACACGACTGACGACTTGGTATCAACGTGTACAGTCAGAACGGGGTCTGGAATTCTCATCGCGGAACCAGCTGCTTCGAAGAGTGCACCAGCCACGCATATCTACACGAAATCACCCTGTGCCGGGCGAACCCTTGCAGCTCCACTATGACACTGTGTACCTAAACACGAGACGACGTTCCCTGTGTTCTTTAAGAAGGGTTTCATAACCGGAATTGTACAAGCGGCGGCGGCGAGAATCTCCAGATTCACAGCTTTATATGAGCCTCGACACATCGCCGTTTTCGCCCTCTGTGCGACGTCGGGCACGAGAAGCCCACAGCCGCCTGGAGAGCCGAGAACTGAGGAACGCGTCAGTACCCAAACACACTCTCTTCGTTTGACCGCCCCTTTGCATGTCAGCGCCCCATTCCTTTCTTCGCCACGTGGTTTCGGACGCTCAGGCTCGCGACACCCCTGCACACGCTCACAGCGACGTGCCCGCCGCCGTCCCCATTGAAAAGACGTCTTCTGCCGCTTTGAGAAGAGCCTGCAGTGTGTCAACAACAGTGACAGCAGGATGCCCACTGGCGCCTGCGACGAAGTCTTGACCGTTTTCGCTGCCGCTCTCCGTCTCGTCTCTCGCCTCTCCGGAACTGGGAAGCACTCCGCCCTGTACATACCGTCCACGATCAGCTGTACAACTCATCGGCGGGTGCAATCCAAAACTGGTCCTTTGCAACGCATTTGGGTCGTGCAAGGGCCTCGCGGAGACACGCGGATCTGTCAACGGGAAGGTCGAAGTCGAGCACGGCATTCCTGGACTTTGTCGTCCTTGCGAGGCGACGCAAAACTGGGACTTTCCAAACACACCGCCAGTCACCTCGCTGATCTCAACAGACCCTCCCGTGTTGCCGTTGCCATCCGAAAAGGGATTACCTCTGTTCGGAGCTCCGGAAAGATTTCCGCCCTCCGGGTCGGCCATGAGACAGCAGTGTTCCCGCTGGAGCACTCCACATCCCGCCTGCCGACACATGTCGGATACTTTTGCACTCTCAGCGATGCTGTCGAGGTGACCGGATTGCCCAGGGTGGCATCCGCCAACGGAGGTCCCCGTGGGCGACGAAGGAGAGGACGCGACAAAGGAAGAAGCGAGAGAGGACTGAGCCGTGGCCATGCCCAAGCTGTGTGGCGCTCCCGAAGCCCTGGTGGTGTTGCTGCCACAGGAAGACGGCGAGAGTGAAGACGCACCGTGGAACTGCGCTGGGAAGCAGTCTGCCTGGATCCTGGGGACGGATGTGCGACCGGGGGATTCCGGAACGGGCATCGCTCGCGCGGAAACCGCGTCGACTCCGTCTTTCTTGCCTTTGTTCGAATACGCGTTCATCAGAGAACGCCGCTTGCCTGCTCGGGCGCACCCTGCGCGGCCTGAACTGGGCGGCGAAGACAGCGGCACGGGAAACGCAGGATCAACCGGCCCCGAGACGCCCATGGGTAACGAAAACGACGGTGGAAACGCTGAGTCGTGGATATGCTGCTGCTGGAGTGGCTGAAGACCAGCAGGCCGGCCGGCGACACTTGTGCGTCCTCCCTTTTGGCTTCCTCCCCCCGCGCACGCCTGCGGCGGGCTCAGGGCACGGGGTTGCGGTCGCGACTGTGGCGGAAGAACAAACGACGGCACGCTGCAGGGAGGACCAGACGCCGCGACGTTGGAGCCTGTCACGTGAGAGAGGGAAGAGACGGTGGTTGCCGTCGAGGCCGGCGAAGAACACATGCCATTCGCCTGCGGAGTTGTGAAAAACGGCCGCGTCGCTGGGTAGTGCGACGGAGACGAGATCAGCGGCGTCTGCGCCACTTGCTCCTCAGCAATATCTGGAGCACTGAAGTCGCGGCTGTGCGCGAAAAACTGCGAGAAAGCAGATGGATCGCATGCACCCCCGCTGCCCGTGGCCATAGAGTAGGGCGTCACGTTGCCCTCAGCTTCGAGGGATGGTGTTGGAGAAGAGGCGGACGTCCTGAAACACTCAGGAGACGCCACGCGCTTCCGCCGACAACCGGAACTCCCCTCAACACTGGAAGTCCCAGAGAAGACACACGAGACGATCGACCCTCGGCCGGTTCCTTCTCGGCGAGACGCTCCAGAATTCGGATGACTGCCGCGGCACGCCTCGGCACCAACCGACACCCGCTCCGAATGTGTCACTGCGGGACCGCTCTGCGCAAGCAGACCATTGTCATGTCTGTCGTCCTTGTCCTCTCGTCTGTTGCCCACTCCAAGGCAATGGCTAAACAGGGAGCGACAGGCCGCCTGGGGACTGTCAGACTGGCGTGAACGGAAGAAGCCTCGCGTCGAAGACGTGCACGCGGTCGAGGGCGTTGCGGAACTCTCACACGATTCACGCCGCTCCTCCAGCAGTGGCGTTGCAAACGAGGCTGCGCACCCTCCGTGGAAAGAAGGTGTCCACGGAGGACACGAGCAAGGTGGTGACGCAAGGTTTCCGGGAGTCGCTTCCGCAAGTGGCATTGCACCCAAGATCTGCAAAGCGAAGACACACACACGACAGCAAAAGACGGCTTCGACCTGCGCGATGTCACCGTCTTTCCTCGACGGCCCAAGAAGAACTTTGAAGTTGTCTGTCCTTGATCATGAAAAAACGGTACGTCCATACGTGGATGTACATGCAAACGCATCCCATTTTGAAGATGGCACGAAGACAGCTCTTCGCCAGCGACGCCACAACACAGTTCCACGCGTGGGGAATGGACGCACCAAAGGCATGTTCCGCCGCATCCGAGTTCCACACCGGCCGAGGCTTCCTCTAGCTGCCATCTTGACTCCCAACTGGCGAGTGCAACGATTTGGATTCGTGTTTTTCGTCACAAGAACGTGTCCCTGCGTGGCGATGTCTCTCTCCTCTCCCCCTGTCTGCCTGCTCTCACCTGTCCGACGCGTCCGGCCACCCCCGGCCCTCGGGCAGGGTACGGCGCTGGGCCTTCACACTCCATTGCGCTTGTCTCCGTCTCCGAGCCCTCCATGGAGGCGTCCTGCACGGTCTCTGCCTCCAGACAGCTCAAAGGCTTCTCCAAGCTTCGTGCCAGTGTCTGGTCCGCAGGGCGTTCGGTGTATCCAGTGGAGAACCCGGCCGGTGCCACGCTGTCGACTCCTGCTCGGATGTGCTTCAGTTCCGCTTCCGCGGACTTTGCCAGCCTGCCCGCGCCGTCCTTCAGTCTCTCCCTCTCCCCCGACAATGACCTGCTGCGGGTTCCACTCGTCGGCTCGCCGCGATGAGACATGGCGCTGCTGCCGTCCCCATCCATCACCTGTTCCTCAGAGGGGACTTCCCTGGGGGCGGCGAGGCTGAAGAGGCCACCCCCGGGTCCTACGTTGGCGAACGCGAATCTCAACGCGTTCTTCGCCTCTCCGTTCTCCATGGAGGCGTCCCCGCCCCCCACCCGAGAAGCAGATCCGCCGCATTCCGCGCCGCCAATCCCCGCAAAGGGTCGCGCAGAAAGGTCGGTCATGCTCGCGAAGGAAGCCAAGACACCGAAGGGAGCGCCAGTCGGTTGGCCCTGCGGGGCGCCTGCATGCGGCGCCGCAGGAATATTGCAGGCCTGCGCAGGAGACGACGCAGCGATCCCGAAAGGATGCGCACCCACTTCTGCGAATGCAGCGGCGACATTTTCGCTCACACGAAGATCGCTTGCTGTGCCGGAGCGCGGAAAAGCGCATAGATCCGTGCCTTGCTCGTGCGCAGCACGCCGCATGGCCTCTTGTCCCACTCCCGCCGACCCCACGTGTTCTCCAGGAGACCCCAGCCACACCAGACAGTTCCCTGGCCCCAGCGGACTTTGCCGCCTTCGCGTTTGGCCGAGCGGCGAGTTTGAGACGAGTGCATCGCGGCCGTCCGACGCGGAAACGTCCGGCTCCATCAAGACGCCGTCCATCGGCGTTGGCGGTTTCCCGTTCTGGGCACGTGGAGGGGACAACAGTGATGGGGGAGACGAAGCGAGATTCGTCACAGCTAAGTAGGCGGGTCGCGACGAGGCGCTGGCGCCGGGCCTCTCGCCGGGAGAAACAAAGCAGGAGTGGAACGAGGAAGGGTGGGACGGAGGCGAAGACGCCGGAGCAGCAGGCCGGCGTCCAGGAGCAGCCAAAGTGCTTGAGGAAGCCGCTTCGAAAGTGCATGCCTGCAGTGGAGTCGGGCAGAAGCCAGGCCCCACCGACGGCGGAAGCGGGCCGTGGCCGCAATCGCTTTCGCAGAGCCCAGACGCGTTGGAGGGCGGTTCCTCCTTCGGCGCTCCCCCGCGCGGCTCGCCCTCGCCTCCCCACCATGATTCTCCCTCACACCGGCAAGACGAGGCAACCGACGAACACCCTGCGCCATTGGAAGCTCCTGCGTGACGTAGGTGCGCCCCGCGCCAGGCGCCGGGGAACCCGATGACTGAGAGGGGACTGGACTGTACAGAGTGTCGATCTGGGGAAAGCCCTGTAACTGGCAACAAAGCGTGTGGCGACCGAGACGGATGACCCCGGAGCGTCGGGGCACTGGGGAAACACCCGAATGGGAGCGAAACGGCCTCTCCGAAGACCCCGTCGCATCCACACGCCTTGGGAGACGGCGCAGGCGTCGAACTGCCATCGCCAAAGCGCAGAGTGAAGTCGCGCAACCTACCAACAACACGCACGAAGATGGACGCATGCAAGAACAGGAAAGGCGCTTAGAGGAAGACACCAACTGACGGAGGCCGACCCGCACCACATGCCTCCGGGAAGTGGAAATGCGCCTCGCCTGAGAGAATGCCCCCACACCCCAACGATGGAGACACGAAAACCAAAACTTCCGTGAAGGGTTCCTCCCACTCGCGGCGGACGCCTTCGCCAGAGAAGACACCGAAAAAGTGTCATCGCGCCAGAGATTGCTGGTTTCCGCGCAAAACTTCGCTTCCTGAAAAGTCGAAAACGCAGGTGACTTCTCGTCCCAACCGGACTGGCTGTGACATGAATCTGGTCTTCGTTTCGTAAGTTTCCCCCGCCTCGACACTGCTTTCCCGGAGCACAGAGTTGTGCCGCCTGCACGACACGGTTCCACCCCGTTTCCGCGAATCGATTCTCTCTTCACGTTTCGTTTCGCTCGCTGGCGCCTTACCAAGGATGGCGAAGCGCCTCGCGGGCAGACGGCATCCGTTGCCTCGGATTGATCTGCAGGAGCTTTTGGCACAGGTCACGAGCCAGGGGGAAATCTGGAAGAGGAAAGACGTCGTAGTCGATTCCCCCCTGCTTCTCTTGTATCTGCGAGAAAACCATGAGTGACGCTCTGGCTGACGTCAGCAGCTCCATAGGGAGAGGAGGAATACCCTGGAAAAGCACAGAAACATACAAGACATGCGACCAAAACGCGTTCTCTCTACCTCATCATGCGCCGCCCGCACCTTCATTTTTCTCCATGAAACTCTGAACGAATGGGGATTCGCTGTCTGCTGCAGGTTGAACGCCCCACAGCACGCGCCGCCTTGCCAGAATCCGTCTCGTTCCACGGATTCCCTTCTGCTCTCTTACCGTCATCAGAATGTAGAGGATGACGCCAACGCTCCACAGGTCGGACTGAACTGTGTAGTCTCCGCCTCTCAAGACCTCCGGCGCCAGGTATCCGTACGTCCCCACGAGGCGTCTCTGTCCCCCCGTGACTTCTCCGTATTCGTGGGGAGGAACTTCCATCATCTTGCATGTGTCAAAATCAATGAGAACGAGCTCGTGCTCAAGCTCGACCGGGGTAAGCGCGGCACGACTGGAACATTGGTTCCCGTGATACGCAGAGACGGCCTCGGAAGGACACGAAAAGAAACCTGCAGAGCACTCAGTAGCGGTGAAGCACGACGCCGCTGACCCCCCCGTCACACTGCCCTCGCCACAGACGCTCCCCGTGGGGTGGTTCGCGGAACTCGCAGACGGGCCAGCAGACGACTCAGTTCGGGAACCGTCCGGATGCGCGGCGCCGCGACGACGACGAAACATCAGGTTCTCGGGTTTGATGTCTCTGAAACATAACACAAGGAACAGGCTGTTAGACGCCTTGATGTGGCAGAAACATATTGCGCCTCTGATGAACCCCGTGCGCGATCCGACTCAATACACAGACGCGCACGGCACCTCGTTACTCGCCGAGCACTTTGTGTCTCACTTCCCTTCACAAAAGCTGGGTCTGTGCGGCAAATGTGTGCACGAATGGGAAACGATCTCCCCCCAACAAAGGCGCAGTGTGAAGGGACGTCGTTCGCTCGACGTCTGAACGAAAGCTCCCCTCTTTTTTCGCAGCACACCCCACGCCGGTTCGTTTCTTTCTGAACAGCAAGTGGACTGCCTGACTTTCCCTTCATCCTTTCCTCACCTGTGGAGAAGTTGGTTCGAGTGCATGTGATTGAGGGCTTGGAGAATCTGGAAGATGATGTACTGGCAAATGTGTTCCTCGACCGTTTTCTCTGTCAACAGGAAATCGAAGAGCTCTCCTCCCTCGAGTTTCTCACTCACAAAGTAGAACTTCTCTTTCTCCTCATAGATCGCGTCCAGAGACAAAACGTTCCGATGGGGGGGAAGATTTAACAGCCGCATGCATAAGCGTCGCCAAAGCCTGAAGACACCGAGAGTTCCGATTCCAAAGAAGCTGTGAACCACGTGTGGTTTCACACACACACTGCGAAAGTAACGGAATGGGCAACGACGTAACTCGTCACGGGACACGATGCCTCGACAGACACACGGCAGCTGCGCACAAATCGAAAGAGCCTACACTGCTACAGAGGGCCAATGGAATGCAGAAAAAGTGTGGGCGAATCAACAAGCGAAGTTCCGCCACCACTCTAACGCTTTCGAGGTACTGCCTGTGGTTGTGCGTTCACTTCGTTGTCGCACACTGGAGCAGGCGTCTTTCCACTGACTAGCAACTGAAAAAAGTGCCTTGCTCCCGCTTCCTTCCCGAGTCGGCACTTTGTGTCTTCTGTTTTCTCCCAGACAAACCGAAGAACGCAATCCCACGGTCCGCAGACCACATACGCACAGAGAGTGGCAGCCCCGCACGCGTGTATGCACACCTGCAGAAGGTGCGTGGGAAGCCGGTTTTGCGCCCTTCTCGGTATCCTCACCTGTCGCCACCCGCGCTCGCCGGAATTCTCTGTTTGTATATGCTTTTGATGATTTTCGGCTGATGCGTTCCCCGCGTCAGGGCATGGCGGAGAACAGGCCGCGTCGAAGAAGGAGCGGCAGTCGGTGAAGAGGAAGCACTCGACCCCGCCTTTCCATTCTCTCTCGCGCCCTCGCCACACTGGTGACTTTCTCGCGACCCCGCGTGGTGTCCGGCGCCCTGCTCGCATGCGTCTTCCGCAGGTCTTTTCTGTCGTCTGCTGGCATGGCTGGCGCTCTGCGCTGCGCCGTCTTGTCCTGCGGCCTGCGGCGCGGCCTCGCGCTGTTCTTTTGCTTGCTGCGCCTGGCAGACTGAGAGGACGGGACCGAGTTTGTACAGCGTCTCAACTGAGGTTCCTGGAGGGAACGCCTGGATCATCCGGGGCTGCGCATGTCCACAGGCCCCGGACGCTCCGGCCGCCGCGAGCACGGCTTCCAGGGAGTTTTCCGCGTCGCTGCAGCATCGAGTTGAGGCGAGCGACGGAGTTAACGGGAACGGGAGAGAGGAGGGTAGAGGGTACGACGAAGAAGTTGCGGAAGAGGGCGAACAGGAAGAGGCGGGCGACTGCAGGGGTTTCTCTCCACTGCACGCGCAGTGCTGATCGAGAGCCCACTGGTGACAAAGCAGTCCCCCCGACGGAGACGAGGAGCCGGGACAGCACGACGCCATCGCGGCCAAAGGAGAGGGCGGGAACAACGGAGCACTAAACTGAAACAAGGGAGATGAAAAATCAGGCACGAAGAACGTGGCCAGCTGAACCCAGGAAACACGGAGACGCCCGGAGACTGCGCGCCGACCAGACACCCGCAGAAACGTGTAAACAAAGAATGGCAAAGGATTTTACAAACACTGGAACTACAGAAAAAGTTAAAACGGAAGACTGGGATATTTCCACAAAGGCGCACATCAGACTGGCTCGAGACGTCCCCCTTTTTGGGTGTGTGTGGACAACACGCTGACGGTTGATCTGTTGAAATAGTTACGGCCGCGTTATCTGCATAGTTTCTGACCCGCTCTCTTCTGCCACTCTCGAGGCTGTGCCGTTCTCGTCGCTCCGCCTCGTGTCTCTGCTGCGCCCGGTTTCGTCTTGCGTGCTCGCTTATGTTAACCCGATACCTTTGATCCGACAGACAGGGCATCAAACGGAGATCCACTGGCGCCTCAGAGGAAAAGAACGCAGGACATCTGCCTGACACAACACGCTACCATTTTTCCTTCCGGCTGTTACAGATCATCAGCCGTCTCCCCCGTGCAAGAGACCTCTCTTCCCTTTTCTACCGCGCAACACACAAGGGGCGTCCAAGGAAATGAACTGTGTGCCCTCCTATACAAGGACTTTGACAGACAAACAACAAAACATGCGTCTCTCTCGGTTTCTACATGATGCTGATACAGAAAAACCGCCGGAAGTTACTCCACTACAGGGCCGTATGCAAGACTTCCGCGATGGTTCGCCTCCGCTGGAACTTTGTCCACTCCCCTGCTTTACACGGATGCCTTCTCTTCTTAACTTCGGGAAAGGATGCACAAACCCAACAAGCGTGTGCGCGCGATGCAAATGACTGGGTTTCTGTCACGAACGACTCTTGCTCTCTCCTCGCCACTGCCCAGTGTGCATATATCTGTATGCCTGAACTCGCCCTCCGTGTTTCATTTCGGCACAAACTCGATGGTTCGGTCCCGAAATCAGGTCAGCGAGTTCAGGCGCATACAGGTATATAATGCCACCGCTTCTGGGCGAAAAAAGCCCAGACCTGCTTTTTCCTGGCCAGCAACGATGGCTGCACTTCGAAAGGTATGCTCGGAAAACGCATCACTTATTCCACAAGTGGGAGAAGCAAGAGTATAGAGTGAGAAGGAAACGAGGAAGAAAATCCAGTCGTACCCGCCTCGCGTTAACCCTGCAAGCATCGCGACCGGAGTTCAGAAGTGCGACGCCGATGGACATTCCCGCTGGCCGCGTGCACAGAAAAAACAACACACAGAGGGAGAAATAGCAGTGCAGAAACGGCGCCGAAAAAAATAGTGCTGCTAAAAAGCGAGACGAGGACAAAGAAGGGCCATCACCAGTACCTCACGCCACCCTGACCGGCTGCCTGGGAGACGGACTGGGAAGGCACGAGAGAAACTACAGCACGCGAGACAGGCAGTACGACCAGAGACAACTTTCCTCTTCCTGAACGCTGGCCAAAACAAGAGGCTACGACGGAAAAAATGAAAAAAAAATTGTTGATGCTTTCGAGACGAGACAAACAAGCGACCACACGAAGCGGCTGGCCAGGCAGAAGCAAGTGCCAAGCAGCGGTTCGCCGACAAGCACGCCGTCCCCGGAGCCAGGTTCTCGCACTCCGTCTCGCATTCGTTTCTCCGCAGAAACAAGAACACTGTGGCAAATGTGGCCCCGAGACGCACGATATTGCGAACCAAGAAAATTTTGATGGGAAAATAGACCATGATCGCAGTGACGGGGCGGCCGTGCCCCAGTGCCCAGGAATCCGTGATACAAAACCCTTCCCGGTACTTTGTCCACTCGCTCGCCCTCGTACTAGCAAGTCAACACGCAAAGTGCTGAACGCGACGGAGAGGTACAGCTACCGGAGAGTTTGCCACGAGACGCGAATCGAAAATGGCGGCTAGAAGAAGGTTTGAATACAACAGAAAAATCATTTGCTGCAGAGACGAGCGGTCGAGAGGTGGGGCACCTCGCACAAACGTCCTTACAGCATCGGCGAATCTTCACGAGACCATAGAGACCCTCCCAGTTCTCGGTGCCCAATTCCGCAGAAGACTCTCCGGGCCGTCGCGTGCACACGGCCACAGCGCCCCACGAAGTTTAGGTGGTAATAAGCGACTTTCCCTGGCAAAAGAGGCGGGAGACACCATGTCCGTAGACATTTACAACGAAACGCAATTTCCGCCCGAAAAATTCGAAAACAGACCGGAGCGTCGGTAAGAAATTGAACCCAGTCTATGCCGCCCACCTCTCTGGCACAGTAGTAGAGAAGGATCCAAACCAGGGGCTGAGCGTGTGCCCAGCCACGGAGGACGAGCTGTGCCTATGCTTCAGCGGCCGCCCTCAGAAAGAACAAGGTCGAACAGTGCGCTTCTCGCCGGGTGTGTAGCGGGGACGGGACCGTCGCCAGGAAGGGGGAAGGGCAGGTATGTGCGCGCGCGCCTCTCGGCCTGCAGGACGTTTGGTGTAGCGAGAGACGAGGGGAACGGTTCAGGTTGCAAACGAAAACGACCAGGAGCCTCAAACAGCACATTTTTGGTGGTCTTATTCACATCCAACTTTGGGTATGTTCCTTTCCAGACCAGCGCAAGAAAAAGGCAGAACCGTGACAACACAGTACAAGGGAGACGTCGGTTGTACGATGTAGCACAACCACTGAAGCCAGGGATTGGACACCCCGCAGTCACACGAAATTTCGTGACAGGTGGAAGTGACGAACCTCCAGGATTGTGCAGAAAAGACGTTCTTTTGGAGCTGTAAGCCCAGTTCGTGACATGTGCTTTGGTGACAAGGGCGAAAAAGAGAAGAACCTGTCGGAATGGCATGGGGGGAAACAGTATGTTGGGGCCGCCCGCACAGTATAGCGTGCCAAGCTGCCAACCGGCTGTGCAGCGGGTACCAGGTGACTGTTTTGTAGGAAGATTAGGCGTCCCGGCTAAGGAGGTAGGATTTTAATGAAGAGCTGAAGAAAACATGGAAGCCGGAGCTTCCATGATTTCTTTGCAGCATGATAAGGTTCGTCTTCATAGGCTGCTTTCCAGGCCTGGCACCATCGACTTCCCGTAATGCATGGCTGAAGTTGGAGGCAATCAACGACGTCGGACGGCCGCAGTCCTCACTACACTGTAGTAATCGACAGTCACTTGCAAGCAAGCAATGCAGCCTCTCTTAGCAATGTACATTTCTAGGGAAGGGTCATATAGGAAAGCCCCCTACCGTTTGGAAGAAGCAACTCTGCGTTACTTCACTGCAGGCGCAGGCACGCACCTGCTTCCTGCAAATCGCTTTCTGCCAGCAACGCGCCTTGCCATGGATCAGCGAGGTGCGGCCGTACGATGCGCCGCGTAGAGGCCCCTAATGGCCCACAGCGGAACAAGGTGCTCTGTGCAAAAGTTACCTCTCTCGGGACTTCATTCATGCCTTGCCACGAGCAAGAAAAAGGCGAGTTCTGCAGATTTATGCCTGGTTGTGTAGGCAGGATTGCGCTTTTCAACGTCACGGGGGAGCGGCCGGGCACGAGTTCGTCGCCCTTTCCCGGGCGCCAGACGGTTACGAAAACGCAAATACAGCGGGAGAGGCAAAGGTTGTCTCATGACAGTCTTGCTTTTTGTCTCTGACACAGATCTTGGTTCTTTTTACCGTGCCTCCGTGGACTGATGTGTTTGCCTCCAGTTTGGTCAGGCTTCATCTGGTGCCCCCGTTGTCCACGAGCCCCGCCCATCCCGTTCGTTGTGTTGCGTGCAACAGTTTCACAGTCGTTGTGTTGCGTGCAACAGTTTCACGAGAGTCATCACTCTCTATCCTCCCTATAAAGTCGCCGTCTTTTCAGTCCAGGAGGGCTAACACGAAGTAGCACACGAAAGCCAAGTGTATCGCTCTTCCCAGCCGTTTTCTTCAAGAACCGGTAGCGGAAAGCTCCACTTCGTAGGCACACACGGTCGTTGTCTCTGTTCAGTCCCAACATACGCGCAGATTATTGCCAACCGTTCTCGTAACTCGAGTCTTCTACCCAATTCAGAACGTCTGGACGTTTTTAAAGGTAACGGCATGTAGGAGAACTCTTACCAATTGTTGTCTCCCCTAGAAGTTTATCAGAATCCATGCAGTGCGTTGTTGTTTTTCTCAAATAATGGCGTCGTGGTTAGAAACCTGACTGAGCGGCAGCTGATTTTGAACTGATTAGGTCGCACAGCCCTGGCAAATCGGAGGCAGAGAGTGCTTCCTGGGGGCGCGGGTGGCACTGAGGAATTGAGGAAGCACGTTAAAGAACGAGTTGGCTCTTCGATTTGTGGCGATACCATCACTGAAGGTTCACTCCTCCGAGAACGAAAACACGACAGCACGGCTTCCATGGCCTGTCAACTTATACATTCTCAAGAAGAGCACATACCACAGCTGTCTTCATTCCACTGTGACGCATTCCTATCCCGGTGGGACGACATGTAGACGGTAGGTTCAGGAAGGGCGTCACCCATCCCCGTTGCAACGGTCGCTGCAGTGCAGACGGAGCCGTTATGCATATTTGCCGTCATCTGATGAGACAGCACCGTAAACTACTCACTTGATATCCCTGAGAAACCTAGTTTCAACTAGCATGGGCAGAGTGTCTGCATAGTGCACTGCATGGTCGACCACTGCGGCTGTTCGCAGACAAGTAGTTTTCCGCAATCCTCCTGCTTCTAAATTGCAATCACCCCCTTCCTTTCAAGCTTCCCCGCGGCCGATGGATGCTGCATTCTGCAGTAGTGGAAGCATTTTGGCATCAGAAAGGTATGACTCGAATATGTATGACTTGCATTTGTCATGGTAGGCTCTGTCCGTTGTCAACAAAGGAACAGGAGGCAAGAGTGTTCGCGCAGGTAATAGTTGCAGCCACTCTTCAGCGAATACAAGGTACGACCCATTTCAACGAGGTTGTGGAACACCCATCTACTCTATTTTATGCAGCCAGTTGGTGTGGTAGACTATACCGTCATTTATCGGCCGGTTTCACATTCGGAGCCTAAAACAGTCACGCACGCCTACACAACTTGGTAAAACGTGACACACAGAGCCGCAGTGAGGCCCATGCTTTCTGCGTGGTGCGGGTCGAGCTGATCCCGGCGCAGGACGAAGGGTTCTTCAAGTTAAGACAAGTACCCATGATGGAGAAGTCATTGTGGGACTGTACGTACACTGGGCATACGGTCTGTACTGCAAGTTAACCGCGCTACCAACCGGAGCCGCAAAATTTCTCGCTTATGTAGAACTCCGTCCAGCGTCTGGTGAGCAAGACACAGGTGAACAGCGAACGTCTTGAAAATGGGGAAACAAGGACGCCTACTTATTCTGTTTCTCGCGGCTGCTTTTCCACTGGGCAGCGCCGGTCAGGAGGCTGGCGACCAGGACCATGCTGCTGCAGATCACTCCTCCGTTTTAAACCACGTAGTCATCGCGATTCTAGGCACCATCTTGATTTTGACTTTGATTTTCGAGGTAAGGGACGACAAACGGTGAACGGGGGCTTTTGCTTCACTGAGGCGGACTTACAGCTGGCACACGAGACCATCGTCGAAGCCCTCGAGGAAAAACATCTACACCATGCTCTTGAGGTCGTCAGCGCTGTGAACAAAGAGATGACCATCCTTGGTTTCATTTCTCTATTATTGTTTGCAATGACAAGATTTGGCTACCTAATGCAAGCAAGCGATAATTTACTGGGACAGACAGAGCTCGAGAGGATCGGAATCGAGGAAATGAAAGAAGAAGGAGGGAACCCGTATACCGCCCCAACGCCGCTGTTCGAACTCTTCGAAGACGTACACATCACGGTCTTTTTTTTTATGGTCACCTTCTTCTTCGCTATTGCCTTGTTGCTAGCGGCCGCAGTAATCGAAACCTCCCGATGGAGAAAGTAAACTTCCTTTGCCGGGTTATCAATAGATCTTCGTTAAATGAGACATTTCAGATACGAAGGGGTTGATTTCATGGAGCTACGGAAGAAAGTGGAAGATGGGAGCGTGTCGACCGGCCACCTCAAGTTTTGGTTCTTGAGGTATAAATTCGTCAACCCAACGAACCCACTTCTCGCTCACCCAAAAGCAGGCTTCTCATTTGGCGAGTATCTCTCTGAGAGGCTGACGGCCGTAGTTGTCAAACTCGTAGAAGTTTCGCCATCAACATGGATTATCATAATGGCCTTCGCTCTGCTCGTTCGGCCAGTACTGGCTTTCGGCCCGAGAGATACTGTGAAGTTTTTCTTTGGTCTGGCTGGAGTTTTGGCATTCTGCACGGTTCTCCTCTACCTCTACCTCTCCAGATTGCTATCACAGCTGTGGCCTGGGAGCGTTGCTGTGGCCGACCATATCCAGAATGTGACCAAGCCTGGCTACCACGGCAGTCCTGGAGAAGCTCCCATTGAAGGAAGCGATCCCGTAGTGAAGAACAATGCATTTTGCGCCTTCGTGCAAGGGGCAAAGGCAGTTAACTGCCAAGAAGCTCTGTTCCTTTTCGGATCGAAGGGGCCGAAAGTCATGCAGGCTACCATTCAGCTGATCATCTTCGCCCATGTTGTTACGATTGCCTGTTTGGCGAAAATGATGCTCTCTGGCCACTCGCAGCACGTCATCTTCGAGCCTATGGGTTATTGGACTGGCTACGTTCCGCTGTTGATTATCGCTGCGAGCCTCTCAGTTTTCCCTAGCATCACATCGATGTTCTGCACTTTCACAAGCGTGGGATATTTCGCCGACAACGAGGCTCTCAGGCGAAGCAGTGACAAACTTCAGCGACGAAAGCTTGCCCGCTATTACCAGATTCTCATCTTCCTCCAGCACAAGGCAAACGTCTTTTTTGCGCGTCAGCGGAACAATATCCAGGATGAGATTAGCCGGGCAAAAGAGGTGTATACATCTTTACCTGTGGAGACTCAGCGGGGCTACCAGGATATCTTCCACGCTTTTTCGGCAAACGGCAGGCAGCCCAGAATTCCCCTATCGAACCTGTTCCTTATGATGACCGCCTTTGAGCTCGACCAGCGGGTTCCTGATTGCAGACGGAAGATAAGTACGGAAATATAAAACTGTACACTTGGCGGCATTTATGGACGCCTGCGCAGATGAATGGATGGCGATCTTGGATACTGATAAGAAGGGAGAGTTGGTATTTCCCCAGTTTGTCACAGTGAGTTTCGATGAGACCGTCGCGCCGTTATCGCCCGCAAAGTATCAGGAATTGCAGATCGTGCTCTTTCTCTTACAAGACGACATCCCTGAAATGAAGAACAAAGCTTTGGAAGAGCAACGCCTTAACGTAAGCTGCTTCGCCACCGACAGAGCCCACTAAGAAACCCTCAATGCCTTGTTAAGGAACTGTTTAACGCCATCGACGCCGATAGCGATGGTTTTGTAACGATGGTAAGCGATTGCTGGATGACGTTTCTTTCCTCAGTTTCATCAGACCGCAACTGCTTGCCAGGAAGAGCTGCTTGATCAACTGCAGGGTATCAAACCGCCTGTCTCAATCAGTGAAGCAACAGAGCTTATGGCTGATATAGCCGGAGGTCGTTACGGTGAACTCGTGAGGCCTCAGCAGCTTTTTACTTGGGTTCGTGCTACGGAGGAGCAGGCACGAACACTTCTTCCTCAAGGGAAAGAACCTCACCACTAATAACAGTAGTGTCGTTCTGATCTACGAGGCACCCCGCATCGCCGATGTACTGCCGCCGCTTCCAGAAGCAAACCCCCCCATGCAACATGCTTTGTGTTTGTCTTTTGCGTTATCTGCACGCCCGTGATAGAGGCGGCGGCCAGCAAGCATCGGCCGCAAATTACCAACGTCTCCAGTCCAAACGTGTCGACTTAGACAGGGAAAATGACATAACCTTGCTGGCGAATTGAGGCAGATCTCCAAGCTGGGACACATTTCATGTCGTGATCTTGTGTTTTCATGTAGTATTGCAAGGAGCGCTTTACTCAATCGGTGCGTGGACGCTGCGCATTCTTCTGACGCCGAACAGTGAAAGGAAGACCGGCGGCGCGTTAGTCTCTCTGTTCACGTCTGGCAACACGACATTCGAATCCACTGCAAAAAATGATCTTCCCTCCTGAAAAGCTCACACTGCTAGTGACGCAGCCTGCTCCTGGAAATGTCCCGTTCTCTTGCTCTCTCATGTGCTGTGTATGTACGAACTGCCGGCATTCGTGATCGTTCCGAGCAACCGATATACCTGCCTATCTGTGGTCTTCTCTCTACCACAATCACCAGGCTCGAAGTCACACCGCGACCTGCTCACGGCAACGCCATCACCCGCTTTTGACTCCCCTCAATGGCCGAGGAAGGTGCAAAGTAAAACGAGATTACTGTCGACAGCACAGTTTTCCCCAACAGTTTCAGCGGAGTTAGCTTCACTGGCTTGTCTCACTGGCAAGTTTTTCCCAGGGGAAATGCACAGCGGAGGCGCCCGAGCATGCCGCGTGAGCGCGTGGTCACATGCCGGCATGGTCGTGGTTCGCACGGGTAGGTTGCCCGAGGCACTCTGCTGCTATTGAGTTCTTTTTGATGCATTCTCTTAAATACGATGCTGGAAGACTTTTCATTCAGCAAGGTGACAGAGTATTTGGTCGCCTCAAGTTGCCGGCCTGCGTTCGGGGGCAGCCTCCGCTGACGCAGCTGCCAGTTTTTTATGCCGGCATGCTGCACTCGCGGAGCGACAGCCGCTTCACCGAAGAGAGACCACAGCGGTTTTACAGCGGACAAGCTCTTTCCGACAACTTGTTGAGTGAAGCGCTGTTTGGAAGAGTCGTGTCCCCCCCAGAAGTCGTGTCGAAAAGGCTGTGTTGTTTGCCGATTGAGACGACCCACCTCGCCGGACAGCCACACCTTCCACCGGCAGCGTAGATAAAAGAGATACCCGTGTGTTTCGTGCATCGCCTGTTCTCTTTCGTTGGTCTTCAAAATGCACCATCCAGCACTGTGTCTCACTCTCGTCCTTCATCACCTACCGTCCATCTGTCTCGCGGTCCCAGACACGTTGGCGTCTCCGCCTCCCTCACCCCGCCTGGCGGCCCCTCCCCAGACTCGTGACTCCCTTTCTCGAGATGATGCCTCGTCCTCTCCATTTCACTCGTTCTTTTCGCGCCATGGACGACGGTATCCTCGAGGGGATGAGCGAGATTTGTCTCGTCGCTCAAACCACGGAAGGCGATCGCGGCTGAAGCAGAGGCGCGCGTTACAGACAGCGGCGTTCGAGCCCGAAAGCTCCAGAGAAAGTAGTGCCCGTCCTGTCAGTTGTAATCTGCCTCTCGGTGACTTTGAATGGCCGGCGTATTCTTGCAAACAGGACCTCCCGTGTCGTTGGCCTGTCACCCCTCCACTGCGCGCCGGAGCTGGGACTTTCCCAAGTCCGGGTCGGTCGCTTCGTCGCACACGAAAAAAACGCGGGGCGATTCCTTGCTTTTCTTCCCTTCAACCTCGGCAGAAACGACGGCGGGAAGGGCTCCGCCACTCCCGTCCTCCCTTCCTCAGTACCTCTCTCCTAAACGTTTCCATCGCCGCTTCGGTCGGCCTCTGTGGGCGGTCTCGTCGACGTTCTGGAGGCCGCGACGCTCGGCGGCATCTCCACACATCTCGTCAGAGGAGGACCGGCAGGCTCGAAAGGTACTGGGGAGAAGGAAAGACGCTTAGGAAATCCTGGCAGAAGGAGGGACCCAAAAACAGTGGAGTGCCTTTTTCCTTGTATCGAGCCGAACCAGCGAAGAAAAGCTTTTCGGCATCTTCCAGTCGAACGGAACACGTGCATGCGCCGTTTGTTCCCGCCTTGTTGAGAGACGAGAAATGCTCTGCGGCTGGAAAACCGACCGAGACTTGCAACGAGAGGGAAAAGCTCAGCTGCCACGACACGCACCCCGCTCCGACTCTATGGGGTGCAATCATGCTCGATGAACCCAGGCAGGTGTCCTTCGTTGAAGGGTGTCGGTGCGAAACATGCGTGGTGAGTGCTGACCAGATAGGCCCCGATATATGTGAAAATAGGGACCGGTCCAGCCGATTGGCAAATGTGAAGGAAAAGAGGGATTCGCACATTCTTCAAGCTCTGTCAACGAAAGCTGTCCTAACCGGAGAATGGGAAGAGCGGCAAGTGTGCGCTGCAGGCTCGGCTGAGCAAGCGTCGAGGTGGCGATCGCGCCTCGGTGGAGATGAAAAGGACGACGCGAAGGCCGAAGGCGAGAGAAATGCAGGTCGGGTCCTCTCCGCCTCTCGATCGGTTCCTCCACGTGACAAAGATACGCGGAGAGGGGGCGCAGTGCAGGTACAGCGCACCGAGGCGACTGTTTTGAAAGAGTCTTCTTTCTGGTTGTGTAATGCGCCTCCTTTGGCGGTCGACAGGAGCGAGGAGGCGTCTGTCTTGTTTCTCAAAGACGACAACGTGCGTGGTCTCGCGGTGCAAAGCAGCAGGGGATTTCCCACCGCGTTCGAGATGTGCACATCTGCCGTAGACGGCATTGGCTCTTTGCCAGGTCCTTCCCCTTTGTCTCCGGCGTCTTCTGCGCCGGCTCCGTTTTTCTCGTGGGCCGCCGTCTTGTCTGCGCTGGCCTTGTCTCCTTTCGTCTTGTGGCGAGGCGGTGCGTGGCTCGTCTCTTCGGGAAAAGCTTCCAAGCCTCCCTTTCTCTGTATGGGCTTTGCGGCTCTGGACGTGGTTCTCCTGTCCCTTTCGCTCGCCTCTCCGCCGTTGGGGTTTTTAGGCAGCAGAGAGAGTCAGGCGACAGCTCTCAGGTGTCCGCCGTTCCTTCTCGCCGAGGCGTCCGAAGTTCACGCGCCTCCCGTCCCTGCCCCGAGCGTGATTGTGGAGAATGTCACTGTCTCGCAGCCCTTCTTCGCTTCTCTCCACCAGCTCTGGTCCCACTGGAGCGGTCCTTCCACGTGCGTGTCTTCTCCCTACTCTCTCTCCTGTGGCGGAGAGACGGAGCGAGGCCTCGCGAGCGAGGCAAAGTGCGCCGGAGAATCTGAACGACGGGCAAGACGGAAGACGTTCAGAGACAGCGAGACACTTGAAGGCCCGCGTGGACGCCCGAATGCGTCTGTTCAGTCGCTACAGCTGCCACTCACGAGCGACAATCTCATCGCGCTCGCCGTCCTTTTCATTCTCTGCGGCCTCGGATGCGTCTACCTCATCCAACTCTCCGTCGGCTTATCCCGCTGCTGCAAATGCAAGGCGTGCAAGGGGGAATACGTCCTTCAATACAAGGTAATCCCCGCCAGAAAGCAACTAACGCGCTGACCTTCAGGCCCAGACACAGAAATGCGAGGAGCTGCGTGCACGCACACACACGCAGATCCATTACACACACGCGAAGAACATGCCGCATATATATATATATATATAGATGGCATATATATATATATATATGGCAAAGAAAAATCACTCGTCGAGAACACCAGTGCACGCGTGTGTCTGTATGTCTTCGTGCATCTCTGTATTTGTGGCATGCATTTCCAACACGCTTCTCCAATTCGTTGGCTCGTGGGGCGTGTGAAGGCGTGGGGCAGGGGACTCCGGTGACTCGCCGAAGAACTGCGCGACGACATCTCTCTTCTTCTACTTGCGTGTATGTTGCTTTTTATCTGGAGGCGCATGCGCCTGCAAACTCAATTGTGCATTCCGACATGCAGTGAGGTTCAGCGACACCTCCACGTTTGTACTGCGCATATATTTCTAGATGTATATACACGCAGAAGTATGAGGCACATGGGGACACAGCCATTTGTTCAAGGACCTACAAATGTATATGTTTATATGTAGGTGTGTTTGTATATATTGGCATGCGATTTGTATATTTACGCTTGTGCGTGTCTGGATGTGTGTGTTTTCTGTTCAGCTGGGGAGTGGGGGATACGGCACAGTCTGGGTTGTGCGTCGGCAGGGCGGCGCGTTCAGAGGCGAGAGTTCGTTGGCCGTTTTGAAGAAGATTCAAGTCGAAGACATCACCGAAGCGGATTCGTACCAGCAGGAAGCGCGCAGGCTGGCGAATCTCACGCACAAATACATTGTAGGGCATTTCCTTTGCGGCATGTCCCGTCGTTCTACGCTTCCTTTTTCTCTTCCTTTGGGTGACACACGCAGAAGGCAGTCCTTGCCGTCATGTGGCTCTGTTCTTGGTGTGTCCTCTCCTCGCCACTCGACGCCCCTCCAAACGAGCGATTCAAATCTAGCGATCGAGTGGGTTTTTGCGAGTTGTGATTCGTCCTTTCGGCGTCTCTTTCCTCTGGCTTTCTTTACCTAGGGAACTGCGCTCCCATGAAGGATCGTAATTAACGTCCAGTCTGCAGCTCCACACAGCCTGCCGTTTTCCACACGCGCGTCTTCGATCCGCACATTCCCGCGAGGTTTGCTTGTCTCTCTGCGGCTCCTCTTGCCTGCGCGTGAACGTCCAGTCTTCCGCGTGCGTCTTCCCCTTTTCAGGTCGGGTACGAGACCGACTTCATCCACAGAGAACAGGCCTTCGGTTCTGTGGAGGCGAAGATCTTCTTCATGATTGTCATGGAATTTTGTCCAAACGGCGACGTAAAGCAAGTCATCGATCGCTCCTACCGCAGCTTGACGGAAAAGAGAGTGAGACGCCAAGTTGGGGAAACACGGGAAACGCGGCCAGGCAGTCGCAGTGGAGGTGACAGGGATTCATACGCGTCTAAACGCGGCAAAAAGAAACAAGACGCCCGTGACACATAGATACATACGCATTTGTACATGCCACATTCATCTACATACATATACGCATATACATATGTATATATTCATGTATCTATATATATATATATATATACATACATACGGCTTTGCAGGTCTGTAGAGGATACATCTGCATGTGGACATTTGTGTCGAACTAGAGAAATACTTGTAGGTTGTCTGCAGATGCTCGTGCACGCTCCCCGCATCAAACCTATATATCTATCTATGTCTATCTATGTGTGTATATATGTATATGTATATCTATCTATACTTATGAATATATGTATTTGCATATAGGTGTATGTGAGAAGAAAGATAACGGCAGGGGCAAGAAAGAAGGGAGAAAGCTGGAAGCGTACGAGATGCCGTTACCTGTGTTTGGTCTTCTGAGATGAAACGCATAATTTCATCAGGAGCGAGACGGCTATGGTCCCTGACATGTGTAGCCGGCTGGTTGCGCCCAAGAGTGCAGTTCGAGTACACTGTATCTATCGACACATATATTCATGTATTTACATATATGCATAGCTACGTGGTCGGAGAAACGGAGGGTACAAGTGTGTACATTTGCGAGTGCAGAAAGGTATGAACCTGTTCGACAACGTGGGGTGCATGCGCCGTGTGTTTTTGCCGTCGCTGTTGGGATGTTTTGCAGATTCGTCACTGGTTCTTCCAGCTTGTTCAGGCTGTCCACTACCTTCACGAGCGGAACGTGATTCACAGGTACACACTGGAGAGATGCCGGCCTCGCGAAGTTTGTGCAGCCTCTCGAGTCAACGCCAGTGCGTTTCAAAGTTTTTTGTCCAATGTGTCGCCTCTTCACATATCGGGGCGTTTGCCTCCGTGTGGCGTGTGGCGAGGCTCTTCGCGCTTCTCAAAAACCACAGAGCGGCAGGCAGATAGAGAGACGTACAGACACACACAGACAGACGCGCCTGGATCAACTCTTGCCGAGAAGTTTTCTTGGAAATGTAGGTTTGGTCCGTTGCTGGGTGTTTCTTAGCTTGGCTCGCCGCGAGGACGTGTGTGCTCAAAGAAATGTGTGTTTTCTCGTTTTGCACATCTCGTTTCCCCCCCCGCCCTCCGTCTCTGCCGCGCGCGCTCGCGCGCTCCATTCCAATCTGGCAAAGCGCGCACTAGGTGCTTTCCGTCTCCTCATTACCTGGTTCCTTCTCCTGCTCTCCCGCGCTTTTTCTCAGGGACATCAAGTCCCAGAACGTGTTTCTGTCGAGGGACGGATCGGTTCGTCTGGGCGATTTTGGGCTGAGCCGCGCGACGGCTCCGCCCCGGCCTGTGCTGGGGCGTGCGGGACTGCCGAAACCGCACGCGTGCCCGTTTTCTCCGCTCTCCCTCGCAGACCTGTCGCGGGCCAACCTGAGGCGAGGTGTCTCTTCACGCGACCGCTGTGGGTCTTCGGTCTCGCCTCGCGACATGCGCGGGAGTGTGGAGCGGGGAGACGGACCAGGGCTGAAGAGCGAACGCGATACGAGCTGCCGAGCGGCTTCAGTCGACGCAGACGAGGAGACGCTCCCCTCGCCCTCCCTGAACGGCAGGAAGAAACGCGAACGTGGCGAGCGTCACGGGAGAAGGAGGACTCGCAGCCTGACGCAGGCGTCGGCTTTCCCCGTTCCTGTCGACGGACCCGCGACGGCAAACGGCGAAGAAGAAAGAGGCGAGCAGGCCCTAGGAGCGGTGGAGCCTTGGCGGCAAGGAGAGGGACGGAGACGGCGAGAGAGAGAACAAAACGGTTTGCGATGGCGAGGAGAACCAGGCGAGACGACAGAAGAGCAGGCAGAAGAGAGGCGCAGGCGTCGCTCGCGTTCGGGCGACGTTGCGCCTTGGAGACGCGGAGAGGCGCGCGTTGCGGAGGCTGCGGAGGCGACGAAGGCGCCAGGTCGGCAGTCCGTGCCTGGCCCCGCAGCTTCCGGAGTTGAAAAAGTGGAGAGAGCGGGCAGTGCGTCGAGTCGAGGCCTAAACGATTTCCGCATCACTCTCCGCGAAGCCGTGAAGACCCGCGGCGTGCTCGGCGGGGTGTATGTACAGCTCAAACATTGGCTGCAGAGGCTCGTTCGGGCGTGGGCGGGTTTCCTGAGTCGCGCTGTGGACCGCCTCTGCGACGTTCTTTTTGACACTGACCACGCGTCGTTTTCGGAGACTCTGACACGGCGGCTAGCGCCGTCGTTCCGGCGTTTTCTGCAGTCCTCGCGGACTTCCCAGGCGCGAACTCCCCAGGTTTTCCCCGTCTCGGTGCCCGCGACGGATTCAGTCCGTCGGGGCCCGACGCCTCTTTCGCGGTTCTTCAGCGAGACCGAACGCGACGCAGGCGAAGAGCCCGCGAGAAAAGGGCGACTCGCCTTCTGCCTCGATCCCTCTTTCAGAAGACAAAGAGACACCTGCGGCTGCTCCGCGACCGCCATGTCCCAGGCGGGGACTGACTGCTACATGGCGCCTGAAATCCTGCTCGATCAAAAATATGGAAAATCCGTAAGAACACCAAACCGATATACGCATATATATGTGTATAGGGTTGTGTGAACATGTGTCCACCATACATGTGCACAAAGATCTCGTGACTGTGACGCGCACACATTTACATATATATATATATATATATATATATAAGTATCCGCACGAACGGAAGGAATTACATTCAGGATACGTGTTTGGATTCGATTATGTACGGGCGTATGATCGTACATCTGTGTATATACGGGAGTATATGTCTGCCTGTATGAGAGTTTGCGCAATTTGACCTCGCCGACTTGCGTCTTCATAACTTCACCCGTTTTTTTTTGAGTTGGGGTTTCTGTGTGTGCTTTGTTTTTGGGTACTCTTTGTTCTCCCGTGTGTGCTCGCTTGACCTAGTTTGTGGCGACGATCGAGGTCGTCTGTGTCTCGGCTGCCAGTGTTCACGGGGCGAGGGGGCTGTGCCGGGAAGGGTATCTGCCTGCGTAGCGGCGGGGTGTTTATGCGGGGTCGGTTTCCCTTTGGTGTTCGTTTTTAGGCCGATTTATGGTCCCTGGGATGCGTGCTGCTGGAGCTTTGCTCGGGAATCTTCATGTGGGAGCTCGAGTCGCCGCTCGCCCTCCTGGTCCTCGACGCGGAGAACGCGCGGCACTTTCTCCACGAATTCATCGACAACCACGTTCCGCACCACGTCATAGGAAACGGGACGAGGAACCTCCTGAAAATGCTTCTCCAACCTGGTGGGGAACCGAAGAGAAACGGGACGCACGGAACCAAGGAGAGAAAAACGGGGCCAGCACCCGAGCAAGGGAGAGAAGAACGGAGAGGAGAACGAGAAGAATCGCGCAGGGACGACGCAGAGGAGGGGACAGGATGGACAGTACAGGGTCGAGCGTCAGAGCGCCACGGATTTGGGGCATTGGCGGAAGAAGAGAAAAAGGACAAGGCGGAATTGCGATGCACACAGAGAGAGGGGGTATAGCGACGAGGAAAAGAGAAAACGCGAACGCGCTAAAAAATGAGGGACATGCACGTGAGAAAGCGCAAGAGACAGCGTCGTTTTGGCGCGTCGTTCGCCGGCTGTGATTTCGTTTGAAGGGTCGTGTCTTCTCCCATTGAAACGCTGTTTGCCTCTCGCACACTCTCTCATCTTTTCGTGCCGTTTCTTCTGTCTCTTTATGTCGCGTCTGTAGATCCGAGTGAGCGGCCGTCGACAGCGTTTCTGCTTCGCCAGCGCTATTTCCGCCGTGGGTACCGCGTCTGCTCCGTGCCACTCTCCGGCTCGTCGACCGCTGAGAGCGCACACGCCCGGAAGGCTCTCTCGAGTGCGTTGGAGGAGCCGGAGCACGAGAGGAGGAAGAAAATCGGAGGCAAAGCGCACGGGGGCCAGCCGAAAGCGGACGGCGAGAACGGGAAGAAAATCAGGCAACTCACGGGAAAGACGCAAGACGCGAGCGACTCCGAAACAAGGTTGCTTCGAACTTCAGATGAGACGAGCGTCAGCGGGCGGGAGAGCCGAAAATCGAGTAAGAGTGATGAACGCGTGCTGGTTTCCGCTTTTTTGAAAACTTTCTGCTTCCTTGGGTGTGTCGCGCACTCTCGTTTCCTTCGGTTGTTCTCCTTTTCTGGACGTTCTGCCTCGCTAAGTAACCTTCCATGGCAGAGGCGTGGGTCTCGTATCCGCTCTCCCCGTGTGGCCTCGACTTTTCGTCTCCTTTCTCCACCTGATTCGGTTTTCGTTCGTTTTCTCTCCGTTCCCTGCGTCGCGCGGACTCGGAGTTGCTTGTTCTCCCTAGCCATCGCCTGCGTCCGGAAGCCGCCAGCGCGGTAGCGCCTCGTTCGTTCTCTGTTCCCATTTTGCTGCGGAGACGCGCGCTGTAGCTGCGTACGGTTTCTGTGGTTCCCTGGTTTCTGTTCAGGCTTCTTTTCTCTCTTTGTGTTCGGCGAGAGTTTGTCTCACCTGGCACGTCTGTTTATGCGAAGCACCAGCACTTCTTGCCCAAGTTCGACGGAGAGCGCGGGCGAGACTGTGCATTCGGGCGGCGAAGGCGGGTCTCCTGCCGTCGACTTGTCCTTCGTAGATCCCTGTTCGTGGGATGTTGTGTACCGCAGGAAATCTGGAAAGGCATTGGCGGAGGAAGGCGCGGTCGGAGAAGATGCGTAAGCGTTTTGAGAGAACGACGGGAAACGAGCAAAGTGGAAGAAAACCGACCTTGGGGCGCGACGGCTTCATTTACATCGGTACCGATATATGTGTATATGTGAATAATTGTGAAAGTGACGCGCACGAGCGGGCGACTCTGTGCGTGCGCAGAGGTGGTAGCGTATCTTTCTACGGAAGAACGTGGAATCTCTTCTGTGTCGCCTTCTCCCGAAACGCCTCCAGAGTGTCTGATGTGAAGACCAGGGGAACACAAAAAAGAACGGCGAAGCATTCTTGAAAACGAGGCGCGATCTTCGCGCGTAGGCAGCCGAGACAGTTTTGTTTTGGCCCGGGATGAATTTCAAGAGGAAGAAACGCGAAGAAGTTTGTCGCGAGAGAGACGTGAAACGATCCAGAGGCGCTAGAAAGGGAACCGAAGAAGTCGGGATGGTGAAGGTCATCTTCCGCCGTTGGCTGTTCAGAAAAAAGGGGATATTTGCGTGCGCTGGAATCCTGGTTCCTCCTCTTTACCTTGCAAGTCCCACCAAAGGAGCGCTTCGGCTCTCTTTCGATTTTTGGTTTGCTCGCCGTCCCGTTGCTCGGAGACGTGTCCTGAGGGTAGGTTTGAACGTGCGTTTGTTTTCCCGGCCCCCGCTCTCAGACGCATACGCAGAGACCGGGGGACACGACAGAAAAAGCAAGGGTGCGTTTTCCAAATTTTTTTTCTTGACGCGTTTGGTGATCGTGCATTTCTGTTCGAGGGACTTGCACAAATAGAGCTATGTTGTCAACGTCGGGATGCGCAGACCGGGTGCGAGAGAGAACTCTCGGAGATACACAGACGAGTTCAGCTGTGTAGGATTTGGAAAAACGCTGTTAGATCAATGAGATCGACTTGGACGCACAGAGAGGTAGGCGGCTACGCATTTCTTCGTCCAGCAAAGGAGAGGGGAGAGGTGAACTGACAGCGACACACAGAGGCCCTAAAAACGCCCGCAAAACGAGGCTCGGCCAAGACACGCGGGCTAGAGAGACATCCGGTGTGCACAGGCAGGGATGGGCGAGACTGAGAGAGGGATAGATTCGTCGATCAGTGGATATATACAGAGATGCGTGGCCAGGGATAGGCAGGTCTGAAGAGGACCAAGAATCCACAGATACTGGGACAGGGAAATGCTAAGAATCTCGACAAGTGACTACCGATGTCACGCTGCGTACACTGCGGAAATCAGAGACACAAGTCGAGGACTATCTAGGCATTTCTCTTTTTCATGTCAGAGGGACATTCAGAATCGCCAGAGTTGGGAATTCTGTCAGATACGCCGCGCCGCCCGGCGGTTGTTGGATTTCCAGATCGGGAGAGGGGGAGTGGACGATCTATAAGCGCGTGTATTCTTCAGGATTGAGGAGTGAGGTCGGCGTTTCGCGGGAGACTCGCGTCACGGACAGGAAGGTAGTTGCATAACGGGGGAGTTTGGGGACTCCCGAGGCCAAGAGAAATCGGGGAGGAAGGTCAGTCGAGAAGTGGGGAATCCGCACCTTTCGAGGAAAGGCAGATATCTAGAAAAACGGACGCACTTCTTTCTGCAACGAAGCTTGTCAAAAGCGCCAGAGTTACGCGAGAGAGAACACGAAAAAGTTTGCGGTACCGGCTGGGATCGAACCAGCGACCTTGTGGTTAACAGCCACACGCTCTAACCGGCTGAGCTACGGAACCTGTGGGCGACTGCGCGGAATCTGCACCAAAATTTTACCGGTGTGAAAAGCAAATGCGATCGCAGATCGCAGAATACTCGGAAAAAGCAATAATCGAAGAGCCTTCTTCAATTCGACAGGTGATGTCACTCATCCCCCTCGGGATGCCACGGAGAGTTGAGCGGGACGTTTCGGCCCCAAGCTCAGGTGTTTGTGTGTAAACCGTTGCCGGGCGGTTCCAGGCTGAAACAAACAGATCGGAAATCGTTTTTTCAAAAGAAAGCGCAAGTCTCCCTGTTTGGTACGAGGCACCAGAAACACATTCACCACACGGGAGGATGCACACGGTCTCCTCTCTTGACCCGGGACAGCGAAAAAAAGTTGCGCTTCGGACGATTTTGTAGCTCTCCAAGGAAACCAGAGGCCGCTTTTTTGTGCGACGAATTGCCCAGAACAAAAGCGTCCAGCGGTGTGTCTGCTACCAACTGAAGCTGCGCCTTTGCAAGGTGGCCTCCTGGCCAAGGAAGCAGCGGATCGGTTTGTTCGAGACTATAACGGAGAGAAGTGGGAAATCACCAAACTGCCTTTAACGAGAAAACGCCTCCTTATCCCGTTTTAGTAACAGCACGCCTCTCGTCCAACTGTTCCTCGGGTCTGACAACACAGGACTGGACGGTCAACTGCTGTCCTAACTACGGGAAGCGTTCGCGGTTTGACTACGTTTTGTCAACAGAAAACGAACCCTCTGCCAATCTGAAGTGTCGCTTTCCTTCTCGTCAGAAAGGAAATTGTGGCCATGAAAACACTGCTGACCCAGCGCTCTGTGACGCTTTCCCATCCAATCCCGAAAAAGGCCTCTGCAAAGAATCTTAGGTGCTACACATGTCAACTTCCCCCTTTCGTTGTCGATCAAGATTCGGTTGATGGTCAGCATCTTCGTTTCTTTATCGATCAATTCCGTTCCAACCTTTTGAACCACAGGCTCCTCTTCGGCGACCTAACAATGGGCTCTTGGTGAAATGCATTTTTCTCTATTCGGTTCAAGTTGTCTGTAAATCAGGTATTTCCAGTTTCTTCGATAACTTTCACATCTGTTCTTCGGATGAGGTTCCCAAAACAGGAAAGCCCGCGTCTCAGACAGCGGCTGCTTACGGAAACTGAGTGATTGTTTCGCACTCCTACTCTTCCCCTGGAACGCAGGGCGTTCTGTCCCATGCTAACGGCTTCAGAACACGCTAGATTTCTTTATCAGCCTCTAGTGCGTCGTTGTTTCTTTCGTTCGCGCCTGCGGCTAAGAAATCCTTTACATCCCTTCTGACCGAGAGATACCCTACGCGAGACAGAGTTTCCGCTGCCGCGGAAGAACTCATGAAATCGAGAATGCCGACTCTTTCTTCCCGGGCACCGTCTGCACAGTTGCCCTCTTCCCCCCCAAGTGCGGAGCGATCAGCCACGACGATTTTCCCCTGTGACAGCAGGAGAGTCCTAAATTCTTCGAAAGACAATTCTGTGCACGCAGGCAGGGCGCGTAGCGCTGGACGAACGCCCATAAACAAACATGCCGTGTACGCGTCTCGTACAGAAAGCGAGTCGGCGCTGCTGAGCTCTGGAGGGGAGGTGAGAGAGTCGCGTTCCGTGCATGCAGCCAAGAAACGCTGCATGCCTTCTGCTGGGGTCTTCCCAAGAGACAAATACCCCAGAAATCTTCTCACGTAAATCTGAACAGCACACGGGCCACACGAAACAGAACGCCTTTCAAAAGCTGTCTAAATGGCCGATAATCCTACTTGCAGACTTATATACACGACCAAAACCACACGTACTGTGCATATGAACTCATACACAGATAGTTGTACACACATATATATATATATATAGATTTGTAACTTATATATATATATATATATATATATTTGTAACATATATATATATATATATATATATATATATATTTGTAGATATAGGTAGGAAGAGCAATGTCCTGTATGGATGCATGGTTTCTGTGTGTGTATATAGTGTGACTGAAAATATGTTTAAGTCTCGTGTGGTGAATAGGAGTCATCTACGATATCTCATTCATAACTTTTCAATCTTCACTTTGGTTTTTTTAGGTTGTTTCCTATGATCTTCTGGCGTCATGTCTTTCGTGAAAGGCCGTCTTCTTCCTGAAGTTTTTGCGCGCTTCTTCTCACGTGTGTGATTCGGCCGCTGTGTTACTTCGTGTTGTTTCTTTCGTGAACTGATTTCCGAAAAGCACTTTTTTTCTCGCGTACTTTCCCCGTATTTTGGTGTCTCCCCCCTTCGTCGTCGGCTTCGAGATTCGCGAATTCCGCGCATTTTGTTTGCGGCCGCTCCTCGTCTGAAGCATCTTCGCTCCTCGCTCCTGCTTTGGCTCCGGCGACTGTGTTTTGCTCGTTTCGCGAAGACTTTCCACTTCTGGCCTCGCCTTCTCCCCCTGCGCTGCAGCTGTCGATGCAGTCAAAAGAAGGCGCTTTCCCGGGACGAGGGGACACACTCGTGCTGAACTGTCGTTTACTCACGCAGGGCGTGATGCTGATGGTTGTGGCCGCAGGACAGTCGTTGCCTGTGATCATGTGCGTCGGGACCGTGCTGGGATTCATCGTCGCAGAAGCCGAGTGGGCGTCCTCTTTCCAGTATCCCATCTCCTCAAGGACAGCGATCTCTTCGGAGCATGCACGCAAGTTGTGTTTGCTTTGAAAGGCAAGAAAGATCTCAAAGAGAACCTCCAGAAGATCTCGGCCCTCCGCGGGGACTTCGTCTTTGAACAGGCCGCAATCGTCCTCGCGTGCCTCGGCGCGTGAGGCGTCTTCTCGCGGAATCCAGTCCGAGAAATCGAGCCTAAAGAAGTCTTCCTTTGACGCAAACACCTCGAGAGGCGAGGCTTCCCAGGGGGAGGACCGTCTCCCTCGAGCTGTGCACACGCGCGCTGCGGAGCTTCGAAGCTGCAGAGAGAAGGCCCAGAACCCGTGACAGCGAAAAAAGGACCAAAGGAGGTGCCGCGCCGGCGAGAAAAGAGAGGGAAACGAGAGGCGGAACTCGCATGTATTCCCCGTTATCTTCACCCGCTCGCCATCTTTTCTGTTCGTACCTGCAGCAGTTGCCGCGCAGAGGGCCAGCCCCTCGCCCCCAGAGCGAGGGAGAGAAGGAACTCGAGGGGATCGACACTCCCGGAAGAGACATCAAAGTAGTCCGGAAGGAGACTCAGTTGAGAAGCGGGAATCGACAGCCACGTTTTCGGCAAATGCGGAGTGCGGAAACACTTTGAATGCGTGAGCCGCCTCAGCAGAATTTCCTGAGGCGACAGGGACACACGCAAGCGCAGATGCACCCCAAAGTTCAACTCTTCCTATGAACACGGAACTCGACTTGCACGTGGCGACAGAGAGAACTGGGACAGAAATATTTTAAAATCGCGCTTAAATCTATGTGCAGTCAACTGGATACACAAACGTTTATGTACGAACATAGAGCCAAAAGGGTATGTGGATAGCACTTGAGAGAGGGACGATTTCGAAGCACCAAAAGGCTGCGAAAATTGAGAAAAAAAAGCAAGATGCTGAGAGCCGGAAACACCCGCGCTGAAAACACTCAGCTTCCGTGGGTCGCCTTGACGTGCGTCTCCGAACAACCTCATGTGGAATGCCTTCAAACAGGCAGTCGAAACACAGGCATGCACATCCTTGCATACCACTACGCGTTCACAAACGCATCGTGCTCGCCTATAATCGTAGAAATACATACGCATTTTCAATCCTATAGCGCAAGCGTCAATGCACGCCACTGTCTTTCTCCCTCTCGGACCATTGTATGCACTTTCAGCTGTTTAGACCTAGCGCGGAATAAATGAGGCACACTGATAGATGCGTTTATCTGCCTGTAGGAGTGTGAGAGAGCGTTGCCGATGAGCTTTGGGGGAGGAGCCTTGAGTTACCCGAAGTGCAACGGTGGAGACGATGCCGTTTGTCGTCACTCGTTTCAAATCCCAAATGAGATCTTTGATTTGCTTCACGGTAAAGAGATCCTCAGGAATGTCCACAATGCGGAGTGGAGGCAGCACTTGCGTCGGCGTGCTAAGAATGGCGTTCGGATCGAGATGAAGTTCAGTGCCTACAAAAACAAGTGACCATCCAAAACCGTCTCACTTTTTCCCGAGTATATATATATATATATATATGATGTATAGACGCAAGCAGAAGTAGTCATGTACTTATCTATGTGAATATGTGTGGATCTAGAGATGCGTTTGTCTGTGCGTGTCGGGCTGCGCATCACTTTTAGTACACGGTGTGGAGTGAAAACTGACAGACGCAAACGTGGAGCAACTGGAAGATTTCAAGCATGCACCTGTGCGGCGCACTGGGGCCTGCTTCCTTCTGGATCTACGCATGCATATGTACATAAACATAGTTACAGAGAAAACGGTCGCTCATATTGGAAAGGGAAGGGCGTACACAGAGACAAATGCCGAGACACATGCAGGGGGAACTGTTTCCGCAAATATCTCCCTCACTGGATTCACACGCACTCCTACCTCTACCCATAAGTGCATGCGGTCAAACATTTTCATATCCTGCAACTATATATATATATATATATACATGTACACTACTAGTATATATATATATATTTATATACAGATGTATATATATGTGTGTGTTAGATCTACATTAAGAACGGTGTCACATGTATGTGTATGCCTTGATGTGGCAGACTAAAAGGCACACGATGTGTGCATGCGCTCGTAGCTTAGATCGGCAGATGCATGCCTCTCAGAGCATCTGCTTGGCTCATGAAGACGAGCAGAGGGTGTGCGGTCTCCACCTGCGAGTTCCAAGTAATGTGGAACCGGTCGTTCGTTTTCGATGCATATTTTGAGGCGGTCAGTGAGTTCTTTGACGGCTGCGTGCTCCGCTAGACATTTTCCAACGATCCAGTCGTCCATGCATGCAAACACTTCGCTGCATGCGCTAGCTGTCTCGTGGAGTCGCGCGATGCCCCACACGCAGGCCTTCCGCACGCGCGCGAGGAGTTGCACTTGCAACTGCAGCTGCAGGTGCTGTAACTCGAAAAACAAGCTGTCCACCGGCTTCTTCACCTCGTCCTTCACCGGTTCTACGAGACCGAAGAAAGCGAAAGAGAAAGCGAAAGAGAAAGCGAGAAAGTGATCGAGGTAAAAACAGATGTCGCTGAGAGACCAGATCGAGGAGGCAGAGATGCACTGCTTCAGCTGCCTTCGCAGCCGTGAGTGACGCATGCCGTTCCACGCCCTCGAGCAGAAAGAGCAGAACGGGAGGAAATTGCGAAAGCGCTTACTTGCTTTCGCCGCTTTCTTCTTCTCAGGTTCTTGGAGGTATGGGACGTAGTCTTCGAAGTCGGAAAGGGGGACGAGACATTCCCGCGCTTTCGCCTCGAAACCCTCAAAAACAATTCATCGACGCACACACGCCGCCAGGTACACCCTTCAGCGTTCCAGGAACTTGCTCCTCCACAACATGCAAAGAGGAAACGTGAAACGATACAACACTTCTACATTTTTGCCTTTTCTTACCGCTGATAGCCACTCCAATATATATATATATATATATATATATATATATATATATATATGCACTGCCCCGTAGCTTACGGAGGCTCATACAGATTCATGCATTTATGCACGTTTACACAATCATATAGATATATATGTATATCTACGTACATGCTGTGCACAGCTCGATATGGCTGTTTTGGGTTGGGGAAACCCCCCTTTTCGACTCCTGTGAGAGAGGAGCACTCGGCTTCCTTGGGGTTGGCAATTAAGCTCGGCAGGACCGGAGCGAACTTCTTGTTTGCATCAGAGACCGCGGTCCTCGTCTCTCTGTTTTCCCCCGTCTACACCAACTGCCTCACCTCGAGGAGAAGCGCCTGCCAGGGCGTCGCAGGAGTCTCTGGAGCGCCCTCCGCAGGCTGGCGACTGAAAACAGAGGCCGCGACCTGTTGAGCAACTGTGAGGGAAATTTCGCGCAGAGCATGCGAGACGTCCGGCGCCTGTTTCCTCTCGGGCATGCAAGCTCCCATCATGTTGTAGCACGCATCTGTAGCGAAGCCTTCGAGTGAGAGGTACCTGAAAAAGCAGGAACTCCCCGAGAGGCGCTACCGCCCTCTTCATCTGATCCACACACACTTAGAGAAGTACATCTATCACCTATCTATCTCGATCTGTCTATCTCGATCTACCTCTGTATATACATCTCCACGCAGGACCATATCTAGATCTCTATCTCTCGATCTATCCATCTATCCATACACGCATCCACATGCATGATTTTCCGAATCTCAATACATATATATATATATATATATATATATATATATATTCACTGACACGTAAATTGCGACTCAGTTTGTTGGCGCGTCTGGGCGTCTCTTCAGAACACACGTCCGTCCACAGTCTTTGGTGCATCTGTAGAACGCCGCAGGTGCGTGGGCAAATAGCCACTCGAGAAACGCGCGCGACTACGGGCGTGCACGATGTGCACGTATTTGCACGTACACACGCTGTAACACCTCACCCGCTTCGGAGGAAAAAATGTGAAGCGTTAAAGGCGAAATCCCTCCACGGTCGTCACATATATATATATATATATATATATATATATATACATGCCTGCAAACGCACGCCAGTGCATGCGTGTTGGCGCATGCGTGGGAAACGAAGCGTCGATGCTGCGTGATCTTGCCTTTGGATTTCCGCGTCAACAAAGCCTTCCGTCTGTACGGCGAGGACTTGGCAGATCGCCTCGATCCACCCGAGCTCCGAGAGTTGTTTGTGCTCCTCTACAGCATCGCAGCGTCGAGAGTCGATCTGTTGCCAAAGAGCGTCCGCGAGATCGTCCACTTGCTGGTGTAACTCCTCCTAAAGAAGAACAAGCATCCGAACTCGTCCTCACACACATCGCCATCTGCATTCATATATAATGCACGCCTATTTTTCTACACGTACATAACCATATATATATATATATATATTTGGCACGCATGCGAGCTCGTTCTCGTGGACATGTGACAAGATAGGCATATCCCAGCTTATATATGTGTATATGTTTATACGCGTATATGTATGTGGAGTTCGTTTTCTTTCTGGGCTGACTTTGATTCCTTCCAGGTGCAGGCTGTGGGGAACCTGAGCAACGAAGGCGTTGTATTCGAGAAGGAAGGCATCGACGCGTTCCTGCTTGTTGTCTTTCTGCTCGAGAAAGTCGACGAAATGAAGCTGTAAGTCGACGAGGCTCCGACTGACGTCATCATGGACGCGCCGATTCCAGGCAAACAGCTGCAAGCAGAAAACAGCCCTCTGCAGCAAACTGCCTCTGGACGATGCGTCACGCCTCTCAAGAAGTAGATCTCTCACGACGCGATACTTCCTCGTCACCGTAGCCCCACAACAACACACTGCTACACATACACATCTACCGAGATATCAACATATCTACATATCTATATCTATCTATATCTATATATTTTTCTTTACTAAAACAACCGTTATCGAAGTCATGCACAGGATGCGCTTCTCTCTTACCGTAGAAGAGATCTACGTACTATAAGTGTGTAAAATGTAAATCTACGAGGTTGGCTACAAGTGCAACGTGAGTAGCGGGAATCATCTGTCTTGGGATCTGGTACGACGCGTCTCTCTGTTTCGAAGCATCTCTGGAAGGCCGAAACTGCTGCGAAGACGCCTTTGTCTTTGGCGTCGAGGAAGGAAATGCGCTTCAATTTCGTGCCCGAAACCGTTAACGTTCTTTCCTTTTTCCTTCTGTGAAAGGAGCACCAACGCGTTTCACGTGTTTCGTCTCCTGCGAACTCTTGCAGGCGCACCTTCGCCATGACCGACGTGTAGTTTTCCTCGAGGGCCTTCCACTCCTCTAGAAGGAACAACTTGACTGACTCCTCCAGAGGCTCTAACCGCGTTCGCCAGAGCGCGCCTTCATCCAAGGCTGGCAGCGGATACAGGACGGATGCATGCAAAGGAAAGGCCATCACGAAAAAAAAGAGAAAAGAGTCGATTGGTCTCTCTACCTGTTACGCCTTTCGGCTCCAGATCCCAGGCGTCGTTGAAGGGCGCGCGCCTGTGTCTTTCCTTAGCGGAGTCGTTTGCCTCTGTCTTTCGACGCGTCTTTCCGTGGTGGCTTTCTTGCCTTCCTCGCAACTCTTTTCTCTGCTTTCTTCTCCGTTTGGTCTCACTTTCAGGCGGGACTTGACGACACTGCGCCGAGGCGCACCCGCTCCTCGCGTTCGCATCCGGACTAACAGTCGAACTTCGCGCGACGACCTCAAGAGCCTTTTCTTCTGACTCTAAAAAAAAAGAGAAACACGAAAAGGGGCGGGAAAAAAGAGGAACTGAAGGAGAAAAAACGGAAGCGGGGCTGCTGCGTTGCCTCTCTGTTCTTGCCTCGAGGGCACATGTTTTCTTGAAAAAAAATCGAGAAGGGGAGAGTATTTTGTGATGAAAGAGCTGGTGCTTTGCAAATAGAAACAAAGGAAACAGGAGACCACCCTGCTTCTTCTGGGAGACACGCAGCGTCAGTTTCTGCTGACACGAAGAAAGGAGGGCGAGGCTAGCACCGAGGACGAAAGGCGACGATTCACAGACTTCCTTTTACACTTTTCAGTAGCGCATCTGCGTCGAATCTGAAACAGTTTCTGTACTCCCAGAAGCTGCAGTGTATGCCTCTGTGCGTTCCTCCTTCTATCTGCGTCTCCTTTTGGAAGAAATGAAAACCGTCTCCAATCTCCTCGCCTCCGGGTCAGCTAAAATTGATGTCGCGTTTCCCTCCATTTGAGAGAGGGAGACTCACAGGATCGGACTTGCATGCAACGAGTCGCCCCAAGAAAAGCTGGACATGGAACGCAAGGCAGAGAGAGAAGGCTGACAAGTCTCCTTACCGCTTGGGAGAGGACGTTTTTCATTCTCCTCTGTCGCGAGCGCCGGCGCCCTCCCATAGTCAGCAGACCCCGACTCAACTCCAAACTCCCGACGCTTGCGGGCCAGCACGCCCTCAACCTGGAAAAAGGAATCGTTCTTGAGAAGTCCTCGTTCTCTCCCTTTGCGACGATGTAACGCCCAAAGCTCTGAAGACCGCGATGGGCAAACCCCCATCAACTGCCAACCTCGAATTGCACGCCACGGCGCTACATGCAGACGCGTGCGCAGCTTCTCATTTACGTGCATCCCCATGCATGCACATTTATATCTATCTATATACATATATATCCGTCGGCATGCGCATTTATAACTATATGTATATGCATGTATGTATAGGTGTCTCGAAATGCATGCGAGTCACGTTCCTTTGTGGCTTCAGTCAACAAGGTCTGTATTCGTCAATACGATCCCGAGGAACTGCATGCACGCCACATGCACATGCTTATGAATCGCTTCAAATATATTTATATATAAAGGTGGATTGATATCGACTGAATTATTGAGATGGTGATTGGTAGACGCCGTTGCTTGTATGAACGGGACCATGTGGCGAGGCGTCCACGCGGTTCAGAAAGCGCCGCACGGAGGAGAAACGCGCGTCAGCCTCGGCTTCGCAGCTTTCCCACTTTTTCCGACGCTGCCAGGAAAACTTCATTTTCGGACTTGGAAGGAAGAACGAGGAGGGAAGGCTCGCCCTGCAAAGCAAAAGACTCTCGCGCCGAGACGATTTGCAGCCGATCGCGCGTGGAGCCGATACATCTGGGAGGGCGCCGGGGAAGGCTACAACACACGCGAGGTCTGCTGGGCAACGGGCTCTAGGACAACCGAACGCTACCCTGGCGTGTGCAGCGAGATGTACACAAAAACCAAACATCAAGGTATCTACGGTCACTTGGTCATACCGAAATATCGCGATAAATCAATGTGTAAAGATGAAGAAGAGTGGAGTCCCCATTAAAATGGCAGTACTTCGCTCCCTCTGTTCACCTATAATCATATATATATATATATATATATATATATGCTTCACCAGGAGGTAGATAGATTAAGTCCACGTTCACACATGTATATGTAGAGGTATCTATTCATATGCATATGCTACCTACATTTATGTATGCATATATATGTTGTGCATGTATACACATCCGTATTTGGATCGGGACGTTTGCTGACCGAAGGACCGAGAAGAGAAACGTTTTCATGCCTTTCACACGTTCAGAGTTTCCACTTACGTCGGCGGATCCAAAGCGCTCCAGGAAGAGCCGAGTCACCTTCTGCTCAATCTCGAAGTGACAGCATTCGTCTGCCATGGAAATCTGCGAGCAAAGGAACGATTTCAGATTCAGACCGAAACACTTGAGGATTGTTCCCTTGGATGAGGAGAGCGAGAGACGGAGCGCCGGCGCGAGGGAAGACCAGAAGGGAGAGAAAGGGAAGGCGAAGACAGGAAGAACAGGAAGAAACCAACCTGGAGAGAGAGTAGAACGGAAACGACAGAGTCATACCGGCAAGCAACATGCAGATTCTACATCTCAGACCCGTATGGTTTCGTACATTCTTTCACATATGCGTCGACACGTCTCCGTGCGCACAGATGATGTGTGAGTCCGCAAGGGTGTACACAGAACAGATGCATCTCGACAGACGCATATATATATATATATATATATATATATACATGTATAAATACACTTGAACATATATGTCTGTAGATACGTGTGTATGATTGTATGTATATCTGTGATTAAAAGGAGGAGAGTAGATCTCGGAATAGATTGAGACGCTTCCACATGTGTGTGCGCTTGTGTTACTTTTGCGTGCGCGGCTGCCGAGTCGTCCGTTGGAGTTTTGGAACCGGTGTTTCCGAGGATTCCTCGGCTTTCACCTCGCGTTTTCTGACTCTGCAGGGTGGTCCGCGCTCGCCGGAGAGCCTCCTCCGTGGGCACGTCGAGGAGAATGTGCAGATCCACGCCCCCCGGAATCAGGCTCTGAACCCGCCGCACCGCACACAGACGCATGCACAGACACGCCAAGTGAAGCGAAGCATTCCCTGATTTTTCCGATTTCCTCGATGTCTATAAAGACCGCCAAAACGCACGGGAAAACGTCCACCTCGGCAGTCTCTTGCTCCTCCCACCCTGAGCAGCGCGCAAAGACCGAGGAGGGAACGCGAAGGGCGACATACGCTAGACCCATCCGCGGCTGTATGTACACCTTGTGAAGAGACTGCTCAGTCCGGCGGAGGCTTCACCAAAATGTGAAGTGATGGAAAGAGATTGGAGGGGACACGGTGAGACGACACACACAATTTGAATGAAGCAAACTTTGAGTGGTAAAAGAAGGGAGACCGGACTTAAGCGGGCTTGGGTTCGCGGAGAACTGTTTCTGTCGAAAGATCAAAGTAAAGGCACCCCCTTCGAGAGTACCGAGAGGTGGACAAAGCCGGGACGTGGACAAGTCATCGAAGGGTTTTCCTTTGGCGTGGGTTCACGACGGCTGTTTTTCTGCCACGGCCTCCTTACTGTCTCGATGTGGGGGACCTCGGGAATGGGAACAACCAGAGAAGCCTTTGCCTTTTCGAGGCGAGCTCTGCTGTCCAGTCTCCTGTCGGGGGCGACGTAACCCGAGAGGCGTTCTTCCAAGTAGACACATTGCTCGTAGGTCTGCGGAAAGCCGACGAGAACGCACCCCAGTTTCTGACTCGGGTCGTCGACCGCTGGATCTTTCTGGACCTTCTCTTTCCCGTGCTTTTGCTGGCCCTTCGCCCGGCCTGGGCCTGTTCTCTCCTTTGCGGCAACCTCCCCGGCTGCCTTCGCAGAGCCAAGCTCGAGGAGGTGCGCCAGTGCATCCCGATCGACCTCCGCAAGCGTCTCCCTCATCTTGGCCACAAGCAGCGAGACCGCCAAACGGTTGCTCAGCTTCTCGCCATTCCTCAGCGCTTCAAACGCCTCGAGTCCCAACTCTCTCAGAGAGGAACGCCACACACCAGGAGAAGACGCGGAGGAGCTGGAAGAAGAGGAAGAAGAAGCAGAGGAAGAGGAAGCCGAGGAAACAGGAGAAGGTGGAGACGACGGCGAAGACAGATTTGTTGGAGACTGCGATGGGGTTGATTTCTGGCCTGCGGCGCTTGGAGTTTCAAACTCTGTTGAAGGCGCGAGGCTCGGAGCCTCCACGGGCTGTGTTTCAGTCGCAAGACGGTTTTCGATGCCTTGCAAACTTTCTTTGAGGACGTCCTCGAGGGAGAACATCTGGAGGCGGAACTTTTGGCTCAGCTTTCGGGCGAGGGTCTTCTTTCCGGAAAACGGTTTCCCCGTGATCACAATCCTCAGACCGTTCGGCACGTCTTCGGGAGTCTGCATCGGCGCTTCCGGGTGCATCAAGTCCAGGAGTGCTCCGACAATGGAGCCCAAGCGGCACAGGGATGGCTCGCCGTTGGGTCCCGCAGCGAAGTCTCGGCGGCCCCAGTCGATCGGCGCGCTCGCCTCGTTGAACTTGAACAACTCCTGCAACACCTCGGAGGCGAAGAGCCGCTTCGTCGCTTCCTCTCCCGAGGCATGCGCATGCAGAAATGCGAAGGCGTCCGGCGCCGCCTTTCGACTCGCCTCCGGATCGAACTGGCCTTCGTAATTCAAGTACTGGTAAAAGTCGTCTTCGTCCAACCGCGCACGCAGGCTGTCGTCGGCGTCTTGAAAAAGACTCCGCTGAGGCGCCAGGGCCTCCTCTGGGGCATGCCCAGACCGCGCCTGGCCCGCCGGACCCTCGCTGGGCCCCGAGAGTCCGAGGAACTCTTGCGAAGCGACGAGACGGTGGAAACACGACCTGGCAGTCTCCTCTCCAGTCTTGTTTGCGTCGCCCAAAGTTTCTCCCGGATGTTTTCCATTCCCGGCGATTTGACGGGGCCCGAAGCCCGCGAAGCGGCTCTTCGGCGAGGTTTTCTCCCCCGTCGACTCGGCCAGAAAGAGGGGTGGTGTGTGCGGCACTTGCGAGGGCAAGGCGGAGCATCCCTCGACAAAGGAGACCAGCCAGAGACGCCAGGTACGCGAGTCGACTGCTGCTACGTCTCGCGCTTGGTGGAAGCGCGCAGCAGCGACGGAAAGGTCAAGGAGGAGATCGAGGACGTGGCTGCACTCCTCAATCAGCCGCGCGCGGCGCCGAGCTCGCCGATGCTTCTGCCACTCGCGACACTGCTGCGCCTCGAGGGCCACGTCGCGCCGTAGCCGCTCTTGGGCCTCGAGGGCGACGTGGTCTTCTCTGGCTTCTCGAGTCTGTTGGCTGCGGCGCTCTGCGCGCTCCAGCTGCTGGGTACGGAGCTCACGGTTCTGAGACATCACTGCGTCGAGCTGCTGGACCTTCCAGACGCTCTCCTCGACGGATTCGGCGCGCTGCGACAGCCGACGGAGCCGCCGAAAGACGCCCTCCGCGACGGCCTCGGCGAAGAGGTCCGCATGCGCCTGCGTCTGCTCGATGAGCAGTTTTTGCCGCCGTTTCTCCCGCTCCTTCCGCGCCGTCTCCTGCGCACTCCGCGCCGCGTGCAGGCGCGCGAGCGTCTTCAAATTCTCCTCTCGGCCGACACTCGAAGGTGGTAGGCGGCGCGCCAGCGAGGCGAGAACTGCCGACGGGCTGAGGCCCTCGGAAGAGGCGACGGCGCCCGCGGTTCCCGAATGACTCAGACCTAAGCGCTGGAGATTCATTTCAAAACTTTCAATGTCCTTCTTCACTGCGTCGCGTGTTTCGCGCAGCTTCGCTTCAGCCTTGCTTCGACGCTCGTCTCGCACACGTGCTTCCAAAAACACCCGGCGCCGAAGAAGCCCCGCCTCCACTTCTCGCCTCTTGTCTCTTTCGTCTCTCTCCCCTCCCGGGTCCCTCGCACCTGTCCCTTCTTTCTCTTCTCTCTTAGGTTTGCGCAGGGTTCGTCCTCTGTGATCTCTTGGCGAAGTCGCTTCCGAGACGCCTTCCCGGCAGTCTCTCGCGTCTGCCTTTCTGGGGTCGTGCTGGCTTCTGTGAAAGTCTGTGCATGCGAGTTGTCGCGTGGGGGAAGGACACTCGCGGGAGTTTTCGATTCTGCGGCTTGCGGTGGTTCCCTGGGCGTTGCTGCCGGCGGGTCGCGTCTCTGGACTGCACTCGCCTGGCGCTTCGAATGTCTTGCGGGACTGCATGCACGTCTCCTTGCTCGGTTTCGTGATATCCTTCAGCCTTGCCTCGATAAAACGCTCTTGGAAGGTCTCGAAGGCAGGTCGGTTCGCGGAGGTCTTGAGAATCCGCGAGAGATCCGCCGACGACCGTCCACAGTTCCTCGAGAAGCGGCTGAGGGCGACTTTCAGCTGGAACAGAAGGCGCAGCGCCGCGCCTTCTTGTTTCTCGATGACTGCTTGCATCTTGAGAGAGTCGCATTTGACATCCAGGCGCCGAAAGACCGGCTCCAAGAGCCGGAAATTGGCCACAACTGCACTCGCGGAAGAACTGTCCACAAAGCCGTCGACAGTCTCCAGCTGCTTGGCCGCGGCCAAGAGCTCTCCGAAGAGAAAGCCGCTCGCGAAGTCGCGTTCCAAATTCGTCGCCTTCCGCGACAGAGGAAAACTGTTCACCCAATCAAGCATCAACTCCGCCATGGTTCATCGCTGGGAGAGGACGGGGGACCTCAAAACCCAGAGAGAAAAGGGAGGAAGACGCGACGCAGGAAAACGGGAGAGGAGCAGGGCCAGCGGCGAGAAGGAAGGAGCTCGAGGGACGAGGCAGAGGACAGCACGAAAGGGAAGCAGGTCGAGGGAGAACGGAAGAGAGAAGACAGGGAGAGGGGGAAACTAGGGTCAGTGGAACGAGAGCGAGAAGGCGGAGAGATAGACAGGAGACGGAGTTGACAGGTTTTGTAAAGACACGGCCAAGAAATCAAGAGGCGAGACGCACAGGGCCGAGGTCTAGAGATGGGGACAAGAAGTTGAGGGGCGGGGGGTTGCGAGAGCGAAAATCGCGTTGATTTCTCAAAGCACAACGAACACAGCCAGGAAGGCTGTGCTGGATGCGACGCCGCTGCGTGGAAAGACCTCAAGACACGAGGCAGCTGGTTGATCCACACAGACAGAACAGAGACAGGTTTTTGGTGGGCATGGAGCGAAAACTACCGACGAGAACTGCGCCTGTGCGCCATGTTGTTTCTCCGGGTTTGCCGAGACTCGTGTTCGCCTGGGCAGAAACAGCAGTCTCTTTGGTGCCGTGTTGATGAGCAACGCAGAGCACGCGGCAGATGTGTCCGAAAACACCGGGGAGAGCAAACAAGGAAAGTTTCCGTTTTTCTCGGTTCTCTACCGTACGCAGAGCAAAGGCGGCGGCTCAGCCGCAAGTGATCTCTGAGGGGAGTGAGAGGCTATATCGCCTGTCTAGCTGTGTATCTGTGTGTTCCGAAAATGTGGAGCTTTCCAGCCGCCGCTTGGTTTTAGAGCAGGAAGGACACCTCTCCACGCAGATCTTTGAGTCTATGAAGAAGCGAGAGCGTGGGGTCGAGAAAAACGCGGGTGGTCTTTCGGAGACAATGCACATTCGCTTCAGTCCTCACCCAGTTTCGAAACCGGGAAACGTGGCTTCGCTAAACAGGTCTCTCCTTCGTTTCCTTTAGCCGAGCAAGGCCCTAGACGCCTTCGCCATTGGCGGAAAAAAGAGGATTCTTCCGACGTTTGAAGGGTTTCGGGGTTTCCACGGAAGCCGGAGCAGCATCAAACGTGACTGGGGAATCCGGCGAAGCGACGCTATCCTGTTCGGATTCGTGCACACAGACCCCGGCACAGAAGAACCTCTTTTCCCCAGACGACACCAACTCGTGACGACTGAGAGAGCCTCGCGAGCGAACGGGTTCCCGCCTGTTTTCCATTTCGGAAAATTCGGGGAGAGCGAAAAGACGCGCGACTAAAAGTGTCGGCCGCCTCTCTCTTCGATCGCTTTTGAGGGGCCCCTCGGCAGAAACTCCACCAGGAGAAACCCGCGAAAAGGCGTTTTCCTGACTCGAGACGTGCCAACCCAAAAGTGGAAAAGAGCGATTCACTGGACCAAGTTGTCAACAGTGGGCTGGTCCGAAGCGAAAAAAGGAAGAGAGGTCCGGCAAAACACAACCCCGTTTGGTCCACGAGATTACCCGTCCAACGACAGATCCGGAACGTGTCTGTGCGTTGCGTTCTTGCCGAAAGTCTCGAAGTTTTGAAATCGCATTCCCAACGTGCAAACAAAACAAGGCTTGTGTGTGCCGGTGCGCAGGGGAATGACAAGCGTGGAGAGGCGGAAAACGGGCTTTCATTGTTAAAAAAACGGACGACTCGCGCATGCCACATCAGGTAAAGAGAGCACTTTGGATCCTAGAAGTTGAGGTCATAGCGCTGAATTTGAAGTCACCAAAGTTTGACGGGAAATAGGCAGAGAGAGGCGCTTGCCAGACGCACGTCTTTTCCCGAGGTGGAGCCGTGAGACCACTGTGTAATACGGCGAGGAACTCCGGCTTACAAGGTCCAGAGACTTCGTAAATTCAAGAGCGCAGATGCTCACGGAAGAAAAATCAAAAACCACCGTAGGCAGCTTGTCGAATGCGTGTCTGCAGAGACTCAAAAGATCCTCTCGATTACGTGACGTGTCACAGAGGCAGGTGTTCCCGAAAACAAAGTATCGTTTGGGACAGGATAATTCTTCGCATGTCGGCAACTGCGCGCCGTGCAGCGAAAAGGCAACTCTGACGAAACAACATCATTAAAACATTCAAAGGGAAAATGCTCCCTAGATCCCCTGCCTGGGAACGATACGGCACACGCATCTATAATATACCTATCCAACGTACACGCAAACATATATATATATATATGTAGATGTTTATCTGCAATTCTACTGGGCGGAGGGACTCGGACACTTGGCGCCTTGTAGCTTTTCTCGTTAGGTGGCAAAAGCACCAGTGGAGTTGGAAACCCCAGCAGAGGAATGATGCCACGCGACAGATCCGCTCCTGGAGGAGTTCCTCCTCCGATGCCCCCGCAAATATACGGAATTCCCCACATATGCACACATACGCTAATGTATACATTTTTCTTGTATCTAGAAATATATATATATATATATATATATAGGTATATATATGTATATTTATATATATGCACATGGATATGCGGGACCAATTCACACACTCCCGGACATATGGTGTGGACTAGAGAGCCGGATCGGTCGAGATAAGTTTCGCGAGTGATTCCCTCGTGGCTAGCTTGTGCGTTTTGGGCAAAGGAAGAAAGTATTACGCCGCGTTTGACATTTTCGTCTTTTGGCAGAACGCGCCTTTCGCTCGGTACACAGCTAGACGAGTTCCGCTGGAGAGAACTATCCACGAGTCACGACCGGACGAGCTCGTCAATCGGGAAACGTGGGATCGCGGGAAACGAAAGACTGATCGGTGAACACCTGCTACGACCTTTCGTGAGTCTCTGAGGCGCACACGCTCTCTGTCATGCCTAGCATTTCTGCGCCCGAGACAATGGGACGCAGGATCGACAGCAAGCTGCGAAAACGCGCCTGGAAAACGCTTTCGGCAAACATGGGTTAACAAGATAGAAAACAGGAAGACACCTTCACCCTGCGTACAATCCGGAGACTGGTTTGCTTGGCGGAGAGAGGCAACCCATCCGCTTGCTTTTCGTTCTCTGCATCGTGCGGGAAAGGGAAACCGTGGGGACAAGAAATCTTGACACTTCATTGCTAACTACAAACGAGGCGCCACATTTGACAAGCGCATGCAGTGACAAGGCCGACGGCTGAAAACGCCGTCGAGTTCGGCCTGCCTCCGGCGTTGTCTAAACGGCGCGGCACCGCGAGAAAAAACTACCTGCGACAGAAAGAGGCTCTTTCAACTCGAGTTCTGGTAGCCTGCGCACTCCGTGAAAACTCGGTTGTGAGTGGACACTGGCGTGTCTCCACAAAAGCAGAGAAACAGCTTTTTTGCGGGACAACTGCCTTCCCAGGAAACAGGCGCTTGCGTGGTGTCGTCATACGTCGACTGGAGCTGCCTCAGCTTGATTCTGTGTTGACAGGAAAAGGACCACCAACTGAAACAGGAATGAACGCCGAAGGAAGCAAAGTACTGAACTCCAACAGATAATGCGAAAGGAAATGTGCAACAAAATAGCATGTACCGTACCTAAGTTGTGAATCCTGCAGCAGCAAACGCTGATTCATGGAACCAGCCTGGAACGCCGAGTGAAATAATACACGGTGGAACCAAAACATGGAGCGGCATGGGGATTCACCCACTGTCCGAAAAGGCGACTCGAGCTGTCCTCTCTGCACACGGTGAATGCACGCGGCGCTCGTTGTAAGCGAGAAAATCCTACATGTGTCTTCTACTCTCTGCTGCGAAAAGAGCGGGGTCTTGCGTGTTTTGATATTCAGAGACGGTTCTGCAGGGAAGGCGTGCAGAGAGGATCCCGGCGTCCAGTGTCTCACCAGAAAAAAGGAAAAGGCTGAGGCAAAGCAAACACACACAAAACCACACACAAGGCGCAAAACTATGCGGGAACGGGTTGCGGAAAGACCGGGACAAACAGACACACTCCCCTCTAAACGTGACAGCTACACTGAGAGAAACGCACCTTGCCTGCTTATCCCCACCTGCATGTCCACATCTATACATCTACACACATACATACATCGATATATATGTATATGTACATACATCTATATATATATATATATATATATGCAAAGGCAGGTAGAAGCGGCTATCTAGGCAGAGACGCTTGTGAAGTGTGTACGACGGGAGACTCCTTTTGTTTCCACTCTTTTAATGAGAGGAGCGCGAGAGGATGCCCGTGTACCTTCGTTTTCTCGCGCCTTCACTCTCGCATAGTCAGGCGAGAATGGCGAGATGAGAGTCAGCATAAAATCCGCAGGCACCGAGTTAGTCGGCACCACATGGACCGGAGCAGCCGAAAACGCCTACAAGAAAAAGAAAGCCGGAAGGGCGGACGCGCGATTAAGGAACAAGAAAAAAGAGAAACCCGCGTTTAACCCCCACGGATATACACCTGAATTCTGCCAAAAACACCGGCACCGTGCCCAGAGCGATACCTCCATACGCACATCGTGCGAGGGGGGGGAGAAAAACACATAGAAAGATAGAGAGGTAAAAAAGTAGAGATAGAAACGTAGAGACTGGAAGGTTGAGACATCTATAAGGCAGAGAGAGAGAGGACGAGACAGTGGGAGATAGGAGGTGCACAGATACACATCCTTTTGGAGTTCGCTGTTCAAAAAAATGTTTTTTCCTTGCCTGCAGTTTCTGGATCTGTCGTTCACTGCGCGCGCGATCCTCCCAGTGGACTTCCAACTGCAGGAAATGCCGAGCGAAAAAACCAGGCAGAAAAACGACGGGCAGTGACTATACAGACGACATATCACACCAAAACAGACAGGCACACCCACATATTCAGCCACATATATCTTAAAATATGTATATACATATATATATATATATATAGTTATATACGTATATACATATGTATATATGCAGAAGTGTACACGCGTTTTAGCGGAATGTGTCGGCGTCTGTATCTGTCGCTGCTCCGTGCCTGCGAACCTCTTCAACTGCTTCCATTCCTTTCTCTGTCTCTTTCTCTCTCTTCTGCTCCTGTATTTTCCTGCCAGGCGACCTCCCTGTCTGCGCGTCAGGCAGCTTGGTCTTCGGGCTACAAGTTCAGACAGCCCCCGAGAAACAGGAAAACGACTGCATACATGCATAAAAGTGTACTTACACGTATATATGTCTTGATACATCTAAATGTATCTACAAATCAATATGCGTATAAACACGTGTGTGTATATAGCGAAACAGAGGCGAAACTGTGTGGGGTTTTCTGAGGGCAAAGGGGGACGGCGAGACGAGCGACGCTGCACACCTCGGTTGGCGACGCCCGGTGGAACCGAAGAGGGAGGGTGACGCTCTTCTGAAGAGGAAACGCAAAACAATTGAGAGGCCTTTACGCATGCAAACTGCATGCGGCTGCCGAGATCGATTCTTTTTCTTTGGAGCTGCTTCTTTTCCAGATACACGAAGTTCTTTGAAAGGGGGGAAAAGGAAAGCGTTGGCCAGACGAGAGACGACAGGACGCGGGCACTCATAAAAAGGGAGCGGAGCGCCTGCACGAGGGAGGGGACACGAGAAAAAGAGAAAGAAAAACACTGCGATGGCAGAGACGAAGAGAGAGAAGACGGCGGAGAACAAGATGGATACAGATCGAGAGAAAGGCAAATCCTGTTTTACGGTTTGTTCTAGAGACGGCGCTGTGTTTCCGGACAAAACAAAGCAGAGAAGGCAAACAAGCCTTGGCGGGAAGTCGAATTCTTGTCGAGACGTTTGTGTGAAGAGAGAGCATTTTGAAAGTGAAAACAAGAGGCGAGTTTGGAAAGAGACAAACCTGTATAGAGGTGTCGACGCTGTGGAGTGCCTGTTCACGGGCGTCTTCCGTTTGAAACGCGATCCGCTGCGAACACATCCGCGAAGAAAACAAGGAAAGCAGGAAAACAGAATGAAAGATATTCGACAAAACAGGAAACAGAGGACCGGCACGAACGCGTCCAGGGAAAGAACAGAGAGGAGGCAAGAGGAAACCGAGGCAGCTGAAAGACGACACACAGTAAAGGCGAATAGGGACGCCCGGATGAGAGAGAATGCGAGAAGGGTGTGCAACGCTTACTTGTTCTTTGTCGAGAAGAGGAAGAAAGACAACAAGAGAGCGATCCTGTAGCATTAAGACGACACCTGAAGAGACGCAACGAGGCCAAAGCAAAAGAGGAGCAACTGCCAAAGAGAAAGCGCCGAGGACACCGAGAGAGAAACGCGGAAGATAACAGACGCAAGGCTACAGAACGGAGAGATGGAGTGTGTTTATCTACACAACCTGTTTTACGCATGGAGAGAAAGAGAGACGAAGAACAAAGAGAGACATGGGAAAGAAGAGATAAAGGCAGAAGACAGAGAGATAACGGGAAAGACAGAGAACTCAAAGAAGGACACAGAAGGACGGGAACGGCGAGAGGAAGTACGAGAATGCAAGAGATACGGACACGCAAAGCAAGCGAAAGAGAAAAGGAGAGAGAACGAGAAAGAACTTACCAACTGTCGCCTCGGGTTGTTTCCTGTGTTTGAGGTGAATTGCGAGGAAGAACTGGACACACGTGAGAAGACAAATCGACAGGGAGAAGAAAGCGCGTATTCCAGAACTGAACGGGTCGCGAGGTTCTGAAGGTGCCTGTGTTGGGGCGCCGTCTCTCTCTCCCGCCCTGTGTTTACATCCCCTTTTCCAGCGCGAGAAGGAATAAAACCGACGAAAAAAAGAGCGAGGTGGAGCTTCGGGGCACGACGCAGGCGCCCAACCCGCGCGTCGCGCGCCTGCCTTGTTTTCAACTGCTTTCCATCGCCTTCCCTTCGCGGCGAGCACGTTTCCCCTGGTTCCCGTTTTCCCTGTTTTCGTTCGTCTTTTTTTCCTTCTCGTGTTTCGTTTTCCCTTACTCGGTCGCAGTCTGTTTGCGCCTGCTTCGCGTTCATTTTCTTAGCGTTGCACTGGCCGCAAAGGCCCTCCAGTTGATCCTGCAAAAGCAACAAACCCGAGCAGCAACACTCAGTGTTCCTTGAAACCGAGGAGCGCAGCTGAACACCCAGAGCGCTGTTTGCCCGCCCACGCGTTCAACCTCCACAGCACCAGAAAGACCCAAATTAGCCCGAACAAAGGGGAACCGCGAGAGGACCTGCTGAAGCTGTTTCATCTCTTTTTCTGCAAGATCCGTGCTGCGCCTCATGTACCTTGTCTCCGCAAATCGTCTCCACGTTCTTTCTGAACGCCGCGAGGGCCGGTGACTCCTCTCCCTTCCCCACTCTCCCACGAGGAGATACAGAAGAAGAAGGAGCCGACAGGGGAGGCTTCGTTTGGTCGCGCCATTCCCACTCGAGGATGCAGGCAAGGAGACGATGCACCAGGACATCGGCGTACCGCCTAAACAGGAAAAAAATCCACGGAAAACTGCTCAAGCTGAGGGCAACTACACGACAATCAGATATGGCCAGAAAATGCAAATATATATTTTTTTAACACTGGCGCATACTTAAATATCTATGTTCCATACGTATATAGTTTACATACGTCCACAGTCACCTACATATATATATATATATATATGTAAATGTACATCGATGCAAAAATTTATCCACGCACTTGATTTTCCACATATGCATGTATATGGGATCTCTGGTGAATTTAGGTGTTTCTTTATGCGGACCGTATGGGCGAGGTGAAGTGAGTGTATTCGTCAAAGTGGAGAGCAAAATGAGGTTGGAGGGTGTCGCCATGGACGTAGTACATGGCGAGTTTCAGAGCCTTCCTCAAAAGCGCCTCAACTGCAACTGCCGCGCAGTCGCCGTTCGTTTTTCGGGTGTCCTCGAGGGTTTTTTGCGTTGCCTTCGACGAAGAAAAATCCGTCGCAATTTCCATCTTGCTGCGCGCACAAATCGACAGACGCGAGCCACACACCACGCCGTCGCCGCATGCAGTCAATTCTGTTTCGGCTACCCTCACCCCGCCGAACAGAAAACGAAAAACACCCGCATCGTGCTACAATTCGATGCCGCCCTGTGACAATTCGTATACAGATGGACACGCGTCTATCGACATAAACAAAATACACTCATGCATATATATATATATATATATGTACAGAGGCCCAGATACACACACATACATATCCACGCCTATAAGAACAGGGGTATAGATATACGGACACATGCACACATCTCCATTTGTCAATGCAGATATGTATACAGCTACGGAGGGCCATGCAAGCTGATTAATAAACGAACATAAAAAACATATATAGATGCAGGTTGACGTAGAGACGGTGGCATTTGTAGAGATGCTGCCTCCGGCGAGTTTGTGAGGGAAGCGAGGACAGAATCGCCAGCGGAAAGCACATCTCTTGCGTGTTTTGGTGTGCTGCATGTTTCCCGTGTCGCCACCGGACGTTTTGCTTTCTGCATGCAGATTCAGACTTGCGAGGAGAAAAGTACGTGTCCATCACACGTTCCGAACCTGAGGAATGCTTTGAGAGACTTTATCTGTTTGTCCAGGAGAGGAGGGTGGAGCCGAAGTACAGACAAATCTGCACGAGTCGGAAAACACGGAGAAAACACTCTCAATTCAGCAAATTCAAAACTCAACGCACGCACACGACACACACACGTCTCTCTCTCTCTCTCTCTATATATATATATATATACAGATATGTACAAATGTAGGCATCTATATACATAGATGTACATATTGGCAGCTGCAATGCATGTATGCAGGTACGCCTGCAAATATATACAAATATACATATATATATATATATATAAATGTAGAACGACATGGAAAGAAGCAAGTGCATGCTGAGAGAAAATGGAGAGGACGGGAGAGTCTCCTGACCAGGCAGGGTGAGGCTGAAGCAAATGAAAAAGAAGAAAGGCAGTAACGCAAGGAGTCTAGACGCGGCAACTATTCTTAGATGTACGGATACCGTAGATCGACAGAGTGTTGGAGAGGTAAACGGCCGAAATTGCACGACTGCTTCACCGAACATATACATACACACATGAGGATCTACATCTGTAGAAAGCGATGCGTGTATGTGTTGGTGTGCAGCGCCTTTCAAGTAGAGAGCTGAGTGCATGTTTTTCTGTGGCCATGGGTTTATGCACATGTGTGCATTTTCGAGAAGTTTTGTCTCGGTTCTAAAGCGCTTGAGCGCACCGGAGAATGGGCTCGCGATGAGCCTCTCTGCGACGAGGCAGTTGGCTAGAAGCATCAACTCCTCAATCAACGTGTGCGACCGCGAGTGCTGAAAACACAGCGAAGGAAACGTATTTATTTGCAGCACCGACGACGTGATTCGTGACGCGTGTAGTCGTGAAGGCGGCGTTGATTTTAAAGTCGAAAGCTCCACCTCCGGACCACGCCGACGAAACCTGTCAAGCTGGAAGGTACAGAACCATCTCCAGCCAGGTACACCCCAACTCACCTTGACACCTACGTATATATTTATATATATTTATATACACATTTATATATAAGTCGATAGAGCGATGCGTGGAGAGAGCGGTCCATCTCAGTCGACAGGCATAAAATTCTAGTATAAATACAGATCATCCGACAGGCACGCATGCATCTGACCATATATATATATATATATATATATAGAGAGAGAGAGAGAGAGACAGGGACGGCGAGGTACAAATGTAGAGAGCGTGGGCGCAGCGCGTGGAAGTGTTTCGTCTCACCTCCTCAAGGTGCCAGCCTGTGGGTCTCGATCGGGCGTCCACCGCGAAGCGGAGAGTCGCTTTGTGTAGGAGCAGCGAACCGTTCTGGAGGCAAACCGCGGATGAAAGAGACACAGCTAAATTCCCACAGGCCTCGCGCCGCTCGCTTCGAGAGAAGCGCAGCACTCTGAGAGAAACCGAAAAGCACAGAGCGGAGAGAGACAAACGGAGACAGAGGAAAGAGGAAGATAGAGAAAAAGGTACAGGAAGGAGAAAGAGAGACAGCGAGAGAGAGAGAGCGAGATAACGAGAGAAGAAAGAGAGAACTGTCAGAAGCAGAGAGAAAACGCGAGGAAGAAAACCGGAACGCGCGTGAAAAAACTTGAAAGACGTTTCCACAGAGAAAACGGGCAGCAACGCGAAAGCAACGCAGGGTTGAGAGGGCCCCGGAAACGCGTCTCGAAGTGAGCTTAGACGACCTGGCTCCCCTCGCGTGATTCGTTCTGCGTCTCACCGCAAATCGCTTTTTTCGAATTCCCACAGTCAAGGTGTCGAGCAGTTTCAGGTCCTCGACGACAGCTTTCCAGGAGACGTCTACACCACTGCGTTCGTCTCCCTTTTCCTTCGTTGGCGTCCGTTCGCCTTCTTCTGGGAGTTGGTCTTTGCCGCCTTCATCGTCTTTTCGCGTCGTCGCCGCGTCTCTGCCGCACTCGCAGCACGCCGTGCACCGCCCGCAGCAGATGCACTTTTCCAGAACTTGTGCGCGAGGCGCGAAAGGAAACGAAGAGGGAGAACCCTCGCCATTCCCTGCCTCAGCGGGAGGCTCCGGAGACGCACGAGACGCAGGAGAGGCGTCTGCAGAACGGCCGAGGCTGGCTGGAGAGCGGGAGGACGACGCTCGCGACGAGACGGCGACGAAGCAGCCGCAAGTCCCTAGGGTGAGGGACGCGGATGACGCGCAGGGCGATGCGAGAGGAGGCCGAGCGTCGGGGGGGAAATCGCCGCCATCAATCAAAACCTGGACCTGAAAAGAACACAACCATAATTTGCGCAGGCGGGGCAGTAGACTCGGCTCATCCACCCACACACAAAAACGTCTGTAGTGAACGCGTTTCGCGCGCATCTCCTCGTGATGGATGCTTGTGTACCCAACCCCTTTTTTTGGCGGCTTATCACACATCAAAAACGCGTGTTTTTTCAGTCGATTGGCAACGCCTCTGACGCCTGTGGACCCTTGCCTGCTCGTAGTTGAACCGGCAACAGCTCTCCATCACCTGCGAAAAGGCGCAGAAAAGGCGAAAGAGCGGAGAACGAACAGGGTCGGCAAAGGCATCTACAAACACTGGAGAAGAAAGGCTGTGACTGTGGCACGGTGGAGAGGAAAACTGGAAGCCTGGCGCCGGACGCTGACCGCTTTGCTCACCGATTTGTAGAACCTCGGGCGCCAGGCCTTGACGAGAGATCCGTCTTTGCGGACTCGGAACGTGACAGAAAAAGTCAGCTTCGGAGACCCGAGATGGAGACTGCGAAAAGAATTTTCAAATTCACCTCGCGGCCACCATGCGGGACGTTGACGGAACCCCGCGGCGAGAAAACGAAACGGGAGAGACCACGGACACGCCCAAAAACGCACGCTCGGTCCGAGGAAACGCGAGAGCGGGAGACTCCCTCTTCTTTGCAAGGCCATCCGTGATGCTTTTTCTCGGGAGGATTTCTGCACCCTTCGCTTCGCTCCCACACACGTTCACCCGCTTGTTTTCTTCTCCGCAGCAACTCTCACGCGTTCCCGCTAAAGGTGCCTGCATGCCCTCTCTCTTCTTCGTCCGCCTCTCCCTCTTGTTTTTCACCATCTTTTCTCTCTTCTCTCTCTTCCTCCGCTTCTGCCTCTTCTTCCGATGTTTCTCCCTCGTCTTTCTCTTGATGTCTCGTTTTTTCTGTCGCAGGTTTGTCTCAGCGTTTGCCCGCGCTCACCTGCAAAGCGAGTCGCAGAGCGCTCGCGGGAGCATGGGGAACACGACGTGGGTCAGGTACCTGGGCGACAGAGGCCAAACGGAGAGCGAATCCGAAACCAAGAAACACCCAGGCAGCGAGGGGACGCAACGGGCGAGCACGACACAGACGACACGCATTTGTGAAACGGGAAAGCTGAGACTCCGCCGCTTCACTGCGCATTGCCGGTGTCTCTCGACACGCGTGCGCGCGTCAGGCGCGCGTCTCTCCCGTCTTTCCGTTTCTTTCCCAAGTGGTAACGCCGTCGCAAGTCTCACAGATCGACAAAGAGGCCTCGCGGGATTCGCGCGAGTCTTCGCAAAAACGTCGCCTCTCTCCCACACTGATCGCAGGGGCGAGACGGTTCTCACGGGCAAGCCGAGAAGCGACGTTTCCGAGACACTTCTTCAGCGATTCGGACTCAAGGAAAGCGAAACGATGCGATGGAGACAGAACATGCGAGTTACGGCGGAAACAGGAGGAAAAGAGCGCGAAGCTCTGGAAGTCGGGAAGACGATGGAGACGTGCCAAGCGGCCCTCATGCACGCGAGTGCGTGTCTTTGTCCCGAGGAAAGAGGACGGAGAGAACCGACAGCAACAAGGCACATGGGTGCGCGAGCGAAGCCCGCACAAGATGAAAGACACCAACGAGGAGCGCGCGCGTTCTCGAGCACAGCTTACACAGCGGTGCATCGCTCTCTCGCCTCCTCGTCGGTTCTGCAGAGCGGCCTGAGGAAATGGCCGACGTCGGCGATGTGCACGCCGATTTCGAATTCTGGAGCCTTCGCTGTCCACGCACGAGGCGGCAGGCGATGGACGTGAACGGCGTCGTCGAGGTCCCGCGCAGACGCAGGGTCGATGGTGAAGATGCGGCGCGCCCCTGAGAGACCGCAGCGCATGCATCCCCGAGAAAAGTGTGCAGAGTGTCGCACGCGCCTAAACTCGAGAAAATCCAAGGAGGTTCGGCTGGGGCCCGCGTGCTCCAGAAGGGAACGGACGCGACGCAGACGGGCAAAGACGGCGGAGAGGCGAAGGCGAGAAGCGCGGGGGAGGTCCGAGCGCGAGGGAAAGCAGGTGAACGAAAAGAAGGCAGGGGAGCGAGGAAACGGGGAAGCGGATGAAGCGAAACGCGAGGAAGGAGAAGAAGGAGGAGAAGAGGAAGGAGAAGAAGGAGAAAGAGAAGAGGAAGGAAAAGAGAAGAAGGGGAAGAAGGGGAAGAGGAAGAGAAGAGGGGCGAAACGAAAGGCAGGAGGGAGACACACGAGGCTGTGTTCGAAATAGCAGACGACAAGGGAGAATGGGTAACGGGGAAGACGCAGAGGGCGTGAAAGGATATGTGGACAGCGAGACACAGAGGCGTGCATTGTTTTCATCCGCTTCCGTCATGAAAGAGAGGCGAACGACGGAAAAAGAAGAGGGATATTTGAAACAAGAGGGAAGAATCTCTCACCTCTGAGGTCGACGCGTCTTTTTGCTTCCGCCTCTGCCAGACAGAAAAAGGACGACCCGAAACAGAGAAGACCCATGGGAGGCGAGAAAGGGAAATACATCTAAGATTCCTTTTCTTGTGCGAATGTCTAATTAGTTAAATCTATTAAGATTGTAAAGGAAGTCACTAGACTCAGACCACCTTCGTAGAGAGAAGGTGCGACGCCGGCAAGGTGCGTGTCTCCTCTCTTCGCCTTTTCAACTGGGCCTCACGTTCGTGCGCGCCGCCCTCCATTTCTCGCTAGGTCTCTAGCCGCCAGCGGAACAGAGGCGAAAGAGAGGAAGTGAATAATCCCGACGAGAGCACCGTACACGAGAGAAATACGTGGGGAGATGAAGAGGAATCGAAACGCATGCATTGCTACCCCCGTTTACGCGCAGAACAGAAATCGATAAATATATCTGTATGTGGAGAGAGGCAGAGAGACGCTACAGTCGAGTGCAACCCGGCGCGAAAGGTGTGCATGTGACGAGAACAAAGGCGATGCACGTTTTTATGGGCAAAGCGGGAGAACGAGGTATGCATGGGTGGAGAGAGAAAGCGCCAAAGACGAAACCGAAGACACCTGTCGACCGTACCGAAAGACTCTTCTGCCTGGCGCACAATCTCGTCGGTCTCTGCAAGCGCCTCTGCGCTGTGAGGCAACGTATGGGTTTGGAGATCGTTCTGGAGCATGCAGCACTGCAAAGACATTGAAAGCGGAGGAACAGGGTGCGAAGTGCGGAGCGAACCAAGACGCAGCAGGCGAGAAGAAACGCCAGCATCTCGCTCGTGTGCACCACGGGACAGTCGAGAAGGGAGAGAAAGGCTGGAGAGAGCGAGAACGAAAGGCAGCAGAAAAAAGGGCGAAGGAGCAAAACCATTTCAGCGTTGAAGGAAAACGTACGCGCTCGATCGTCTTCACGGAGTCCGCCGGACCGATATACGTCAATATGCTTCCTGTAGGAAAGAGACACACCATATGCGCATGCATGCAGAAACATCTATACAATAGCACAGGCACATGCATATATCTTTATTTCTATATACAGATACAAACGTCTGTTTGGTCAAAGTTCGTGTTCACTTCAAGGAAGAAGCGAGAGGCGATTGCAAGTCTCCAACGACGGAGGGTCACGCACATCCCGACCTAGCGATAGGCCCAACAACGCAGAAACACATATGCGGTAGACATATATATATATATATATATATATATATATATATATATATATATGTATAAATGCATGTACGTGGGGGTCTACAGACTGAAGTAGATTGCTGGACATGAACAGCGAGGTAGACAGGCTCCAATAGAGAGGTTGGGGTGTGAGTAACGAGATCGACACACAGCCATAGATGTACCAGGAATAGACGCTTGACTAGGAAGAATGCGTGATATAAATACAGCCAGTTCCAATATATGTTGGCTCCAGCCCGCCGCATGTCCCCGATGTTAAAAACACAGATACACTCACGCGTAGATACATATATACATATATGTAGATATATATATATATATATATATTATACTGCACGGCACCGCGTCGTTGGAGAGCAGGACGGGAGCACGATCACATGCTTGGGATGTGCGCACATTTTCCGACATGCAGGCCTGTATGCAGAAACACATGCGCCTCTAACCTAAACGTAAATATACAATTCATCCCACAGGAGGTGACACACAAAAGACACAAGACAAACACGCATACCCAAACGCATCTTCACAAATACGTACACGCAAATGCACATACCTATACATACACATATCTATACATATACAGATATATATGCATGCATATATGCATATATATATATATATATATATGTACACGTGTGCCGTGCACGGGTGCCTAGGGGAACCGGATCATGTTCGAACCTCTGGGCAGAACACTGAAGGCGTCCCAGACGTCAATGTTGACGAGGTACAGTCGCTGCTTGTCGAGAAGGCCAGGGAGCGACTCCCACTTCTGTGCTTCTCGAAGAGGAACCAAAATCCAGCTGATGCGTTTGTCTGTTTGGAAAAACAAAGAAGAAAGATGTCTTTCGGGGAAGAAAAAACCACCGCACCCCTTTCCTTCTCTCCCGTTTTGCCTCTCACTTTCTCTCGGTTCTCTTCTCAGCCGCAACGCAATGCGCAGGCGCTCCAGACACTCGCCAGCGCATGCAGAGGTCTTAGTAGAATAACATAAACAAATACATGCCGGTCAATGGGTATCTCTGTTTGTCTGTGTGTACACTCGTGTCTTTTCTTACCAAGAGGAATCGCTCTCAGGAGTGTATCATTCGGAAAAACGGTGGTATCGTCTTCCGGCAAAATGCGGGAGTTCTGCACGGGCACGAAAGGGAACAGGCAAAAACGAGACACGAGTTCTCTGACACTTTGCTTGCCGTTGTCCTTCCCTTTTCCATTCTTCTCATCTCGTTCATCCGCTTCTCCTCCTTCGTTTGAAGCCTCTGCCTTCGTCCGTTCTTTCTCGTCTCTCCTGCCCCGTCTTGTTCCCTTTCGATTCTCCCTTTCACTTCTCCCCTCGTTTTCCTCTCCCTTCTCACAGCGTGGTTCCCTCGAAGCGTGCAGATGAAAGTCCGGTTGTGGAGGAGTTTCCGGTGCGTCCACGCCGGTGTGGCGGCGACATGCGCGACCTCGGCGTTGCCTCCTTGCGAGCGTCCGTCCAGCGCTACTTCCGCATCGCCTCGAAACTCCGCTCTTCTCAACGCATGCTCCTCTTCCTTCTTGTTCGTTTCTTTCTCTTCCTCCTCCATAACCAGCGGAGGGACTAAGTGTGCTTTCTCATCTGGAGTCAACGTGCGCGTGTCGACGAAGACGACCTTTGCGGTCCTCAACAGTTTGCCTGTAAAAGACGAAAGAAGAGAAAAAGAAAAGAGGCGTTTTGTGCGAGGCATGACAGCGTGTCGGGGTGCGTGCGCGAGGAAGCGGTAGAAGATAATGGCGACAGAGAGAGTGTTCGACACCGCTGCGTCAATCTCCTCTTCGCTTGTCGCTTCTCTCCCTCTTCTTCTCTTCCTTCTCTTCGCCTTTCGCCGGTGAATTTGGAACCCTCCTGTCCTCTTTCGCGCGTTCTCTCCATCTTTCTGTCGGTGTCTCCTCTTTCTCACTTACCTTCTCGGACCAGGTCCAGGCACGCGGCTTCGCTCAAAGCGTCCTTGGCGCATTCCAAACATTCAAAAATCAGAATCGAAATCTATCTCCAGGCCACCTTCCCCTCCAGAACGGTACATAAACCGACACATAAACATATATACACAAATATATATATATATATGTAAATACACACACTATCTATATACAGATATATGTACTTTTCACACACATGGCGCAAGAGGAAGTGCTCGCGTGCGGTGGAAAACGCGCCGAGTTTCCCGGATGAGGTGACTGCAGGATCGTTTGAAGAGGTACGCTCAAACTGCGCAACGATCCTGCGAAGCAAAATCTCCGGACTGTGTAAAGTGCAAAACCATTCGATCCGGGGTGGTCCCAGTCTGAGACACGTGGCGTTATGTCGCGTACTTGAGATAGTGAGGCGCGAGCGGCTGCGTCGGTAGCGTCGCCGAGAGAGAACGCGTCCACAGCTCGGCGCCAAAGCTTGCAATCGTGGAGCTGAACAGACACAGCAGACACGAAGACGCGATTTGCGAGACAAAAGAGGAACGCAAAGGGCGGCAAAGGCAACGGGCGCGTTTCGCTCACTTCCAGAACAACCGTGTCTCCGTGGAAAGCGCGATTTCTGTCTCGGCGGCCTGCAGAGAGCACAAGAGCGACACAGGAGGGCGAGAGCAACAGATGAGGAACGGTGGAAAGCGAGAAGAGAGCATGCGGAACAAACGGACGAAAGTTCAAAACACAGCCAACGGGGAAACTGGAGGTCTTTCTATCTTCCGCTTTCGTAGTATCCTTATACGTTAGTCAACTTCCTTGGTACCTGTGCCTTTGTGGGGTCTTGTGCACGAGGTATAAACCATATCCTATACATTAGTCTACCACATTCACTGCTGGTGCGTTGAGGACGAGACGCGCGCCTCGTCAAGAGGACGAAAACGCCACGGTTCTCGGGCTCCTCCAGCGGTGGGAGGCTAAGAACAGGACGCAAAAAACGAAGGAACGTTCACCAAGACCTTTGTAGAAACGGTAGCAGAGCCATTCGGGGTTGCTGCGGCTCCATTTTCTCTCTCGTGTTTTCTCTCTCGCGGGTTTGCCTTCGCTTTCTCTTGTCTCTCTGCGTTCCTTGCGTGGCACCAAGTTTCACCTGCGATTAAAAAGTCCGAGAAATGCGGATTTCTGCTGTCTTGCACGTACGCCTCGTCAGTGCGTCCCGCACTCACGCGGAGTACGCCCTGCAGACAGCGAGGAAAACCGCGGAATTGTCCAGCTCGAGGAAACCCCTTCCTTTGATGATTGAGGAAAGGAAGACGTCTTCCCGATCAAAGACTGGAGGCGACAGAGAGGGACAGAGCGCTGCTCAAGGCCTTTGCAAAGGAACTCTGGAACCAGGGCGCAAGAAACGACGCGCGCGGAAGAAGGCGAAGCAAGAAGAGAGACACATCCCAGGAAGACGACGGGGAGAAAGGCGAAAGGCAAGACGACGGAGAGAGGCGAAACGATACCTCTCTGGTTCTTCGACGGGTTTCCGTCTCTCGTCCTCTCTTTTCTCAGTTCCGCCTCACGTACCTTCATATACACCCCATCAGCCACGCCGACTTGGGCCTTCTGCCAAGACACGTACTCGTCATACTGCTTCGCTCTCGCTCCCTGTCGATTTCCTCCCTCTTCCTCTAACCGATTCCTTGCCTCTCCGTCGCGTTGGCTTCTTCTCTCTCCTGCGCCTTGGTTTCCTCTCTCTTCTAGAGGGTGTGCCGCGGTTTCTCGCCCATTTCGTCTGTGTTCGTCATTTCTTCTGTCTCTCCTGAACGCCGAGCGAGCTTGAGCAGATCTTCGCACGTCGCCGGGCGAGCCTGATGCAGGTGAAGAGGCGGCGCGAGTGGCGGAGACAGAGAGGGCCTTTGCCGGTCTATCCGAGATCTCCATCTTTTCCTCTCTCCTCGGTGTAGCGAGTGTTCGAGAAGCAAGACGCGTGACGATGGAAGCCATAAAAGGGAGAGAAAAGAGACGAAAGAATACAGGAAAGGGAAGAGAGAGAACCGAAAGGAAAGAGGAGAAAGAGACGGCGAGAGAAGAGAAGAGGGAGACAGAAAGAAAAGAAAGAAGAGAGACGGCGAGAAAAGAGAGCAGAGAGACGTCAGAGAGGAGAGAGAAGAGAGGACCCGGTTCCTTCAGTACATTGCGGCACACGCGTGTTTACGGTTAAGGGGAAAGAGGAGAGAACCACACAAAGAAAAAAAAGGAAAGGAAAACGCCTGGAGAGTCTCGAGGCGACATGGCAATCGCCCTTTATACACCGGATGTGAGTGTGTGTGTCTCTCTCTCTCGCTCTGCGGCTGAGTTTTCTGAGAGAGGACGAAAAGAAGACGCGCACAGACGCATGCAAAGAAAAGACATCGTTGGAAGGAAGAACCCTTCTGGAGAGCAGGAAGTGTCACTTTTCCGTTTGCAACACAAAGACAAGACAAAATTTCCTACGGTCGACAAAACAGCTAACTGCCAGCCGGACCAACGCTTTTTGGTGGATGCACACTGCTGTTCGCGGCCGAAAAGAAGGCCTTTTCTCACGTCTTCCTCTGTGGTGAGTCTTTTTTCTAGCTTTTCTCCCTTTTCGCCGCCATTCTTGGTTTTCGTGGGAGATTCGCAACGCGAGAGCAGGCGCCAAAGGCTCTCAGGTTGCGTTCGGAACTCTCAGTGGCATGATAAAAGATAGTTATGCCATGCAGTTGTACCAAGTGGCGAGCGAGAGTTGCGCATGCGTATGAGACCCTAAATCGATTGCATCGAACAACATCGCCCTGCGATTTCCCGTGAAAATCTGCGCAAATAAAACGCGCCGAGACACGGCTCGGTAGACGGCTTCCCCTTCGTCCGAAGAGAGCAACGTCTCTAGGCCTCTGAAAATGCAGAGAGGCATGTGAAAATTGGGAGATTTTCAGGCGCATACACGCGGGGGCGTCGCTGCTCGTGATATCCTTCCTCACGCATCAAGGAGCAAGAGAGAGAAAGAGAAAAAGATATATATACGTATATACGTATATATATTGCGAGAGAAAGACAGAGAGAGAGAGGAGGGAGTGAAAAGAGAAAGAGAGAAAGACAAAAATTTAAATATATATTTATATACACATACATATATACATATATATATATATATATATATATATACATATACATATATATATATACATATACATATATATATATATATATATATATACATATACATATATACATATATATATGAGAGGTGTGTGAGTCTCTGCCAGAAGAGGCCTTCTTTTTGAAGGAAGGCACTGCGTCCGTGAAGACACACGTCGAGGTACATTTTCACACAAATGGCGACGCGTTTTGTTCAACGGAGAATGCAAACAGGGGAGCGTATAAATCTCTGTAGATGCGAAGGCCTCCCTGATTCTTTCAATCTGTCTCTCCGCCGTCTCCCAACGGAGACACCTCGACACACGAGAGCAAAGGCAAAAAGACGAGACGCGGCAGAGAGACAGAAGCACGTGTCTGCGCTTTTTTATCACGAAGCCTGTGGCGAAGTCTCAGGCCCTCTCAGCTGCAAGCTTCGTCTCTGTCTCGACTAGAAACTCGATCCAGGATTACAGCTCAAGCTCGTTTTCGAACTCTACTTTCTAGATGAGAAAGGTGCGTCTCGAGAAATTCGCTCCTGTCGTGACCCTTCCACAGCTAGGCAATGTACCCTCGGTTAAGTCCTACTTTCATAGCGTTATAAATCCAGAGGCGACGTGGGTCTCTCACTAGTGCGCTGGTATGCTCTCCCGCAGCCTCTCTCGCTCTCTGCAGGTTATTTAGCCGTCTATAGGGCGAATGCTCGGTAACGCTCTCCAGGAGAGACGCGCGAGTCGACTCACCCAGCATTTCGCCCTTGAGCTTTGATACCCAGCATTCGGCGCGGAGGCAGCCTCCCGCGCTCGCGGCTCTTGAGCGCACGGTTGCAATTGCAAAAGTTGAGAGATGCATCATCTCTCTCTTCTCTTGTCTTCAGAGAAACAAAACGCGACTCACAAGACACAACTGCTGGCGACTTCTCTCTCCCCTCCTCGTCTCTCGCCCTCAACTCAAACTTTTACAGGCACAAATGTGCGCATGCATATAGACACACGCATATGCACATACGCGTGCATATACATATAGATATGCATACACACAGAGACGCCTAGGCACACAGCGGCGTCTCTCTTTGTGTCCACACATTGAAGTCTGCGTAACCGAGTACATGCATATAAACATCGGCAAGGATATGTATATGCGTTTCTTCGTCTAGACCGTTGTTCCATTGGATGCCACGCGTCTCCGTTCTTCCCAGTCTCCCTTTTCTCCCTGAGACCCAAATGCTCTGCCTGGAAAGTACCCGCACGTCTCGCTTTTCACTTTTTTTCTGGGAGAAAGAAAACGCGAGAAAGCGGACGCAAAGGAGCGGCCTTTCTCGAAACGAAGAGAGACGGGAAACGAGCGCTCCTCGCTTCTCCACCACGTGCCCCGAAACCTACGCGCGCCTCAGAGTCTCACCCCTGGCACCAGTCCGCACGCGCATCCGATTACACAGAAAAAACACCGAGAGAGATGTCAGTCTGTGTGTATCGAAACAGCGCGTTGGGCGGAGTCACGTCCACACGTCCACCTGCACGCGTCCCAAGTTCTTTGAGGAAACGCGGCAAGAAAAGAGACGAGCTGAAGAGTTCCTCTCCTCTCCCGCTCCTCGACGCTGCCGGGAGAGAAGGAATGCGTCTCTCCGTCGGTCGCGTGACGTTTGAGAGCCTCTCGCTGCTTTGCGAGGCTCCAGGCGAGGGCAAAGTGTTACATTTTTTCCTCTTTGCGGACACCTGCCACAGACCCAGCACGCGGCGCGCCACTCGAGCCCCGGCCTCGTTCATCGGTTTCTGCTCCCCTTCGTGCTCTTCCTGTCGCAGATCCTCCCTCTTTCTCTTCCGGCCGCCTTTCTTTCCCGTCGATTCCCGTTTTCAAATAGACTCATACTCCTTCAGCTGAGGATAGTGTTGCTTGTTGCGCTCCATAAACTCCTTCAGGCTCTCCCGTTGCTCTCGCAAGTTCCACGGCTCTTTGTCGTACACGTCATCGAAGACCCCCCCAATAACAGCGCAACGCTTGTTCTTCTCTACCGCCTTCATCTGCGAAACAGAGGACAAAAGCCAAATTCTCTTCAAGCGAAAATCGTCCGCTCCACTGCAAAAACGAGTCACCTGCACCGATGCACATGTACCTACTCAAGGCATGCATATACCTACATATATATATATATATAGATATATATATAGATATGCAAATATATCCATATTGGCAGAGACACATGCATATACGCTTTCATGCATTTATAGAACGATGTATATATATATATATATATATGGAGATATATGAATGTCGATATGAATGCCTATAAATCAATGTATGTATGTTTGATGTTTTTGCATGCATGAGGAAAAGACGATGGCGTCAAGAGGAGCTGTGCGGATGAGCCGCGAGAGACGTACCATGCGCAGCATCGTGGACCGAGCCTCCTTGCGCAGTTCCTCGTCTTGCTTGTCGCTCCAAAGGTTCAGGTTGTCGAGGTATCGGCGTAGGCGTGCTGCAGGAAAAAGAAACGTCTTCAATTCGAATTTGCAAAGGCCCCCGACGCAGCGCAAGAGACGTCCCGCTGCGGCAGAGAGCCCGACGTTTCTACGACATTTCTCCCACTGTTTATTCCCCCAATGTCTTCGCACCTTTTCCCGACCTTCTTTTTCAGACCTTCTCACCCTTGTTCTCACTGCCCCCAGGGTAGACGCCTGCACACGCGCCAGAAAAGAAACTTGAGAGGGAACTTTTTGCGTCGAGACTTGCCTATTGGGTGAATACCGGACTGGCCCCACGCCTCCAGTTCCCCGCTCGGGCGATATTGGAAGCTGTCGTCGGAGGTGCTGTGATGGCCCACTCTGCAGAAACAAAGGCACTTCACGAGCACGTGCATGCGCCCTCCCTCGACAGGCCGCAAAGAAAAACCGACACCGAAACGATGTTGCACTCCAACCCGCAAAGACATGTGCACAAAAACGGAGATCCAAAGAGACAGAAACGTTGTTCACCGATACACAGGCTGCCATATACATATATATATATATATATATATGCACATAAAAGTAAGCACATCAACCACAGCTATCCCTATGTATACATACATACATACATACATACATACATACATACATACATACATGTGTTGCATATACGCACTAAGAGATCCTCACATATAGACATACACATGTCGAGTTGGAGGTGCAACGCCTTTTTCCTACATGAACTAGGTGAATCGAATCCACATATATATATATATACATATATATATGCAGATGTATGGATATCTGTGACACTATCGGTATAAAAAAAGTAGGTTTCGCACGGTGTGCGTGGCACCGGTGAAGATCGGCGTTTACCTGTAAGTCATGAATTCGATGAGGACGGGTTCGTGTTGTGTGACGATTATTTCTCGTGCCTTCTTGGTTGCAAGGAACGAAGCAAACAGGTCGTTTCCGTCAACGCGAATGGTGCGCATGCCGTACGAGATACCGCGAATCGCAATGCCGTCGCCTGCGTACTGATCCTTCACGGGTGTGCTGATTGCGTAGCTGAAGGAAAATCCAACACGGCCCAGCCCCAAAACGAGGAGATACCAGTCACAACCAGGCACCAAAATCTCACGTTTGCACATAAATAAGTCCACATATACAATTGAACATCGTGTCCATGCATCTGCGTAAAAACGCATGCACAGTCCTACGCGCGGCCACCTCTATATGTTCGTACACATGGAACTGGAACTTCGCAACAGGCTGTGGACCGAAACCAGAAACTCGGCCCTCATGCGAAGACCCACCCACGCGTGCACGCAACTCTCTCCACGCACACGAAAAGGGCATATTATCAAGTGCAAACACATACGCACCCATGCATATATATTTATATATTTACATATATAGGGACTCATATGCACGGGTGTAAAGGAACCTGTTTTTTTGCATGGATGTCTCCGCGTGCGCATACTTATATATATATATATATATATATATATATGTCAGTGTGGACATGGGTATCTTTCCGAGACGGTGAAGAGTCGCATGGGCAGTAGAGAAGGCAGCGTTTGAGACCGGGAGATGGGGCTGATGGACGCCAAAGAAAACGCCGCCGGGCGGTGTCGATCCTTACCCGTTGTTCCTGCACACGAACAGAGTCTGGCTTTTGAGCGTGGCGGCGAAGTTCATCGCCGCGTGGAAGTCGCCCTCGCTGGCCGCACCTGGCAAAGAGAGAGACGGAGAGCGTATGCTGTGAGAACAGAGACAGCGAGAGAAAAAAGGGACACACGCGAAACGCGAAGTGGGGAACGGCAATCGCAAGACGAACCTTCGCCGAAGAAAGCAACAGCAATGCGGTCTTCTCCTCCGAGTTTGAAGGCGTAGCCGGCGCCCGATGCGTGTGGAACCTGAAAAGCGCGCAAGCAGTTTGCATTTCCGTCTCTTTGCTTTCGAGGGCTCTGTGGTTCGCCAGAGAGCGACAACGGCGCCGAGGAAAGACAAACGAAGAAGAGACTGTCCCCTCGCGATGCATGCCGCGCCTGCGCCCGCACTGACTCCCTGCTGCGGCCCCAACCCTTTTAAATTCCGCGTGTATACACCGTGGTGTGCATGTGCTCGTTCGCGAACACATAAGAACGAAAACGGTCAAGAGACTGAAAAAGGAGCGGAGAAAACGACAGCAAAAAACAGATGGAACATACACAGAAAACGAGATGGGCAGTGGAATTTAGGCCTACAGATGGAATTCCTAATTGCAGAAAGACTACAAAAGAGCGAGGCTCAGGGGCCCGAGGGAGGCGACACCTGGTTGAGGAGCGTTTTGCACGGGTGGGTTCCTGGACATGCAGTGTCGCAGACTTTCCGCATGCGTTTTTTTCGGCACGTTACCTGCGTGGTGAGAGGCGTGCAAATCGTGTGGAGGTTCACATTGTGTTTGCTGTACGAAATGGGCATTTGACGTCCCTTGCTCTCGTCGCCTCTCCTCGCGAAAAGTTGTTCGAGCGCATCTTCAGCGGTGAAGCCGTGGAGCAGGAGCACTCCGAGTTCTCTGCATGATTGGAAAAACGCGGAAAGACAGTTTGACAAGATGCACACATGAAACGGAAGAGTCACCCGTCTTGCATTGCTCTTTTGAGGGATATTGAGGAACACGAAACAGCTAGTGCGGCGAAGGCAACCGTGAAAGCAAAATACACGGAGAGGTCCGCAAGTCGACGGACATGGGTACAACACTGTAGCTGTTGTCGACATATATATAGATGTTTCTCTCTTGGTATATGTGCATTCGACGAAGCAAGGAGGAGGCACGAAAGGGATAAAACAGAAGCTGTCGACGTTGTTGGATGGAGGAAATTCGGAGAGGTTGGATGACCCAGATCGATACGTTTTGGTGCGGCGATGTGTAGATATCCGGAAGCATGCACAGGCGTAGTAGAAGCACCGCAGAACGTCCTGCCGCCTACCTGTATTGGCAGAAGAGATGGTCTTTCTTGTCGAGAGCAAGCCCGACAGCTGTCTGCAGCGCTTCTTCACCCTGATTCTGGATGTAGAAGGAGATACGACCTGAGAACAGCCACCCGCAAACATCGACGTTGGGTGTCGGAGATGCACGTGCTTTGAGAGGAAAGGGAAAATTGGGGGGAAAACTCCAAAGACAACATTCTTGGAAGGCAAGGTTAACACAGTATGTCCTGCATCAATACTCTGTCGCTGCCCCACAACGCGCAGTCTCGATGTGTCATCTATGGAACAGCGTTTTAACAGCTGTTCTATGGCTTCCTGGTCCAAAACCGTGATCCAAGAATACAAAAAGGGAAGGACATTCCAGCGAGATAATAACTTTAAAAAAAAACTCTCGACCGAGGCCGGGACAACAGTTGTACGAATGTCTCTGGAGGCAGGCTGCCTAAATGCACCATATCCCGTAAGACACTGAGCCTAGGAAAGGCTGCGCATATACACCCCCGGAATCCATGTGTACGTACAGCTGCGGCAGAGTCGGCCGCACATACAGCTTCCGATTTCAGGTGTACATACACCGTCGAGACTGAGCACCAACACAGTTCCCCGCAGGTGCCGGGTGCGTCTAGCAGCTCTGGTGGACGCCTGCAGGACCTTGCATTCAGGTACGCATCCAGTGGCCGACCAACGCTTGGCCAGTTGTCGGTCTGTCACGCCATGCCAGATTCTCCATTTCTCGGCTCCGGTGCGTTCTCACCTTGTCTCTGGACGCTGTAAAACATGTTGTCCCAAATGCTCAGTTTCACCATGAATTGGTACGCTTCGAGGACTTCTTCATTGCTCATGGGGCACTGCCATCCCTCGGCGATTTGGCCCTCATAGTCGAGAATGCGGAAAATCGGGATGACCGGCGTTTCGTTGCTAATGTTCATATCGGTTGTGAATTGCGTGTGAATCAGACCAGCGTGGTACGCTTCCTCGCGGGGGCCTGCGGCGGCAGCGCTGCTGAAAGTTCGCGCGCCAGCACTGAAAAGTCGGTTGCTGTTTTTTGGAATGGAAACGGAGCAGGTTTTAGGAAGAGAAACTGGTTGCCTAGCAAACAGAGGAGTAGGGGAAAACCGAGAAGCGCCGGCGGGCTGCTGGAGCAGCCGCCTGAAAAAAGATGTTGTGTGCGACATCTTTGGGAGAGAGTGGTGAATCTTGCCTATACAGAAAAATGGTTTTCAGTCTGCCACGGAAAGCAACAAATCCACGGAGAGACGCCTCGTCAGGGCACCGACTCGAACGCGATAGAGGGCCGGTGAAAAGTCGGGACGAAACAGGAAGACGGCGCAGAGGGCCCGTCCACGGCAGTCTTCGCGGCGAAGAGAAATCCGAAACAACGGCGGAAAAAAATGGTGTCCGGTGACAAGCAAGGAGAAGGTGGAAGTGGATGTCAACGGTCCATGGGGGAGGACACGCGGAAAAAAAAAAGGAAAGAGCGCGGATCTCTCCTATCGAGGCAGGCGACACGACGCCGCATGTCAGCGGCCGGCATGACCCACCTGGATGAGCGAGCCTGGTAGAGAGGTCCAGCGAGTGCCACGGAAAGGCAGAGAGACGGATGATAGAACGCAAAAAACCTGAAAGTCCCCGAGCAGCTGTTCTGAAAACGAGGCGTGTCCTGGAATCTCGTCACAATGCCAACGCATATCAAGCACGAAAGCCATGGCCCTCTTGGGTTCTCCACCATAGACAAATCCGAAAAGTTGCCGCACACCTCCTCAGCGCTGCAGGTTGCCAGGGTGCCAACCTGCAAGGCACAGAAGCTGTCTTTGGCCACGGCACTTCTCCTCGCTTTTCGAGTGCGCAATTCCGAGGCAGGTTCTGCCCTCTTTCGCTCAACAAATAACGGTTGTTTGAAAGCAACTGTGTCACCACATCGGAGAGTGACAGACTTGAACCGGCAACCCCCAGCGTCAGCAACTGGGTTCTTCCCTTCTTGTTTTGTCCCACGAAGATGGCACACAACGGCCGTTTGCAGAGGAAAAGGATCTACACAGGTCTGTGTGCCCTCGGCGCCAGTGGGTTCGCATGCTGTAAACAGTCGGGGGTCACAGGCCGGCGCACACATCCGGTGTACACGCACGTGAGAGCCCTGCACGTGGGTGAGTCAAGACTGGCTGAAAAGAAACTCGGGAGCGGGCACACACAACCGGAACCTGGGCGACTCAAAAGGCATACACGTGTCCATGTGAGTCCATGTATCGAAATGGACAGTGACATGACGATTGCCGTCGGAACTTGTGGGCAGCACGATAGAGGCGCGAGCGCAGCTAGAGTCCTCGGTGGAATGCACGGAGTCGGACAGAGTTTTGAGCCCGCACAAGTTCCTCCAGTATTTTCAGTTTCACTGGAAAGTCAGGAAGCACGAGAGACTTCCGAAACGGCTCCTCGCCTGACGGTCTCACGTCCTGGACGCGACGCCGCTTACGTGCAACCAGAAAAAATCTGCCTCTCAGAGCACCTTCTCAGATGGAACGGGCTCGAGAGAGAAACCCAAGTCGGTTTATCACACCACATCTTCGCATAACGATATGCACATGCGGTTCCGCGAGACCCGCAAGATGGTGCGAAGACCCCGACTGCGGCCCTGCTGTCCCCGACAGCAGCTGTACCACGCTCGAATCGCTCGTAAAGGCCTGCTGAGCCAGAACATCGTGATTTTCGTGACCACGTTGGTGCAACAGGTGAAGTGATGCCGAGTTGAGTAGTTCGCCGTTTCAGGCCTGCACAACGGCCGTACGCGCGTCGTAGGTAACGAGAGATGTTGTCCGGGCGAGAAGTATCGATCCTGGAACTCAGGGAGTGTAGGAGGTCAACCGAGAGTTAGACAGTCTCTGCAGCCAGCAGGAGAAAGGGTACAAGTCAAGAAACAAGAGGGCCTACGGTTGGAGCACGAAGAAAGCGTGGCACGACAGTGAGGCTGTTTCAGCGACTTCAGAGGAAGTGAAGCGAATTTCGTATCTTCTCTCGTCGCCGTAGTCTTGCCTGTGTTGCTGTTCGAACCGAGAACGGTCCTTTCTTTGTACCTTCTTCTGTGGCTGATGTATGTCTGCCATCTCACTCAGTTCGACATTAATTCATTAACTGCTGCGCTAGGTACTACCAAAGGGCTTCGGAGTACGCCCACCGAAATTGCCTCGCCACCACCTTCTCATGCCGGCTGTTGAAAGAAGCGCTCAAAAAGCGCCGGATGGCAGTACCTTGTATCCATCGAAGAGCTTACAAAAAAGCCGGGTTCTTTACAACTGTCAGGAAAGCGTGGCTAAACGCTTTCCCGACCTATATACAGTGGCAATAAACTGATATCTATAGAGGGTCTTACAGAGATATCTCTATCGGCACGTAAACGGTTGTGCACTCCCTCTTTTTTCCTGTTTGAGTGATTTGGTATGTTTTTCAGATCCGTCCACTTTCATCGTAGGCCTCACGTGGCGCACACCCCGACACACGGCGCGCATGCAGTGACTGGAGACGGAAGACAACGCGGCGAAGTCTTCCTCTGCGGAGATAAACACGAGGCAACTCTTCCCGTTTTCGGACCGCTAGATTGCTCAGCACTTTTCTCCCTGGTCTCTCTTACCACGAAGTTTGCTCTGTTTTTTGCGATTCACTCTTTGACAGTCCTGGAATGTTTATTCCTCGACGTACATTGGTGTAGAGAGATGTGTAGGTAGGAGTGCGTCCCGTGTGTCTTAATTACACACTTCCTGTGGTGTGCCACTGGGTACCATTTCTTTCTTGGTTTTCTTTCCGCTTTCCTCCTGTTTCTTTTTTCCAAAAGCCTGCGCTCTCGTGCGTACATCCAGTACATCCAAATCTCCGTCGATTGGCGAGGCCCCCTTATCCGTCACCTGTCTTTCGGTCCCCTGGGCTTCTTTTCTGAGCGTTTGTCTCTTTTTGTTATCTTTCCTTCGTCTCTCCCTGATCTTTCTCCTTTGTTGTTTCTCTCCTTCCCCTGCTCCCTCGTTTTCCCGTTCCTTCCCATTTCACGCTTTTTTCCACAGATACCTATTTTGCATGTCCAAGAAGCCACCCGCCGCTGTTCCGCCGGCGAGAACCGCCAAGACGTGTCTTGTGTCTTCCTCCGCGTTTTTCTCTAAAAGAACCAAGCCTTTCGCTCTCTAAAAAAATTAAAGTGTTCTCTCCGAAGAGAAACCATGGCGCGTCGCTACGATTCCCGAACCACGACCTTCTCGCCGGAAGGGCGTCTCTACCAAGTTGAATACGCACTGGAGGCAATCAACAACGCTTCTTCCACTCTCGGGATTCTTGCGCAAGATGGAGTGGTCCTCGCTGCAGACAAAATGGTCACTTCCAAGCTTCTCGACCAGGGAAGAACCAAGGAAAAGATCTACAAGGTAGAAAACCCGAGCTGTCTTCAATTCTTGCGCTCTGGAGCCTGTCCCTTATAGCGGAGTCTTCCTCGTGCCTTTTCTCTTTCTTGGTCATTTTTTCGTTGTTGTAGCCTCGTCGTCTGTCCCTTCTCTTTGTCTCGTACACATGCTCTCCCGCGTGTTTACGAGCACGCCGTCTCGTTCGCTCGTCGTGCTTTTTGTGCACACACTTTGGTAGCTCTCTTTGCTCTTTTCCCTTCCGTCCCCCCTTCCTCTCTCTTTCTGCAGTTTTTGTGAGGTCGCCTCTCTCCCTGTCGATTCGCGTTTTCCTTTCCGCGTTCGTGGACCTCCGCGTCTCTTGATCGTTGGTGCCGCTTTTCCCTCGGGCTGTGGTGTATAGAACTCTCAAACATCAGCCAAGATCCTGTCCTCTGTCTGCGCAGGTCGATGACCACGTCATGTGCGCCGTTGCAGGCCTAACTGCAGATGCAAACATTCTGATCAGCCAGGCTCGCCTGATCGGACAGCGCTACCTCTACGCGTACGACGAGCCGCAGCCGATTGAGCAGCTGGTGCTTCAAATCTGTGACGTCAAGCAAGTGAGTGGTACTCTCTGAGACAGGAATGTGTACAAGCTTTTTCTTCAGTTATGCGATACAGGCAGCCAAGCTCTTTACATGCACAGGTAATACCAATCAGATAACTGCAGCTAGACTCCCTGTTTACCGAAAGAGTTCACGACCGGTGGGGTAATGGGAAATGAAAGTCGTGTGACAGAATGAACTAGCCACAGCCACGGTGCCAGGAAAGGAAAGGGTGTGTCTGGGCGTATCACAGACACAGGTAACACACGGGCAATGCACGGACATATTCATGGCTGCCGTTGTGAAAAAAGGCAGGCACCAGCCAACGGTATCGATTTCGTTCAAGTTGACAAGGGAAAGAGTGTGCGGAAGCTTTGCGAGTCCCGCGGACTTCGTATGTTTGCCTTCATGGAAAGCCAAGCTGTTTAAAATGGTGGCGTGAACGCGTTGAGTTTAGGGGCTGCTAGGTTACAGCGAGGGAAGAACAGAGGTGAAACATCGGAGAGAGAAAATATGCGTGGATGTGCAGACAGCGCGAGAGGGAGAATCTCAGTGTTACAGGTTCTCGAAACGGGTGTCTTCTCTTTCTTCTCGTGTGCGTCGTCGTCGAGTCGCTGTCGCCGGTCGATCTGTCTTTTTTTGACTCTCTGTCGCCCTTTGTCCTCTACGTCTTCTTCTCATTCTCTCTGTTTCGTGGTTTTCCTCTCCTGATTCGGCTGCTGTGTTCCCAGTCGTACACTCAGTTCGGTGGTCTGCGCCCCTTTGGAGTGAGCTTCCTCTTTGCTGGATGGGATCGTCACTACGGCTTCCAGCTCTACCACACGGACCCCTCAGGCAATTACTCTGGGTGGAAGGCGACAGCTATTGGCGTCAACAGTCAGTCGGCGCAGTCGATTCTGAAACAGGTGAGTAGACAGCGTCAGAAAGTGAACAGAAAGCGCGCGCTCGACCTTTAGTCTTTTTGCCAGTCTGTCACACTGCCACGTGAGGAAAGCAGGCGGCTGGTTCTGGACTGAAAAGGTTGGCTCAGTCTATCTTCAAAAAAAGTACTAAAGGAGGCGCGGCTGCAGACACAGAGAAGAGCCTTCAGGCTTTGTGTGCGTGGCTCTCGTGCGCACAAACACCCGAGCGCATGCGGTTCTTTTAGATTACCTACGCGGGCCGGAAATGCGGCGATGCCGAGTGCCCCGAAGGAAGGCCGGGGCTGTCGTCGCCACCCTTGCTCAGTCTGCTCTACAGATGCCCGTTGTTTCTAAGCAACTTCGCTTTGTTCTAATGGACGGGTTAGGTCTGGTTTTCCGCCTCGCAGGAGTGGAAAGAGGACTTGGACGTTGACGCAGCTTTGCTGTTGGCCGCCAAGGTACTGAACAAAACGATGGACACGGGAGCCCCGAGTGCAGAAAAACTGGAGATCGCGATTGTGAGGAAAGACCCGGCTGATGATTCGCGTCTGATTCAGCGCGTGCTGACAAACGAAGAGGTTACTGCACTCATCAAAAAGGCTCAAGAGCTCCAGGCTGAAGAACAGACGCCGTAGAAACGGAGTTGAACAACGGATGGGCAGTCACCCTCATGAGGAGAGGGGTTCCGCTGCATAAACGTATGCGTGGCCGAGCGTTTTGTTAAAAGACCAGCTATCAAGTGTGCCTCTTTTCTGTGGGGTAGACGGGGAAACAACACAGTGAGTGCCGAACTGCACTTATCTTGTGGAGAATAGCGAAGCGGTGCGAGTGGTAGACGGTAAACCTCGTGAAAGGGGGCTCACCAGCTGCCTTCCGTTTTGTCTCCGAAGCAAGACAAAATCCTTTCCACTGGAACACACCCCCCATCGTAGGTTTGTGCACACGACGAAATCCATGTCTGCCTTCGCAAACTATAGACTCGCCTAGCCAGAAGACGCTGTTTCTCGAAGCTCATCTAGTCGGGTTGACAAGGAAATCGCAGGTGTAAATCGAAGGACTCCTTCCCCAACGAAGGGCGAACAAATGCGTTATCTCAGAAGCGCCTGACCGTCGACTAAGTATGTCGATGCCGGTGCGATGCACTGTTTGTGGCCGTTTTCTAATGCCCCCCAGGTTTGCCCGATAGATCCATATGTGAACTCCTTTGCATGTCAACGAAATAGCTGAGAAACAATGCACGTAGAAGGCGATGGAAAAGGACCGCTGGAAGGCCGTCACACGCTAAGTCAGCGACGCCAGGTACAGTCAGTCAGGCACGTCTTACTCGTGAGTTGCGAACGCAGAAGCGTGAACACGAGAACAAACCAAGGCAGTGGTCCAGTGACAATCTCAGCTTCATTTGTGCGCGCTGCACATTCGGTGTGGGCAAAAATCGACCAGGGAGCAACCGGCAAGGCGCCCCTGCCTGTGGCCGCACACCGGGAGTCAGTTTAGGGTGGCACTTGTTATTTCTGAGGGACACACACTGATGGGCAGGTTCCAGAGTCGAGAGTTGGTAGGCAGCCAGCGGAGTGGAGAGTTCCCGCAAATACGTTCTGGCGTGGGGAGTGGGGGGAAACATGAAACTGTGAGCCGGACAACGACTGTTCAGAAAAGCGCTGTGTTGGGAATAGGGGAACAAGAAAATGCTTCGAACGTGTTTGGATGCTAATGCTGAACATCGGTGTTGTGTTTATCGGTGTGGTTTGCGTTTTGGGGGCGTCCGTGCTCACTGTGTTCCGTATTAAAGGAAGAGGTTTACGGGGCGTGGAATGTTGAAGGAACGCAGGTATTTTGGCCTTTCCTTTTGCAGGGCTGTTGCATTTTAAAGTACTCGCAGCTACTGTTCTGTATATTCGAGCCGCCTCATCGGTCTACCAAAACCGACATCCACAGACCCTCTACTCAGAAGGTTTGACAAAACTGTTGTGTGGTGGTTCGTGTTCCCAAAGTAGAACGGCAGAGGCACATGACCCAGGATGTGGCAGGAAAACGCAGCGCGTTCGCTGAGTGTCCTCCCCAAGGACAGGAACTTTCAATACTTTTTGGTTCTATCTCAGAACACCGCTCCTGGCGCGATTAGTTTCGTGTTAGTGGCGAATTCACATTTTTGCTGACCGCGTGGTTTTTGACGTTTCCCACCTCCACCTTGTCAATTGCATACAACTGATGTCACCAGCGGTGTGTGATGCCCCAGGCAACACACCAATATTGCTGGCGCGAGAGACTATCGAAAGCAACGATATTGGCAAGGTTTAATTCTGGAGAATGCGTGTGAAGAGCTCTTCGTGTAATTCGTTCATCTTATGTGTGATAGCTGGAACGACAGTATCTTCTGTGGTCTCTTACCTACTTTTTGCGTGGCGGAAAATATCGTGCCGCTCGTTCGGGCGTCCATACCTGCCTATGCACACGCACACACAACCAGTGGGTCTACCCCTGTTCTTTCCCTCTTTGCCTTAAACAAAATGCTTTCCTTTTTACGTGGTTCCCGAAGCACCGATAAAGCTGGTGGAGGCGGTGAGGCCGGGGATTCCGGTGAGCTGGGTTTGGCGTGGATCCGCAAAACCCTTGAGGCTGAGGCGAAACTCCAAAAAGCGAATGAGATCATCACCAACGCCAATATCCAAATATGCCCGGCAATCTTCGGCAACGATTTTTACCCTCCTGTGTACGAGCCTTCGGGGGAGGAGGCCCTACGATCACGCCTAGAAAAAGAGGTGCACAGACCTTACGAATGAAGCGGCGCCAGATTGGAAACACTCGGCACAACAAAGCTCTTCTGCTGCATAGATGCATGGGAACTCTCGAATTTGTTCGCTCGTCGCAGACAATGCGGTGGACAGGATGCTCTCAGTTCTTCGATCAGCTTTCTTACTGTCTGTCACCGATGTGCTTGCCTTCACGTTGCGAAGAAGATACACACTTTTTCGGCATTGTGTTCCTACGGCTTTATGTCGCATCTGTTCGAGGGATAATGTGTTCGCGCGCAGTTCATTGATGCTTGCGTGGCACCAAAGTTGGGGAAACTTCTCTGCAGAGGTTTTCATCATTAAACGCCCCTATGCTGTCTGACTAGGTCGACTCCGCTGTTTATTCTTCGCAAGGCAAACCTCATTTCAGACAGGAAAGTACTCTCTAGATAGACGACCACAAATTGGCTCACTTTTGAATGCACCCTGAACAGCCAAGACGCGGTCAAAAGCGATGTTGTGAGAATGGCGCCGTGGGATCTGTGTGAATTTATAGGCACTCGATGCAGTCGAACGGGCTACACAGATCTTCGATGACACGGACGGATGGTCGCCATATGGCTGCACAGACGGCGTGCAGGTGAGGTTGAGAAATCCAGGCAGTTGTTTGTCGAAACTCACTGTCAGATCGGGAACTCTTACGTAAATCCCCCTATACATGCAAGCGGGGATATGTAGTGTCCCTTGTGAACAACGCTTTAGACACCACCTGAAGTCCGCATCGTGCAAAGGCAGGAACCCCGAATTGTCTGTTCAGGTCGTGTTTCGCATGGGACCTTTTTTGTTCTATCAGATTTACCAGAAGAAGCTGGATAAATCCCTTCCAGTTGTTCTTAAAGGAGAGTACACCTTTGTAACGGCTGAAGAGGCTGCGACTTTAACAAATACCATCACTATTGATGATATTTTCCAGTTCTTGAGGAATACAGAAAACCGGGGTATTTACGACGGCATGTTTCGAGATGGCACTATCCTCCGCCGGCACAACGCGAGCGTCCTATCATATCAAGTCTTCAATGGAATGATGGGGCTGCCTGGAAGAGAATTCATAATTAATGGCTTCGATCGTCACTTCGAAAGCGGCAACCGCATCATCATTGCAGGTATCCCCAAGTTGAGACACGATGAGTCGTATACCACTATTCTTTGAAATCCTGATAACTACAACAAAGGTCATTGATGCACTAGAGATCTAAACATGCATTTTTTGACTGTATCCCCCATCCCCGATGATGGAATATCCACAAGTAATCATGCTTACAACACATTCACACACGCACATGTTGACCGCATCTGCGACGATTTTCTGTAGAAGCACTTCTGCTGTACACCGTGTTCTCGTAGATTTATTTTTCCCTCATATATGTCGAAAGCGACAACAAACGCTTCTGCCCCATCTCGTTTGCATACGGCATGGGTATCTTAGAGAGAGTCGTCGGCGTTGTTTCGCTGAATCACTGAGGCGAGGACTTTCCCCGCTTAGTATTGGTCTGCCATTTCGCATATTCAGCTGATGTTTGGGTCACTAATATCAGAGTGTGCCCATACCGTTACGGTATTTTGCTTTTCACAGGTGCTACTCCTTCGGAAGAAGCTCTCGATGCAGACACTTTGTGCAAGTTGGGCATACCGAGGAAAAGCAGTGGTCTAATCCGTGCACATTGCTATATTGTTGGCTATGACATCACAAAAAATCCAGACGGCTCCGTTAAGGTACGGCTGCAGGGCGCTAATCACCACGATGAAAGAGATATTTGGCGTAGCTCCACCAGGAAGAGCCGGGCTACGCGTGGCGTGGAAAACTGACGATACCATTCCATCTGTATCTGGACGGGACTCTACGTCTTGCTGTGACACAAAAATTTGTAGACTTACGCATAGGGAGATGAATGTGCATAGGAAAAGGGAGTAACTCGATGCATGTAGGTTTCGGTTAGTAGGGTGATCACGTGAGTGGGCAGAAAGGTAGTTAAAAATAGGTAGGCAGGACAATAGAGGCAAGCCAAGATGGGTGAAACGGAAGACATAATTAGGTAGTTGTACAGATGAACCGATATAACAATCCGCCTCTCTACTTCATCTTCCCCCAGCTATCAAAGCGAGCTATTAACGCCTGCCATCCTTGGTGTTTGTTTAGGTCGCCGCAATCAGTCAGCCAGAGCTTGGAGGCATGATCCCTCAGATGATCCAAAAGATGGTTGTCACGAATCACGTCGTGACTCTGAGCAAAATTCAGCGCTGGATCAAAGAGAATAAGTCGCTCAACAACAAAGCTATACCTCCTCCTGAGATATTCGTTAGCCACAATTGTTACCTTCCAGTCGAAAATATCACTGAGTACTACCAACAAGCTATCGCATCAGCAACAGAACAATAGAAGGAAGTTGTCTTCGTTCGAACACAGAGATCGGACAGCACATCTCATCTTTCTCGTGGTAACTGATGCTCCACGTCGTCTGTATAATGTGATTGTGATCCCACGCGGTTGTCCTCTCGCAAGCACGATCCAGCGTGAAAAAGCAGGCCTGCTGGATTTTTACTGTGCGAAAGCGGTTCCCGGTTTCTCTTACAACATACACTACGGCGCACTGGCGGAACTACCGCTCCGGTTAGCTCCTTGTGTGTGTCCTTGTACTTGAGGATACTGTGAGCTCTACCTAACTGCGTGGTGAGGAAGAGCTTCGAAGTGGCAACAACGATTTTAACGCCTCCTCATTCACATTCAGGAAATGGAACTCCACTTTGCAAGGACGTTTGCAAAGCCGTGTTCACGAGGTTCAGTAAACTGACAGAAATGGCACCAAGACGAAAACGTTGAAAGAACTGGCTGTCGCCTTCGTGCCCTCTTCCAGCACAGTTCCGTCGTATGCCGGCCTTTCCCAGAGCAGAGAGATAGTGGCAATCTTCATAGTGGTAGGTTACAGATCATCGTAGAATTTTGGCCTGAGTTGAAAGCCACAACTACTCAACGCATTAACAAACTTCAACGCCGAGTGTAGGCGTTTCGACTGCTGCCCACAAGTGCAAGGAACCTGACCCGGCCAAGTTTGAGTACGAACGCAATTTGCACTGAAAGGTGGATCCTGCCCCTGGAGTGACAGAAATTAAAGACCGTATGTGTGCACACATGTTCTCCACGGACTGTGTAGCCCGAATGTGGTCTAAAAAGCTGCCTCGACGTCTATGCAGTGCACTGTGTTCCTCTTTTCTGTCGCTTGTGGGGCAAGGCTTCCTTTGCTGCGAGGGAAGTCGTTCCTTCCAAGAGCATATCTTTGCTCCAATAGCATTGAGAGCAGTGACCGCAGAGCACTTTCAAGGCACACCACATGGCTTGCACCCCACGCGCCTCATTTTTTCGTCGTATGGGGCTGCCGCGACACCGCACAAAACTGTAGCGTTGTTCGGTCGTGGCCCCGTTCCCCACATGGAAGCCAGCTGCAGGACAGAACCTTACGAAAGGCTGGCAGGAGGAGCAGCATCCACTCAGGTGCAACACAAGAAAGCTTCTTGTTAAGGTTTACTTCCAGTTCGGGCTTACGACATACGTGGCATTCTTCAGTATCCCCGTTGCGCGGCACAGACGCAAAGGTTCGCCTCGATTTGGTGACGCTTTTTGTAATCCGAGGACGTTCTAGTCAAAACGCCCTTTTACCTTTGTCTGAAGGACTTTTCGTAAAAGAAGACGCCCAGAAAAAATTTTCTGTCATCGTGTTCAAGCGTTAAATAGAGACAGTCGGAACTGTAACTGTTTAGATTGGCTACTCCTCGTGAGAAATGGAGCCAGGCTACAGAAATGGCGAAACAAGACAAGTCCGTGGCCACACCCCAAAGAGCTGGGATTCCTCGTGGCTTCAGAACGAATGAGCTTTATTACATCGAAGAGGACACTCAAAGTGAGAGGCTGCCTGCGTAGCTACTGTTAGTGGCTTCTTGCTGCGCGGTACTCAGTGAACTGGTTAGAAGTCTCAAGCCCTGAGTACGGAGGGTATAGAACAAGTTGGCATGTACACCTTTTTGCAATTTGCAGCGATTCGTTGCCACTGCTTGCCGCTTTGCAACTGTGTCTATCTTGTTTCACTCCAGGGAGGATTCACGTGCTCATGCAACAAAAGAAAGAGGGTCCTACCAGATCTCGACAGCCGGAGGGACCTCGGGCGCCTCAGAGCAGAACGCTGACTTTCACGGAGGACCCGCAACCAACCAATAAAAAGGCTTCAGAGGATCCACTTCACAGGGTACAGATCACTTTGTGCGATGCCGCACGAACTCCACCACTCCCTCAAACACTTATCGGAGATCCCAAAGTAGCAGCGTATCTAAAGTACTTTTCATCGTATGGAATATGCCCCCTCGAAGCGGCTTTTCAGTCCTATGGCTCTATTCAGGCTCTTTCCCCCTCTTCCTCGAAATCCTCTTTCCGCGCTAGTACTTTCGACGGAACGAACGGCAGCACTAGATCGGCGGCATCGTGTCGTATACCGATTGGGAGCGGTGGCTCAGCTCAATCAACCGAGGCACGCGGGAAAGCCGGGGCCAGAATTGTGCGAAGCACTAGTATTTCTACATCAATATCCTTGTCATCGAGAACTGGAAAACTGAGGCCAGACGGGGTGACTGAACATGGAGAAAAGGGACACGCCAGTTTGGCTGCAGCTCCTGTGGGAAGCCAGGAAGCGATTGCAGAACCATCTCGGCTTGGCCCTCCTCGCTCCGGGCCAGGAGACTATGACCAAGAAACCGCAGCTCTGCGGCACTTGCCTAGAGCGGGTTCAATGAGTTCGCCCTTTGGGAAAAGGGCCAAGAATCCTCAGGTTGGAGGAAACCGAGGGTCGGCACCCCACAGTATGGAGGCCGGAAACAGTGCAAGAGCAGCGTCGTGGTCTCGTCAGGAATCAGCCGTCATGAACCTTTCTGTGGCCGGTGTCGCGATGGCAGTGCCCACATTGACACATGATAGAACAGTCAGAGAATCGACGGCGACGAAAAGTCACGGCTCCACTTCGGAGGTTTTGCCACGTAAATATCCCTACGGGGGTGGTGCCGCTATGAGGAAAGTAAAGGGCTCTGAGCTTATGAAGGGGAAGTCTGTCGTTGAGAAACAAATATCTGAGACGGCAAATAGAAAGATGGGCCTGTTAAAAGATCTCTCGTCGAAAACTGCTGCATTCAAACAAACAAGCAAGAAACTTGGACAGCGGGCGGTGGTCGAGAGCAAGCTACGGCACGTAGAACATGTCCTAGAAGAGACATTTGCAGCGATAGAGAAACCGTTGCTGGCAGCGTCCGGATTTCCAGAATTCGCCCCCTCACCTGAGTCGCAACAAGGGTACTATCTGAAGAAGAGTCCGGGTTTCAGGTCCCTGTGTGACATGCAACGTGGAAGCGAATCACGTCTGACTAGAAAAACCCGCTATGTCATTGTGGTTGACCTGGCAATGGACATGGCAGTCTACCTCCCCGACGTCCGGGAGGAGCTTAGCAAGCTCATGCAGGAAACCATGCTGAAGCAGCACTCTGTCCTCAATATCATTAAAATGGGTAATAAGGTGATTCAGACAGATGTGACACAGGTTTGCGCAGATTGCGAGGAGTTGAGAAGCAAGGGTGAAAAGAGAAAACTTTTACCATGCATGGGAATCCAGACACAACGTGCCCCGCTTGAAACCGTGACGGCAGTGCTGAGCCTTCCGGGGATCTATTGGCTTTCTATGCACAAGGCATATACCGACAAACCGAATCCTAGAGTTGGCTACATACGTTTAGGTCATGCTGCGTATTCTTTCACGTTCTGGCAGGGAGGGCACGTACAAATAAACATTGAAACCTCCCCGTGAATGCGGTGTATTCACCTACCGATGTGCTTCTATACGAACGGATACTGGTAATTCGGCAGCCACATCTTTTTGTATGGCCACCTGCCCGTCTACCAACCTACTAATATAGTAGCCTATCTGCAACGTTTGTCTTCGTGCAACCCTTTTGTAGGGTCCTCCGTTGCTATATCGCAGTCTGCGTCTCGCGATTTTACTCACATGACGATACCTGTATGTCTCTCGTCCTGTGTATCTGCTTCTGCAGGTATTTTCCTGCATAACTTTCAGTTTTTTCCACCCATCTGGTGTCGCTGTCGAAAAATCTGTTCGCTCATTTCTGAATATATCTATTTGCGCATGCGTATTATTATCACGTTCCCTTCACTTCGCGCCGCGTAATGGGCCGCCGCCGCTTGGCAGTCCTCTAGTTACCTGTAGAGAAACGTTTCATTCGGACAGGCTGTTTCGCTGATTTTTTCAGTTTGTCTGTTCGTGCTGTATCGTGATGTTTTCAGGTAGAGGCCTGCTTCCCCACTATGCCTACCCGGGTTGACGAACGAACTGTTCTCGCCGTTGATAAATTCATCAACTCTCTTACGAAATCCAAACACAAAGGCGGCAGCACCGATTTTGTCGAAGGTTTCCGAAAAGCACTTCTCATGAAGCCCGATGTGGTGTACTTGGTTTCCCATACTCCACCCTGTAAGATGCCGTCAAGCACGCACCCTTTCCCCCCCCCCCCCGGCGCCCTGATACATGTGAATGTTTCCATCAAAACCACACTTTTTTTAGGCTCCTATATACATGCTTGAGCCCGCCTACTGGCCTTTATTACAGTTTTACACAACCATCCAAAAAGAGAAGAAGCAGCGCTGCGTGAGCAGAACGAAACTTGGAATAAAAAGAAACTCGCAGGCATTCGTCCACGGCAACTGGGTACCGAAAGAAGGCTCTGATTTAGGTAAATGTAGCGGCGAAGTATTGCGACTAGGGTCCTTGTGCACTATATACGTTACCTCGGTCTCGCGAAGTTATTCCCTATTTTCGAGATCTCCCCTAATTATGGATAGAGAATTTCATGCCGAACAGGACAGATTTCTTTCCTCGAACACAACTGCTGCGCAATTTCCGAATCCGTCTAGTTCCCTGTATCTGCCTATACGTGGTTATACCTGTATTGCCACAAGAGTTATTCGGATTGGGGAACGTGACACCAAGCTGGAAACACCGGCGATTCTCACCGTCGATGGGGTGCGTTGCTTTGTAAGCCTCAGAGTTGCAACCGGGGCTCTCCGTCCACTCAAAGTCTCACCCTTTCAGCTAGGACCTGGAAGTGTATAACTCAGCCACGCACTCGCATCCCTGCACTCTGCTTCCAGCTGCGCGGTTTGTTCGCATGTTGGACCCATTATTTTCGCCGGTCCGTGAGTGAAAGCTCCGACAAAGCTCTTTTTATCCCTCCTTTTCGTTTGCAGCGGCAGTGCGACATCAAGAGACCTGCGTCAAGATGATTGAGGACTACTTTCAGGCTTTAAAGGACACCGGATTGCCGACGGACGCCTATGGTCACCGCCCCCCGGCCGAATTTAGATATTTTGCGTTTCGTAGTCCTCTCGCTCAGCCTTCACACGAGCAATTCTTCCGTCAGATGTGTGTTGTCTCGGCCGACCCCGATGATCCAGAACGTGTGGCCGAAATGAACTGCGTACTCACAGATCGGGAGGCCTTGTGGAGATCAGTCCTCAGGGATACGAAACAGGCGAAGAAGCTACGGGCAAGATTGAAGGTAAGAATGGCTCTAGTTTTCCCCCAGTCATATCCCAGCTGCCTGGATGGTGTTTGGGGTGTTCATCCTGCACAGTTTTACAAAATCTCGGTAAAAAGGGAAACTTACCAATAGAGGATCGGGTAGTTTTCTTCCAGTTGCTCCATAAGACTGGCGGGTATTGCCAAAGTCCACATTCGAAATCTCCCTACTTCACCTGCCGCGCCGACAGAGGGACGGCAAGTGCATGGTTCTGTTAAATCGGAACGCAACGGCAGGCGCACATCGCTGGAGCCAGTTCTTGAGAGACACACACGAGCCCGAATCCTTTGCTGGCCAATCCAGCACGAAACAACTCCGCCGATTCGAGCCTAGAGCTGGTTGTCTCAGCTGTGTGGTCATCAAAGCACACGACAGGAACCGTTGTCTCGCGGTATTTGAGGCCTGTGCGCACGGGGCAAGTCAACGACGAATAGACAGACCCCGGGGGCGATTTTCGCATATCTTACTTTCGTTGAACACAGGCTCACATCCACAGAATTGTTGTTTCTCCAGGTTAGCTCTTCGGGCTATTTACGCTCACTTTGAGACTGAAGAATCATGCCACGTTTTGCCTGCTGTGCAGAGAACAGCCCAAGTTGCCGAGACTAGAGAACAGCTCCGCCGCGTAGTGCCGGTATGTCGTGCTCGACTTGAATCACATACGCATCAAAATCAGCGATACACAGCCGGTCACCAGTTGTTCACTTACCTTCTTGTGACGTCGACGCAAGATCAAATTATAGGTATCTTCGACTGGCGCTCTAATGCTATGTGTGTCTGTGAGAACAGTGGAGAGAGGCTTTCTTCCGTTCGGTACCATAGAACAGGAGAGAAGTCGTAAATACGGTTTGAGCTTGGAGCAGGCGCGCCTGTCAAACACCTGTCTGAATCAGAAGGTGCAGAAACGCACCATGACCCGCGCCTCGACAGTCTTTACGCTGCATGCATGCATATATATATATATATATATATATATATATATATATCACCTTCCGTTGGTATCAGAGCTAAAACTCCACTCCCCCCCCCAGCACGCACCTACACACCACAAATCCCGAGCCCGTAAGCGTTGTCCGATCCTGCACCTGCAACAGACGCAAACGTGTGCTTGGATGGTAGCTAGGGGCGTCAATGTTTGCTCACTGTTCCTATTGCTTTCCTCTTACGAAGACGGCTGCCAAGCCACTTTGGAAGGCGCGAGGGAAGCCGCCAGACAAATCTGCAATGCATAGAAGAACCTCACAGCGATTCACTATTGCCCTTTCCTTTCATAAATGGCATGTTTAGGACCTCCGGGAGAAACTGCACATCGAAGCGGCCGTCGAAAAGCTTCTTAGGATGGATCAAGAGAAGGTGAGGATGCACTGCGACAAATCTTTGGCTGCCCCTTTTAGACATCTGATTGACAAGAGCGCCTGTCTTGAGCTTTGGGGTTGCCTTTCCTGCTTAATCTGAGTCCAGAAGGCCTCCGCCCACTTCTGTGATGCAGCTGAGATTTGGTTAAATTTGGTAAATCATTCCGGGATATAAAAGGAATTGCTCTTCAAGGAATTCCAAGAGCTCAGACTCGGAAGATATTCGGGCACTGGGCATATTTAGTGTTTTCCATGAGCTCACACGTGTGGAATAGGAATTTTTTATCGCAGTTCATCTCCCGCTCTCCAAAACGTCTATTCCCGTAAACACTGCCTGCCCACATTTTCTTCATTACAAAAGGGATCTTGGGAGTTCACGTGAAGTTTGTCCCTGGATTCAGGCACCATCAGCACAAACCTTTTGACTTCTGGTCACCCGAATGGTGTGATCATCGATGACAGTTGCCTTACTTTGTGCCTTTAGTGCGAAGCAGCAATGAACCAACCGGTGACGATGCAAACAAACCAGCCTCCAGACACCTCCCAGAGAACGCCGAATCCCGGAAAACAGAACAAAGAGAGTACCACAGGCAAATCCAGCAAGAACCGCGGGGAACGAACACAGGAGAAGCCTCGTGGAAGAGTGAAGACACGGAAGCGTGGGAGAAAGAAGAAACGTGCGGATAGCCGAACGCCCGATTGATTATTCCTGCTGTGGGTTTTGTTTGGAAAGATATCAGTTTCCTGGAGAAACGGTTGACAGATACTCTGCCTTCTCTTTCCACGCCTCTGAATGGCCACAGTCGACGTCTTCTGAAAGCTTTCACGAAATGTGTGCTGATGTTGGAGGAAGCATGCGGCGAGTTTTTATCCCTCAGCGTGGCAGCTAGGGAGACATTATCCGGCAAATACTCTGCAGATTCTTTTTTTTTAGCTAACAAAACCGCCCTTGTCTGTGTTGCGGGGAGCGCTTCACGCTCCTGATCCTGCGAAAAGTGCGTTACTTCTGGATCTACGTCCACGATCCAATCTGGGTATCCGTGTATGGGAGGGCTCTGAGCAATCTCTCTACCGGCATGACGGCATGTGGCATCTCAGGCTATACTACTGGGGAATTGAAGTTCGGGAACTAAATGTCATTTGGTTTTCGGTGCAGGCAGTGTCACGCCGGATCTGTCACGTGCCTTCTCCGTCACGGCGTGAGGAGTTCAAAATCGTGCCACACTTGCCTTGCTGTGAGCCTATACTTTTCCATTTGACCGTCCTTTTCGACGAACAGGGACACCGTCTGCCCGCAGGCGCTCGTTTGTCCACCCAGTGTTGTGCTTTGCCAAGGCTGCCGTCCGATCAGAGTTCCAAAGGTGCAGAAGAGAGAACAATACTGTTTTGTCTAACGCACAGTCTTGTCTATCAAGCAGGGGTACCAAAAATCCCGTTTTCTCTGGCGGTCGAGAGCCGAGCCAACCCGACTTGCCGTTGCTCTCGCCGAACCTATGCTCTGCGAACACCGTGTCTTGGCGAAAAACATAGTCACATGAAACACGATCTCCATGGTACGCACGAAAAGCCATGCGTCTTTCCTCATCTATGGCACAAAATACCTTTACTGTGTGTTGCCGGTTGTTACACCCGACGTCAGTCTAGCGCCCCGGCCTGGTGTTCACCACCCATATATGGTTCCGACACCTGTGCACGTTTTCGCCGTTTTCTTCCATGCTCCGCTGAGAGCACCGCTTGCAGTTCGAGGCAAAATAGTGATACAACAAAACTCACCTTCGGCCTGCAATCAGCGAAGGACGTGAATTGTGCCTTCTGCAACTGCGTCGCTGCGATTGCGCGCCCCGACCGTTCGGCGGCGTGTCGAGTGCAAGCGGGAGGCCCGCTCCACGCATATAGGACGGATTGGCAATTTCGGAAAATGGGATGATCTGTGTCGCTCCTCTCTGTGCGGGAAAACCTTTCTAATCTTTGGTACGTACCCTCTTTTCCCTCTCCTTTGTCCAGATGCCGTGTCTTCGAAACAGTGTGTTTACCGTCTCGCGCAGCTACACCAGAGAGAGGCAGTCTCCTGTTCTTCGGACACATGCGGTCCCCAGTTGTAGGGTTGCCCGGCTGCCACCGTTCCTTCGAGTGCATGCAACGGAAGACCAGACCTTGGTGACAGATGTTGTTAGTTGTTTATTCCAAGGTTGTTTGCTTGGAGTGACGAATGCGTCGTTGTTTTAAAAGCGCTGGTTGTGCCTGACACTTGCATCAGGCCGAACTTTTCCACTGTGTAACGTGCCGCAGAAACACTTGGTGTCTCAGTGTGTGTGTGTCGAATTTCACGAAAAAATGGAAGGCTCCGCCAAGATCAACGAGGAGCTGCGGCCTGCATTGAAGACCCTGGAAGTTCCGCAGAGGCTTCTACTTGGGCCGGGACCGTCTAATTCTCATCCGGAAGTTCTGCGTGCCATGGCCTTGCCATCTCTGGGCTACCTGGACCCCGCGTTCATCCAGGTCTTGCAAGACATTCAAGCTTTGCTGCGGTACGTGTGGCAAACAACAAACGAGACAACCTTCTGCATTAGCGGAACGGGCTCGGCTGCAATGGAAGCTTGTGTGGCGAATATCGTCGAAAAGAACGACGTGGTCCTCGTTGCGGTTTGTGGATACTTTGGCAGCCGCTTGGTAGATATGGCTGAGCGATATGGCGCGGACGTCCGAGTGGTGAACAAGCCCTGGGGACAGGCATTTTCTCTGGAGGAAATCCGCGAAGCTCTTGAGAAACACAGACCGCGGGTCTTCGGTATGGTTCACGTGGAAACCTCCACGGGCGTCGTTCAACCCATGGAAGGCATCGGGGCCTTGTGTCGCGAGTACGATTCCCTGTTGCTCCTTGATACCGTCACCAGCCTAGGTGGCGTACCGGTCTACATCGATGCCTGGGGCGTTGACCTCGCCTACAGCTGTAGCCAGAAAGGACTGAGTGCCTCGCCCGGAGCTTCGCCCATCACTGTCGGCCCTCGCGCCCTGGAAAAAATCCGCGCGCGGCGAGCGAAGGTGCCCAACTGGTATCTCGACCTTTCGCTCTTGGAGAAGTACTGGGGCCCTCAACGTCAGTATCACCATACGGCGTCGATGGTGTGCTACTACGGTTTGCGCGAGGCGCTCCGTGTGATTGCGGAAGAGGGCGTCTCTGCGAGCTGGAAACGCCATCAAGAAAACGCGGCGTATCTGCACTCGAAACTCGAAGAGCTTGGCCTCAGTATGCATGTGGAGAAGCCGTGGAGGGCACCTACCCTCACCACCGTCCGCATTCCAGATGGCATCGACGGAAAAGCCCTGGCTGGGAAACTGCTTGCGGAAGAACACATCGAAATCGGGAACGGAATCGGCGACCTCGCAGGAAAGGTCTGGCGCATTGGCCTGATGGGTTACAACAGCAATCGTGAGTCAGTGGACAAGCTGGTCGCCGCTCTTGGCAAGCTTCTTGGCTAGAAAGCTTAGCTCTTGCACAAAAATATTCAAGAGCGTGCAATACTGAGGTGCACATGCCTCACCACGCCCCGTTGTGGACAAGCTGTCTGATTTGATGAAGCGGATGAGACTCTCTCGGTGCTGGCGTTCGTCGCTGGCTCGCCAGGGATCGTAAGTCAGTGTTCTTGTGGCCTACAATTCCGGTTCTGTGCAGTGTAGTAGTTCTAAAAACACACCCTGGAGATGTGATGGAAGGTGCGCATGCGCTGTCCATCCCTTCGCTGTCCGGATGAGCTTCATAACGCTCGAACAGAGGTCCTTTACCTGAGGGCATGCTTCAAAATGCCCTGTTTTGTTGTGTGATCCAAGATGACATCAAGTGTGAAAGCTGTTTTATCGATGTGCTGTGCGTTCTGTCGAAAACGGCGTCGCTTCGGCTGCTCGGTGAGGCTTTGAAAATGCCCGGCAGGGTATCTGCCCAATCCGTTATGTGTGCTGATTTTTTGCAACGCGAGACATCGAAAAAGTCCGTTTTCGGGGCCGATTTCACAGTATGCCAGGAGATTTCCCTAGTCTGGTGTCAGCGCGATTTTTCTCGCAAGTATAGGCAGTCCCTCGATGCACAGGCGGCGTACAACTTGTAGGAAACCCTCACAGTAATTGCACGAGGTGGCAGAACAGGCCGTCTCTGTGAATCACGGCCGTGTTAGTGAGAACGTGTGTTGCCACACTACTGGATGGGCTCTGGCCTCAAATCGAGAGACGTGTTTCCAGTTGCGAGGAGTCGCCACAGTCCCCACTTTGTGTGTCATCGCAAGGGTGCTTCTGCTTTCTCCCCTCTCGCCTAACCCTCCAGACGCTGAAGGTGGCCAAGAGATGCAAGACGTCAGAAATCGTGGAGCTGCATTACTTTAACCACACGACGCTTTGCAGAGTTGTGTAGCTGCTCGAGATTTTTGGCTCCTCCCTTTTGGGGAACTGTAGCAGGTGCTGGCATGCAGCAGCCCCGAATTTTGTCGTTTGCTCATGTATCCAGCTGTTCTACAAATTGTCGCTGATTCACTGGGGCTGATCAAAAATCATCGTTCTCTCGCAACTGGCTTTCCATCCTCCTACGGGGCACCGCAGATCTTCGTGGAGAGCTTGCAACAGACATCTCGTCTGTCAATTCCCAAAACGTATCTGTGGGGCCTGCACCACTCCCACAGTCCGTATTAGGACGGTAGTTGTAGGGACAACTGTGTCGTGTGCAAAGAACTGTTACCTCGAAGGTCCCTGATCCACGGGAGCGGAAAAAGCGTGATGAGCCTTCACGCGTGGGCAAAAGGCTACACCGAAAATCCGAAACGGAGGGGTAGAACCCCACGGACTGACAGATGACAGATCTCACATCCGGCGAAACTCCCCCTTGTTGATCGTACATCTGCACGCTAGAAATTACAGTCGCGCGGAGGGATGCCCGAGACTATCTGTGTCAGACTGTCTGATCTCGAATTCAGCATGGCATGCAGGAGAGGCGAACCATGGCTTGGAAAGGCAGCACTCTTTTCAGGTGGGGATTCAACCGTGTCTCCTTTCGGCCAGGCTCCCTCGCAAGTTGTCGATTGCTTTCTGGATGAAAAAAAGGACAACAAATTCAGCCTCATACGGGAAACCGGAGACGCTGCGCTGCCCCTGCCCGAACAGCCTTCGCTAGCGGATTTGTTTTGCACAGAAAGTCGGGACGTCGATGCTGACTGAGTAAACGGAACGACATGGCCGCCTCGTGGGGCATCCTGGTTGGCCTCTCTTGATTTGTGTGGCGTGTAGGGGCTGCTGGGTCTCCGTCTTTCAAAGTCCCACTGTCGGAGAAGAAGCATGTTGCTGCGCCTCCCGTCAGCGAAGCGGAGCAGAGGTGATTCATATAGAGCATAAACTCGAAATCGAAGCAAGGAAGCCATTACCTTCTTCGCCACCCAGAGCTCCGCACACGAAGCAAGCGCCGTCAAAAATCAGATGTGCGGACATGCCCCAGTACTATTGTCTGAGTTTCGCCCCTTGCCCCAGCATTTGCGTTGGTTATTTTCTCGCTTCACCTTTTCCATGATCAGCCCCGCTTTGCTGCTTTCCGCTTGGCGAAGGTTGATAGAAAGCTCGACGTCGCAGCCACTCCTGGCATCCGAACTACAACAGTTCGACAGCTGAACTTGCAAAACTACGTAGTACATAGCTACGGCGCAGCAGGCAGAAGTACGAACCTGAACTTCAGAGTGCGCACAATCAGATTATTGAGACTCCCGGGCTGCCTCAGCGCACCACTGGGGTGAGAAAAAGCACGCAGAAGTCTGTTGTTAGGTTGCTTGTGCTTCCTTCCAGACCCAAGCGAAGATTTTTCCATCTGTCTGCTCATGAGACAGAGGAACCATTTCTTGAAAAAGGATTCGGGCGCAAAGCCACGGGTGAGTTTGAGGTATCTCTGACGTCCCTCTATGGACTGGTGAACTGAAGGACGCTATATCACCAACTCAGAACAACGAGTCTCGAACTATTTTCACATTCCAGTTTTCTCGACGCTAACAAAGGTAGTCACCGCATTTCCGTCTACACTAACCGGCGGAAACCAACCACGGTCGGATCACACACGCCGCGTTTCGTCATACACGCTGCCGATATGAGGCACGTGAGCCAGGTTGATCTCTAGGAGTTGCATCATCGTAAAACCTTGTTCTAAAATGTGGGTAAGCACGGCAGGGAAGGAAGGGGATGTGAAAGAAACTGCGAAAACACGAGCCATCATGCCGAAGGGTGCATCTGTATGCTAAATTGTAGCATGACACACCCTCCGGGGATGAAGACGCATACGGTTGTCTCCTGCATCTGATTGGTGCCAGTCGAACATACAGTAGATGCTTTCTTGTGTTGCAGTGACATGCGAGGCTGTACAACTGCTTGCACTGCTCCCTCGCTTTGTGAAGTGTCCACGTGGCAAAATTCTAAGAGCGCTACGGCTGGCGATACAACAGAATCATGTCCCTGGATGAGAATCCAGTTGCAGGAATGTTGCTGCTTCTGCGAACAGGGTTATTTTCCCCCAGTTCCCCATTTGGACAACTCGTCCGCTCAAGTAGAGAAAAGGAAGAAGCATTCACGGCTAGGCCTCCGTTCTGCCTGCGGAGTGGCGATGGCAACCCCGCATTGTAAGGGTGGCGTGAGAGACGCAACCCGTCACCACCCCCGCTTCCAGCTGCCAGCATACGCGATTAGAGAACCTCGAAAGGTGTTTTCTTGGGCATTGAAGGCTAAATAAATCATTCCCTCTTGTGCTGCTGGCCTCGCAGCCGCTTCATTCGCCCTCAAACAACTGTCCAGGGCGGTCGTCGAACCGGTAGGTGCTGCCCGAGAGAGACGAACGAATGAACCCCTCTAAAAAAAACTCGGACGGCCATTCGACGAAGGGGCACCGCCTGTGCACCAGCGGTGTTTCCGATGGTATTGATACGCATCACACAAGGCTCATCGCAGGCCAGGCTGTAACGAGACAGCCCATGCCTCTTCTTCAGTTATTGTATCTGACATTCTACGACCTAGAGCGCGGTATCACCTCGAATGTTCACCGTCAACAGTGAGAGTCGTTTGCGGCTGTTCTGGTGTGACGATGCACGGTGCAGTGACAGATGCCATTCTGAAGCAGTCAGGGCCGAGGCTGCGAACGTATGAAGAAGCACAACGGGAGAAGGCGTACCAGGTTCGTCTCCACGCCCGCTCACTACCCACGAGTCTTTATGATAAGCTTACGCCTGCCATGATGATTCGGCAAGGCTGCAAATCCTGGGAAAGACAGACTCTCGAGGTTTCAATCAGATAAAATGCTCTCGTCCTCGATATTGTTTAATCCTACACCACCCTGCTGGTGCGGCATATCCAGCCGAAATCTTTGAAAAAGGCACCGAATTATACTTTCGCCTCATCCACACACCAACAGGGTTGCAATAGAGCAAGCAGCCAAAGGCATCTCAGTTGGGGGTCAGATCGAAAGTATGATGTCCTTAGCTTGGAACTTTTGCATCGGATCACAAGGAGTCAGGGTTCTTTCGCATGAAGGGTAGCGCTGTGTTCACAATGCGACTATGGGACGCAGGAAGCACGCCGAGAGGTTAGGGACCTTGACGAGTGGTAAGATCACACCAAAACAACACAAGATGAGTACCCGAGGATATCGGCAACAGCGGAATTCAACTCCCATGCAGCCTCCAGGACTCGCGGCGGGCGGCATGCGCACCACGTGTGCACACGCAGTTTCTTTACTGGGAGCGCATACGCTTGCTAAGGAGGGACTGGCTTTCTCAATCGGGGCGAATACAACGACAGCTAATCAGCCTAGTTTTACGGCGCGCTTGACAAACATTACACATCTCTGTGCATAGGCGCAAGGGCCTTTCTTTAGAACCCGAGGCCGGAGATTCCAGAATACCGAGCGCCAGAGCCACCGGCCGAGGGACAGGCAAGCAAGCGCTGGGTGTCAGTGGCGGTGTGCCTGTAAAACCGATACAAGGGAATTCTGCAGCCACCGGGCAGCAACCGGCCGTGAAAGAGGAAAAAGCAAAACACCGGTCTCGACGACAGTTGAAGTGATATGCCAGCAGATCTCCACTCACAAGTGCGGCGCTTCTTGTAGTGTTCGTAGGAAAGGCGTGCTTGTAGAGAGAAGAAACTGAAAAAAAACGTGGGGGGAAAGTCGATATTCTCTAACCCAGCAGGACGTCTGGGAAGCTGCCCATTTCGAGCTCAGATAACACGAGCGCGCTACCACGTTACTTTTTTGCAGCTCCCTGTATGCGATCGTTGAGTCAACATGTGTAACAGGTGTCTTTATATACAACAGACACGAAAGGGCTCTGTTTTTCTCCAACTCGCCATCCGTTACTTCCTGAAGCCTTCCTGTGTCCGGGATGCCAACAGAAGGGAATCAAATCCCCAGTTTGCTTTTTCAAAAGGAGCTGGTGGATGGTGGCCGCATCTACCGGGTGGTCAAAATTCATCGCGGTGGGTTGCGACGATGCGACCGGAAATAGCGACTGGGATTTCTCTTCTCTCCCGGCCCAGGAGCGTCCAGATGCATGACGCCTGCGGCAGGCCACGAGAAGTTGGTTCTTTCCTGCCTGTTTACCGCGGGTACATCACAGACACAGCTCGAAATATCAGGGGCGTCTAGAGTAACGGCAGGAGAACCGTCTCAGACAGAGAGGGGTCCCGTGCATTCGGAGCAGCTGTTGGAGCGATCCAAGTTTTCCACTGCAACTGAAAAGCTAACGTGGAAACCGCGCAGTCTAATAATCAGTCAAGGGTTACATCTGGGACCCCAACCGAACGTAGGAAGGGAGGATGCTCTTTTTCGTCCACGAGAAAAGAAACGTGGACTAATTTCACTCTCTGCTGACCAAAAGTGTCATCTTGCTACAGTCCCGTGAGTCTCTGGAGGAAAACCACATGGCCTTCTGTGGGACACGAGACGCCGACTCGGGACGTCGGATACGTGCAGATGTACTGGCGACGGAGCACGTCGGACAAATCGGGGAACAGTGCACGGGTCCCGCCAAAAAAGTGACTGTGTTTGGCGTTTACGTCGACAAAAGAGCGTAGGAATCGGGGTCCGATCCACGGGCCCTGTGCCATGTGAAGAGCCTTGACCCCCGAACCTAGACATTAAAAATTCCACCACGCACGTTCCTCTCAAGAACCAGAACGCTAGGATGCCAGTGGTGTATCTGATCACACGCATCTTTCTAAAGAGGAACTCACAGCCGCACAGCTAATAGCGCACGCTGACTGTATGCGCTTGACGACTAAAGACTGGACCGTATACGCAACCCGCAGCGAAGGAAGCCGCCGCACCCTGTCCGACAGCTTAGGGTCTGTGACTGACAATGTACTGCACGAGGTTCGAAGGCTTAACACCATGTTTATCAAAATCATTTACCAACAAAAAGAAGGTTATCTTCTGAGCCTTTGCTGCCGAAACTAACCGCTCTTCACAGACGGTGGCAAAGCTTAGCATCCCGGGAAGGTACGATGGAACTGAATAACGCGAATCACCGGAAACATCGGGCCTAACTCGCTTGCATATTCAAAAAACAAGAACGTCAGACAGTTCAGCTGTGCAAAGCAGAGCACACGGATTACGGTACGGTGTTTCGACAGATACGCGAGACGTTCGTCCGCACGAACCCAAGAGACTCTACATGTCCACCGGAGTAAACAGCTCTCGAAAAGTGGAACGCGAGGGAAACGCTTAGAAACAAAATGGATTCGCTTTACACCGGAAATTTTGAAACAGGCAACGACGCAGGTGTGAATCGATACATCGACAGATGCTAGGACGATGGTAGAAAAATGTAACGACAGTTGACCCTTCAGGCTGTTTCAATATGGCAAGGGGCAGCTGCATTGTCGTTTTTGGGAGCCCGTATTCGCATGTCTCACGAACGAAATACCATCTTCGACGGGTTCCGGATGAAAAATTGTAGCTTCCGGGAAAATAGAGAAACTGTCCATAAATGAAGAGACGCCAGATTCCGACCCATTTTCAAATCGTCGACCGGAATTCCAAGAAAATTCACAGCATCGCATGACCTCGGCGAACAGTTTCCCATCTGAATGTCGCGAAGTCTTTCCGACGGGTTTGAACACTCTTTCCACCTTGCGACGCCCATGCGGGCATAAGAGCTTGCGTACGAGCCCCCCGTTTTCGTGGAGCACACCTTTTCTGAAACCAGGATTTCGACGTCTTGGCCCACAACTGTTCCCCCCTCTCTGTAGCCTCACTTCTCTTTCCTTGTCTTTCTCTCCCGTCCCCATCGCGCACCGACACAGAGTCTTTGTGAGGCAAGATGTTTGCGTGCCTCGTACACCCCGTTCGCTCTCTAGCACTTTCGCGCTCCCGCTGTACCTGCGTTCTCCCCACTACCCCTCCGCATAGAGAGCTTTGCGAAGCCACGAGATGTCTCCCATACGTCTCGGGTTCTGCGCTTGGGCATACATTATGACGAGGCAGACGACCAGGCACACAGCGCCGACAACGATGTAAAAGATGCCCAGGAGTGCATTTCGCCCGCCGAGCCACGAAGCTTGTGAGATGACGACGTACTTCCGCCCTGCATAAAAGGCGATTCAGCGTACAGCACGCAAAGGCTCGCTTCGATCCCCCGGTCAACACTCCATTTCTCCATCAAACAGGAGGAACACCATACACACAACGAATCGCCGGACGCAGTGAGCCGCAGTTCCAGCCGCATTCGCATACGCATAGATCAATGCACATAGAGACACGCATACATGCACACACAGACACATGTATGAGAAGATTTTTTTCCCTCTGCTTTGCATTCACACACTCTCCGGAAATAGCCCGCGGTTCTTTTTCACGCCGCTCCTCCCTTCTTTCGATGACAATGCATCTAAAACATGCACTAACGGAAACTTCTGCACTGAAGCACAACTGACGATGCGACCGCCTGTACTACAGGCAACGCGCTCGCACATCCAGAGGCTCCTTGGGATGTTTCGCACGTGTGACGTACACAATGGTCAAGTAAGCATCTAGTAGGAACACCAAGTAAGTAACTTCTTCGGATCTTCACTGAATGTATCAGCATCGTTTCTTTGTGAACCCGTGTGTACAGGCGCACACATCCTCTCTATACATATACACATTCAGATAGGAATATATATATATATATATATATATATATAGTGTATATATAATGTATATGCGTGGGTGAACCCGTCGCGTCCGCGCGTGCCGCTCTCTCCTTGTGGAGTTATGCGTGTCAAAACCGCATTGACGGAAAGCGTCTATGTAGTGCATGCACACATCAAGAAGTGACCTTACCTCCGAAAGACTTGACGTCATATGTATCTCCTGTGATGTTCACGTAGATGGGCAGTTTCAGGGGCGTCTCTTCCACCTTTCCGTAGATTTTCCGGAAGTTCGGTAACGCGGCCTCGCGCATCCACACAATAAAGTGGCTGTTTTCGACGCCTTCACCCACTCCTGCACACCAACGCGCAGCACACACACCGCTTCAGATGTGACGCAACTGAGAGTCTGAAACCGTCCGCGAACTGCATGCATACACAACGCAGACAGAGCACTTGACCAGCACTTCCCCTCCGTTGCACATGCAACTACAAACATACACGGACGAACACAATGGCCTGCAAGGCCCGAAACAGATTGACGCACTCTGCAAGACGGATAGCCCTCCCCGTGGAGTCCTGTAGATGTGTACGTGCTATAGACATGCGCGTGAATGCGCATGCATACATATATGCATGTAGAGATTTTGCTGTGGTTGAACCGTTTTCGGGGAAGAGGCGCCTTACCGGGCACGTCCATGTGTAGGGCCTTGCGCATGGCAGGTTCGAAGAGCCAAAAGTCGACGGAGGAGGCGTATTTCTCTCGTTCCTCCTTGCTGGGGTTTTTGAACCTCGAATCGAGGTCGAAGTGCCAGCAAATCGTGTCTCGCGTTTCGTCCATCGGAATGACCTCGTAGCGGCCCTCCGATCTCTTCCGCAGAAGTTCGAAAGAGTCCGTGAAGACCGAGAGAGCATTCAAGCCGCAAGGGTCGAGGATTCTGCCATCGCTCGCCAGGTAGCGCGGACTGCATGCAGTTTTCACGTCGCCGGTCGTCGTGTACACTTTGCCCTAGACAGGAAAAGAACGGGGGCACGCAGAGAACTGAAACGTGGCCGTGGAAATGCGGCGTGCAATGCGCAACGGAGGCAGAGAGGGGGAGCGCACTGACCGGAAGGCGACGACTCGGGAGTCTTCCGTCACGTGGGAAAACTCACCGAAAAACATTTGGCGACTTTCGTGGAGCAAGAAGCGGGACGTTTCCTGAAACTCTCGCACACCTCGCTGGTGCCGAGGACGCAGTGAAAAGCGAGTTTACCTGGAGCTGGGAATCGGATCGGGATTTCAAATACCGCCGGTGGTTTTGGTAGTAGTTGGTCAGCTCGTAGAAGAAGTACAGTGAGCCGGACAGTTCCGTGACTTGAGAGTCAGTGCAGTGCCTGGAGTCAATCTGCAAAAAAGCGAAACGAGAGGGAAAACGCTGACGACACTGGACGGATAACTCTGCCTGCAAACCCTGTGCTTACAACGGCCAGAAGATCCCTCCGGCGAATCGACAAGACAAAGGTTTCCCTTCTGCAAGTGACCCTCGTCTCCTTGTTTCCTTCACTGGTGTCTTCGCCTCTTCTGGTCCATCCCTGCTCCCCCACTCCAGCCGGTCAAAAGACGCTTACCTCGATGATGTCCCGGACGCCAACGTCATCTGTGTAGTCAACTTTACATTCGAGAATACTGTTTGAAGTAGCGAGTATGAGAACTCCAAGAGACAGCAGAATCACTGAGGCAAGCCCGATAATGCCAGCTGTTCGCGTGGGAGAGAGCAGAGGCTGCCATGCTTGCATGCGCTGCTGCATAAAATTCGTGAACGCCCGATTCGAGCACAAACACACTCGGCGTCCCTCTCCGTCCTGATGGCAAAAAAATTCGCGACAAACGCCACCACTCCGAATAAAAGAGGGAAAACAGAGAAGGGAAAGGACAACAATGACAATACACGTAACAACAGACAAGGATCTCCACACACATATATATATATATATATATATATATATATGCGTCTACACTGCCGTATTGGAAAAACACTTTCGTTACAGTACCATAAACTGGCTCTTTTGAAGGCAGTGGTGAAGCACACACGTTCCCCGAAGCTCTACCATATATATATATATATATAATGTCAGTTACTTAAGCAATTAAAGGCAAAATGGAAGGCGGAATTGCGGATCCATTTTTGCTTCATGTTGCCCACTCCGCAAGAGAGTAGTGAACCGTGAGAACCCAAATATCAAGCTGTCCCATAGGCGTCCCTCCTACGACTTGTCTAACCGTGCCCCCCTGTAGATCTCCGTCTACTCACGTATCTCTCAAAGTAGAGAAAGATGTTCCCCTAGAAAACACATCTACTGCCGAGCGGTGTTCAGACATCGCAACTGTGTATGAGCCCATCGACATACATATCTAGATGTGTATACACATAAGTATATATGCATATCTGATCATACTTCCACATGCATACGCTCCTGAATAAATGAGACGATTTCAAGGAATTCAGTGGTAGACCTCTGGAACTGCATCTTTTGGGTCGTGTTTCACTATCCAACAGTCATAAATCGCCAAGCGGTTTCCCCTGTTCCGCGAAGCAAAAGTGAGAACACCAAAAGACCTGCCAGTGACGCTAGCTCACAGGTATGTCTCACCTCGTCTGAATCAGCTGCAGATGCCCGTTTCGAGGATCCAGTTACTGCGGCTGGCGTCCCGTCGTGTCCTTGGACAGAAATCGTGACAAACGACGAGTCCTGTCTAACAAGAGAGCTGCCGCGAGGGTGATCGGAGTCGGCCCCGCGACGTGGCTCTGAACCCTCTCCCTCCGCCCGCGTAGGGGCGACCTTGCTCCGATTTTGGCGAAGCATTCTTCAGCAAACACAACCAAAAAACTCTGCTCGCGACTTCAACCGGCCATTCCCGTTCCCCCCCCTCTCCTCTTGGCCGGAAGACTGCTGGTGTTACGGTTCCTATTTATCTTCACTCAGGAGTCACACCTCGTCTAACCACCCCCGACCTCTGCTGTATGTACAGCCGCGATGCAGAGGCAGCCAAGACACGCGCGCCTGGTCGCGTCGTCAAACCGCGTGAGGCGCGACTTGAGCGGGGTTCCACGCGTCCCCTGGAAACTGGCACCGGAGGATTCTTTTCAAAGCTCCACGAAACGCAGAGGAAGAAGCGAAGTTGGAAAGGAACTGCCTCTTGATGGACAGGGAAGCCTGGACAGCTGGTGACGATATCACGCGCAAACACACACCAGTCAGTAAGTGTAGCAGGTTCCTGTCCCCAACGTAAGCTCAGAAGGCACAGATAAGGGATTGGAGTGGCCGCAGACCGACAAACGTCGCTCATAAAAAAAGGAAACAGGGAGATCCATGAATTCCGCGGCCGATAGAGTCAGGGGACACGTTTCTGGCTCATGGAGAGAACAAGGAAGACTGTAAGGCGGTAGCTCCGCAACAACTTTTGAGAGTAACGATTGAGACATACAGACGAAGGCATCAGAACCTTGTGGGGACATAGACCCCTCAGACGAATGGAGAGGTGGCCTCGTCTGCACACGTGTACCCAGAGAAATCGCACCTGGCCTACACGCGTCCGAGGTAGACAGCTTTCAAAGCCGCGGAGAAACTCTGTCAGAGACGCTGGAACAAGGCAGACTATGAAAGACACTTTTCACGCAGAGACAGCCACAGCTGTTCCGCGTGGTGCAACTGGGCGACTGTTGCATAGCTGAGAGACAGGGATGGGAATGGGGGCATCCAACAGAAAAAGACACATTTGTCGCATATCGACAGATGACGTGGACCGGCGGGTCTGCCGATACACCGAACAAAGCTGAGGACAGGAGGACGAGGAAGCGAGAATTGAACAGGGTATGAAAGGGGAAAAGAGTGAAAAAGAAGGGGAAAAAGGATTCCGCCTGCCGCGCGTTTTCACAGAGAGACAGCGCCACCCGTGCGGCAACGCGCCGAAAATCCCACGATAGACGGATACATGACAAAGAAGAATCCCCAGAAGACAACCGAAGAAATTTGCTTATTCTCCGCAAGATGACCATTCAAGATACATCCTTAGCGGCGCGTGCGTACACACCTCGAAGGAACTGGAAACAGGATGTTTGTTTGAAGACGGAAACAAAACACTACTGCAAATGTGAGCCCAGACCTGGACACGGAGAGGACTCCCAGAAAACATGAAGTAGACGAAAGAAAAGATAGATGAGAGATCGTTTTTGATTGGGATCGTCGCAGCTTGGAGAGAACTGATGAAAAATCGCCAGGATGCAGGGTACTTTATCCCGTCGCCCGAGAACGTGTGTGTCACAGATTTGAGCAGAGAAAGACGAAGGGTGTCGACGAATGAGGGGAAGAACGAGAAGCCGTTTTCCGCCTGCTTTTCCAACCTCTGCTGTCCCTTTTCTGATGGGAAACCCTGTTCGTTCTCCCGGTGGATTCTACCGTGCCGTCGACTGATTCTCCGAGAGAGGAGTGCCACAGACTCTCAGTCCCAGTGAGGATGGAACACAGAAGTGGATCTTGCGAAAAAGATGGACACTTCTTCTTGAATCCGATGGATAACATCGGTCAAGAAGATCCTACCGGAGAGAGCGCAGCTTTGCCATGAGAAACTCGAGAAAAAACGAAAGGAAGATGGAGAGAACCGGAGAATGAGGCGGGCGAAGACAGTCGCGGCGCGCTATCTCCTGATGAGGAAGGACATGAAAATGCATAAACATCCCAGAAACGCGGGGGAAAATGTCAACACAATGTCAATTTTTCTTAAAAAGAAAAAGCTCGTGCTATTGCCAGCTCCGCTTTTTCAACAGCAATGTGCTCGCGTTTGCGAGAGAGAGAGGCTGCTGTCGACAGTACTTTGCGAAAAGAAACTAAACCCTATCAGGGCCCGCCAAAAAGCCATCCTGTGCTAGAGAGAAAACATGACTCGGGAGGGTGTACATTCTACTAGAAACACAACCGCCGTTGTAGAAAAGAAGTGATACGCAAGGATAAAACGTCAAGAACGACGGGAAAAAGCTGTTAGAAAAAACCTCTCGCTTCTCTCTCCCTGCTTCGCTGGTGTGCCAGCGAGAGCCAGAGTAGAAGAGAGAATACACGGGTCCATACCCGATGTGTAGTGCCGTAGCATTCTTTGGCGGACGTGATTGGCCACACACACGTCATGGTGTAGCATCAGCAACTGCGATTTCTGTGACTGTTAGTAACTGAGAAATGTGGGCTCTACTGACGATGCACAGCCCGGATCGCCGAACGTGTGTTCCCTGGATTGTGTAGGTTTTATGACTGTTCTTGCATCACTTGCTGCACGGAGCCTGACGACATCCATGTCTACGTTCCCATGGTATAAAGGCTCCCACTTCGCAAATGGTCTCGTTTCCACTTCATATCGGTGCTCAGATAGAATGGCTGTCGTCTGGGTTAGCCTCTGGGGAGAGACAGTGTTTTTGCTTGAGTGCCGGAGTTATGGGTGGACGGAATTTGAGGAGTCGGGCGCCGGTCAGCCACTTTCTGCGTTAGTCACCTTTCAAGCGGTGCTCCGCCAGATTTGCATCTCTTTTTACAACATGAACGTCGTGTGACAGACTGGAAGAAAGTTGGAAGAAACGCTGTCGAAATCGAGAGACTGCAGTTAGCAACGCCAGGACCCGCAAACACAACTGCAAAGTCTCACGGTAGTTGTAATCACTGTTTGCTGATTCTTGCAGAGGAATGGGCGTCTTTTCCTCAATCCAAGGGGAGTGAGCATCATATGCCTGAAAATGCTGGTTCTTATGCAGGTGTCATCCCATGAGCAGGAACGGCTTCATTTTTTGTGAGACCGTGCCAACGGCCTTCATTAGGACACATAACCCACTTCCACATACGGAGCTGGGTACCGCAACCAGACTACGGGAGGGACAGCGAAGGGTGTTCCTTTTGTACAGAGACTTCGTATAGTCGACACCGAAGAACGAAATGGGGAAACGAGTACAGGGTACGGCTGCCACATCGGCAGCAAAAGGGGGAAATGGCCTGGCTTTCCAATCTTGGATCCTCACGATATGGGAGCTCGTATTTTACCGCTCTTGCTCTTCTTGAAGAGTCTCTCTAGAACTTTTGAGAGGGGGGGCTGCTCGAGTAAGCTAAAACACGTACACATAAAAGTTGTACAGGTGAAAGTATGCAGGCTGAGTGCCTTTTGTGTTTATCCGCGTTGACTGTAGCTCGTATTCATGCCCTAGCCGACACAACTGGAACGGGGACATCGCTACTCTAGCATTCTGGACCCAGGCGTTCATGAAGCGACTGTCATCACTGGAATCAGCCGGCTCGTTCACTACGCGAGACTCGTGTGAACCCTACGTAGGTACTTACACGGAGAGAACGCCGATAGCCATTCTCGAAGAAGGGAGGAGTTTCTTAATAATGTTCCGCTAATTTTCTTGTCTATGCTTCCCCTATGTTTACTCGAAATCCGATAGCTGATTGGATATGCTCGTTGGAGTCCCCAAAAACTCATTCACATTTCACCATGCCAGCCGAAGGTCCTGTGTTGGGGGGAAGCTTTTCTGCGTGCCTCATTCCTGAAAACACTGTAAATCAAAACACGCCGTTACACGAAGCTCTTCAGGCAAGACTTTATAATTTTCCTTCAAGCACGAAACGTTTTGCAGAGAGTTTAAAGCACGACGGTCTGTGTCACTGCAATTTACGTGAGTTTGCGTCAGCCCCTTGTTTCGAAAATGTTTTGATTCATTAGAGAAGTGGTATGTGTGCGCCCTGTGTACAAAGCGATCTTTTGTTTCGCTATGCTGCCTTCCTATAGGCGCACCACCAGCGGATTCCAAAGCGTATGCTGGTACAACTGTTCGATGTGACTCCGTCAGTCTGTATTCTGGGGGCCTTGCACTTGAGAGGATGTCGACAAACGCTGGGCGGAACCGTGAATGTGCCTGTTGTAGTGCGGTATCATTGGAGTGCTTTTGCTGGCGGTAGTGCATCTGTTCTGTATTTTGATAGATCCTTCCTATTTGCCTGTAATGGTCGTCGAAGCAAGGAGCTGCGTTATGGCAGTAAAGGTGTCCACTGCAGGTAGCAGTGAAGCTGAATTTATAACGCATGGCGCGACAGGGGCCATTTCTGTACGCGAAGGGGAGACAGTCTCAGGCTTCATGTTATCATCTAACCCTTCTTTTGCAGAAGACGAAAACCGTGTAACGGAATAGAGCACCTACGGAACAACAGGCAACCCCATTGCTCTGTGGGGACAACCTTCTGCCGGGCCCCATTACCGCGGAAACGGTTCTTGTTAGCATGCCCCTTTTCTTTTCTTCGAAATCAGCATCTTTGGGAACCGCTAGCTTGAAAGGCGGGTTTCCCATCCCAAAAGAAGTGTGCCTGTCGCAATGCCTGCATGTCTCAGATGCTGAGACCGAGAAACCGTGGTTTGGCAGAGCTTTTATTGCTTTCCTCGCAATATAGCCACGTTGAGTCGCCGATCCACGTCTCAGTTGTGTATCAAGTGTGTGCCGACCCATGGTCAACGTCCGTTTCTTCTGCTCTCGTTCGCTCCCTTGGATCTGCCTGTCCACCAGAAAATCGAATCCGTTCTGTAATTGCATCCCCCTTTTTTCCTGTTACGTCAGCTAGTTTCCCTTGGCATCTCATCATGAGAGCGTTTGCCGGTGGGAACCCTTGTATTCGTGCTACTCCCCACTCAATTAGCATTTCTCTCTGCTTCCCAGCGTAAGAATCACTTTCAGTTTGAAGATCGCGCTCCTTGCTTCACTGAGTACGACACCTCCGGTGAAACGTGGGAACAACGCCCGTGCAATCGGGAGGAGAAACTTAAACTCTCAATTTTATTATATCCTAAATCTAATGTGTCTACCAATTTCGCCACATCCGCGACCTATTTCTTAGGCCTAGTTGGTTTCGAACCTACACTAAAAACTCAGACGGGATCGACTCGCGTAGTGGCACGAGTCGCCGTCGAACACGCGAAGAGCCGAGAAACTGTCGTCAGAGACAGAGCTCCAAGGCGACATCTTTGCTTCAGCGTTTTTTCCAGGTCTAGTTTGTTTACTGGACTGAGGTTACATTGTCGCCAAGTTCTTGCGGGTGCAAGGCTCTCCCTTATGACGATTGCTCGAAAAAAGACACGAGCGGCCTTGTTTACAGTCCCCTAGTGCCTGACGTGCTTAGCAATCATGGCAGGCACGGTAAACGAGGTCGACGAAGTCATTCGAAACTGGATTACTGACAATCCGAAAGTAGTTGGCTATGTGGTGATCACTGCTGACGGTGAGCTTGATCCCCGTTGTGCATGCAAAAGTCAACGTTAGCAGCACTATTCCCCAGCGAGAAATCACGCGAAGCCTCTTCCTGAACAAGGGCCGATTGAAACAAAAATTGTCCCTGCTCTCGGAATTGTCTACACCGTAACACCGATGCATCCATTCGCTTCTCACCAACGTACCAATCGGGCGCGAGCTAGTCCGACTAAGCAGGATCACTAACCGTAGCCAATTGATTACCTGCCAGGCCATTTTTCAGGTTTACGCCGAAACATCACTCCAGATGTGGTCACACATTGGTTCCTCCAGAATGGCATACACAACGCGTCTTCCTCGTTTCCGAGGACCGACGTTTGATCGACGCGACGAGCGCCCGCGATTTACTTTGGAAGGCGCCTTTTGTTTGCCTCTCTCACAGTTCAGTTTAGCTTCGCATTTGATCGCGTTTGCACCCCAGAAACGTGCGCTGGGGCCGCGGAGAGCAGTGTCTTGCTTGACGACTTGCGAGCGGATTGAGGAAATTCAGAGGAATCTCCAGACTTTTTCTCACTTCTGCTTCGTACAGGGATCCCGATCAAGTACCACGAGAAGATGCCTCATGAAAAAGCCGTTCAGTACGCTGCATTATTGTCGTAAGCGTCGCCAGTGAGCGAGAGGACTTCTTTAGTGTCGTTATCAACCCGTCAGAAACCGCGTGCGTCCCTCGTCGGCGATTGATGAAGCGGTCACAAAGGACAAACTGCTCAGGTTACACATTCCTCACAATCTGGCTGTTGAGCGCGCCTTTCTGGAAAGTGAGGTCTTTCACGGCTCTGGTTTCTTCCGACGCCTCTTCTGCCACTCCACGTCGTATTCACGTTAACCGTCGTTGTCTGCCGAATACAAGTAAATACCTGCACCAAGCCACTTCTTGCTTCGCAGAGCAAGAGCGGCGCGCTGTTCGATCTAGTGCCCCTTCACACTGTTTTGCTGTTTAACCGACTTCAAATCCCCCCATTTACTTCCACCTGGGGGTCTGAATTCTTTTCCTGCGTGTCAGGTCCTTTTGCATGCGGTCCCGCCAATGCATCCGAGAACTGCTACCCAGTGACGTAAGCAAAGATACGTATACATACACATGCGGTGGTTCAGCGACGTGAGCGACGACGGATATGTCTTCGCATGTCCAACCTGTCATCAGCATGTTAATAAATAGCAATAACGATGAAACGTATGTGCGTAACATAACAACATGGAAAATTAAGCTGCATTGCGTTCACTGGATACGTTTCAATGCGGCTGTTGCTGCCTTCAAGCCGACGACTCCGGATACGCGTCGAGGGCAAGCGTGCCCGTGGGCGACAGCCCGGGTCCTACTGAACAGATGTGATATGCAAGAATACTATCTACGCGTACTGAACGTCTCTTGATTTTCTCATCCTCTATCCGCCCCCCCCTGCTTGGATCATGAACAGAGCTGATGATGCACGTTTCCTTCCACGTCTCCACGGAGTTGCAGCAGTGTAGTCTGTTCCGCATCTTTGCCACTTTGGCCTTTTCCTACGAAGCAGGGCGAAAACAAAAAAAATTCTTTCCGGTGTTGCTTGTGCAGAACGAGCTGACCTCTGTTAGGCTCAGGACCAAGGAAGGTACCGAGATTATCGCCGTCCAGTTTGCTGGGTACACACTCATTGCCATTCAGAATTGTACCGGACAACCTTACGACTACGGTGAAGAGAGTGTTGAACAGAAGGAGCAAGAGTGGGAAGAACTGTGAGGGTTAACGTAGAACTTGAAACAGACGAAAAGAGGTGACCACATGATAATGACAAGTGGACCGGACGGAGGAAGGAGACACAACGGCAGCACGTGGGGCAGGCCACGAGTGCCCAAAGTATGTGCTTTGAACCGAATGGTTCAAATCCACTGGGATAAGATAAGTGTAGTTTCCTGGCTGATAGCACAAACGTGGTCAGCTGGTTTTGGGACAACACGAAACACCTTGCCTGTGATTCGTCCGTGAACCACAAAAACGATTTTACGCTTGATCATCCCTACTGTTCGAAACAATAGCAGAAACAGTCTTCCTGGATTTCCCCTGTGTGCGAAAATGCATTCCCGATTTCGCCCTTGTCAAGGTCTGGGAAGTCGGTGTTCGACTTCGCTCAATTTCAGTCGGCGAGAGCTTTTCCTCTCACGGGAACGAATTTAGTTGGAAATAAACCAACAAATGGATATCGGGATCCAGGAATCCAGGTTCCCATATTGCCGGCGAAATCATATTTCAGGCCCAGCTCGATAGCGGAGCTGCTCACGTCTATGGTGTACTGAAAAAATGTCACACATGGATTTTTACATCGGAGAATTAAGCACCTGCCAGATATTTGCTAGCATCCCCCAACAGCATTATAAAAAGTGGTGCGAAACTTGAACGATCGCGGAACCGCCGACCCGGCTGTTGACAGCGATATCCTTCCTTTTCACCAGGATAAACAACATTCCCAATAAACTACCTTGTAGAAAAGGTATATCGAGATACCATCGAATCTCTGAGCTTCAACCGAAAAATCGAGTTGCGGCGACTTCGGTGACTGACTATGTATGCCTTGGCGTACCAAACTGGGACACCTCATGATAGAGACAAAATCACTCGCTTGCCGCTGGTACGACTGCAGTAAGGGACTCCCAGCATCGGAGGGGAACTACCACGTTCCAATTATTTAAGCCGCGACGCTACAGCGAACATGATGCAGATATTTTTTCACATTCCTTGGACAGAACAGCGATTTTTGCCTTTCTTGCCTTCCTCTTGTTCCGGATGGCTCGTTTTAGAGTGTCAACAGTCAGTGATAGTACTTTGAAAGCTTATAGTCTGTGAAATAGTTCTTTGACAGAGAGGCCTACACCGTAAGCACCCGCGCCTTCCTGATCTGTGCTTGGATTCGGACCGCCCATTGCACCTTGTCACTTATGGCCCGCAGTTTTAAGCAACGGGAATAGCACGCCTCCAGAACGCGAATAAGCGGTTCCCAGGCCACCACAACCAGTCGCATTTTCTGCGTCAGCTCTCGAACTGCGTCGGGTTTGATAAACACCATTGTGTTGCCGATCTGCGAGAAAATCGTGGAACAGACAAAAAGAAAAATGCATTCCAGCGGCGTCCAATAAAGAAATATCTGAAAGTGCCGAGCCGGACGAGATGAAACCCGCAACACTTGATCCTCACAAATAAATACACACCAGAGAGAGCATAGCTTGTACAAGGGTTTGTGACAGGTGATTCATTGGAAAAGTCGAAGCGTTAGGTGAGATGACATGCCAACCAGAAAACAGAAATGCGCAGCTTCACACAAGTGACAGATGTATGAGCCACGCAAGAGAAACCATAAGTCCTCTTTGTGCCCTTCAGAGTAAAACAGTTTCTCGACAAACTATGCCCGTGACCAAACGCAACACCCCTGCGTAGTTCTATTCTGTAAGAGTGCTTCAAATTCGCCCCTGACCATGACGACGCATTCAGAGACGACTGGTCGACAAGCTCGCAGATAGGGACTGCTTTTGCACGGATACGTTTTGACAGATCACTGAGATGATACTCTGTCAACACAGCTGGGTCGCTCTCTCTTGGAAGCATTTCGTACAAAATTGTTCGGCGTTGGTCGAGAATAATGATTCTTACCGCCCATCGGTCTTGTGGTATTTCTGCTCGAGTCAATAGCTGCTTCGTCTTCTCCTTTCTTCCACCGATTCCGTCAAAACAAAGACACGAAGAACAACACGCCGCATTTGCTTCCAAATTGCAAAAAGAGCACCTCCGTTTCTCCCGCAACAGAGACACAGATGAGAGCACTGCAGCGATGGAGACGCCATTCTGAGGCCGCTGTGACCCACGTATAGAGAAGTAGTCTCCAGTTCACGTCGGGGGTCAAAAGCCAGCTTCACGACCACAACAACTGTGAGAGAAAATTCCACGGACGGGCAGCCTGACCATATTTTTATCTCACAGGGCGCATGCCGATGAGGTTTTGTGACTGAAGTTTCGTTTCCGGGAATGCCAGGACTCCCCCCAAAAAACCAAACACCTGACTCTGGCCCTTCGAAAGACTCCTGGAAATTTACATTCGATACCTGAAAGAACTGTTCCCCAACCACACCGTGAATGCTACCACAATTATCCCTCCGGTCTCTACATGTGCACGTAAACATACACACTTTTCTGTGTCAGTGCATGGGAAAAGGGAGTGAAGACATTTCTTGGCTGTCTCAATTTCAAAACGAAAACGTACGGGTCCCCAGACGTTCTGGTGATCTCGATATCTAGCTGCTCGAACTGCTTCAAGAAATCTTGGTAGGGACGTCGATAGGAAAACGCAAGATTCTTGAGTTGGAGAGCTTCCAAGATCGAGAGAGAGAACAGCTGAGAAGAGCAATGAAGAACAGACAGATGGGGCTGCGCCAACCAATTAAAATCCGAGAGACACCGAAGGAATAAAAAACGAACCAGACGCGAGCCCAGAAATTGTCGAAACGTGAACAGTCGATTGGATCAGAAACGCAAACTAACGGGATGAGGGAGCGTGGCGAAGGTCCAGGTGGCGAAGGGGGAAAGAAGAGAACAACTCCCCAATAGGGACTCAAGAGGACAGAAAAGAGTGCACGAATGGAAGCGACAACATTTAGACTTCCCGTACGCGCGACGTGTATACATGCATCTTGAGAGAAAGTGAGGCCAGCGGGGCATTCTCCAAAAGTCGGATCGCTGTTGCCTGAGCGAGGTCGCCACTGGCTGTGACTCTCCGTCTTCGTTTCGTCACCCTATCGCATGCACAAGGACACTCACCTGCGCAAGAACCTTCCCGTTCGACCAATCGTGAGGCTTCTTCGTTTCATTCGGTTTCAAGCAACGAATGAAATGGGGCTCTGTACTCGAGATAAGATCCATGAGAGCACTGAGAGAGCGCATAAACTGAGATGCAATGAGTTGTCCCTTCGCAATCTTGCCCTTCTCCATGACGACACCCTCGAATAGAGCCTTCGTCACCTTGTTTGGAGACGCCTGGAAAAAGAACAGGGAGAAGCATTCTCAAAAATCGCCACGTGTTTGGGAAAAAGAAGGGAACTGGCCCACCCCGCCGCTGCACTCCTCACTTTTGAAAGATGCGTACGCGCTTGACCTCCCATGCGATCTAAGCCGGTATCCACACGGGCACCTTTTCGGTGAGTTAATAGCAACGATATACACGCAAGGGGAGGCCCCGATCAGCCATCCTCCAGGCGAGAATGTTGGATATGTACATGTGCCTTTGTTACCGGTGTCTGTCGGTGGCGGCACATGCAACCTACCTCTCTATCTATACGTGCACGTATGTGTAAACTGGGAAGGCAAATTCCTGGACTCGGAGGCCCCTGAACCGCCTCGCAACTATCTTGCATATTCCGCTGTCCCACACCAACTATGCGGTGGGCGGTGACCATGCATGCTTCTCCGGACACCACACTTTTTCACCGTGTCCCAGGTTCTAAAACGTCGAGTACCTCTCCAGGAGCACCGGAACGTCTTCCCAGAGCCGCACGATCACCCTGGTGTTTGTTTCATCTTTTTCGCCTGCTGTCCTACCTGTAGGATGGCGCAGAGCTCGGGCTTCAAAAGATCTTTGTTCTTCTCGATGAAGCCAGTTGCATCGTACTGAATATCGGCAATGGTGTGGCAGATGCAAAAACACGTGCGAGGGTTTTTCCGACCCGGCTTCCACACATCGGAGTACCCTAGAGCCTTGCTCATGGACGTGACAATGGCCTGGAAAGAGAACCAAACAAGGAGAGCGACACGGGATGGACAACAGACAGAAGACAGGTAATGCACCTTCGTGTTAAGGACTTCGTGCTGAGGAAGTCCTGACACAGGAGAGGAAACTGAACAAAGGCGCCTCTTTCCGACCGACATCGAGCTGCTCAAGAGATACATGGACACGAGACAATCTATCCTCACTGAATACGACCGCGGAGGCAAAGACGTTCGGCGGTTCTTCTCTTCAACGGCCCCCGTCATCTGAGGACTGCCTTTCTTCCGACGTGATCCGCCGATCCTTGCGTCGCCGAGGAAACTCTCACAGTGGACACCGTTCCTTTCTAGCTTCTCCGTCGTGTCTCGTCTCTCACTTCATCAGTGCCTCCAGGGGCAAGACTTTTGTCCTCTAGAATGGCAAGAACTGAGGAAGATTTCCCGCACAGGGCTTTGATCACGCTTTCGTTGTCGGTCCAGGTAATTTTCACATTTCCGATTCCCTCGTCGTAGTAGAGCTTCGTCTCCTGCGTGTGTAGATGTTTACACACAAGAAAAGGTGACATCGGCGAACCGCACGTTGCCTTTTTATTTCCACTCGGCGCCTTTTGCACCTTTCCTCATTCCAGGCTCATGCAAAACCACAAGCGAGAACGCAGAGGCGCAAACGCAGAGAGAAAAAGCAACGCGACTCGGGGAGCCAGTGCGGCCAGTTCTATCCAATTATACTTGCCAAACACTGGGGTAGACAGTACCTCCAACCCTGCCCTGGATCTCGCATTTAACACCAGGAATAGAAGAATAACCGTGGCTCGATCCCCGGGATTCTACATAGTCTCTACATCCATGGACATATTTAGATACATGGAATATACAGATAAATATATATACATATATATATATAGAAAGAGATTCGTTTACATGCAGATAGATGTGTACGTAACTAGGTCTCTAAACACAAAAGGATGTGTGTATATGCACACAGCTGTACTTGCATTCATTCATCAGGCAACGATGCATGCGTTTCCATAATTGCTTTTATTGCTGCAGAAAACTTGGTTGAGAAGAGCTCTTAGATGACTTTATGTTAGAGGTTATCTTTAAAGATGTGGAACAGTTGCTGTTGGGGCGGCTGATTCTAAGGAAGGTCGCATGCCTGCTCAGACACGTGCTGCCACTATCCACAAATGCACACGCATCGCTAGAGAAGATGTACAATTACAGAGCATTGGTGGGTTGTTGCAGTCTGCATACACGAGCAAAGACGATTTGGATGAAGTTTTTCTGGAGCTCCTCGTTGGTGATGTTGATGAGCAGCTGCTCCAGGGAATTGTGTTCAAACACTTCGAAACCAAAAATGTCCAACATCCCTGCAAAGCGGCCAGGCAGCAGCAAAGACACCAGTCCAGAAAAGCGGAGGGTTCTCTCCCCCCCTCTGTGGCGTATCATCTACAAACCTGCACCAGCGACACACTTTATGAAAGGGGCAGAAAACAGAATTGCTTGCTTCTCAACGAAATTGAGCACAAACCACTTGAGAGCTCTGTGCGTATCGAGACACATGCATACACTCGAGTTAGCTTCTGACATAAAAAGACCGCACATGCCTAGCCGAATAAAGCTAAAGGCATTTCTCTTTCTAAAACGCTCTCCGGGTTGGTTCACCCTGGCCTGCTGAGACTCGACAGGGATTGGTCTTCCCTCTACACCTGCAGGCTCCGTGAATGCGTCCCACTTCCCAAAACAGAAGGGCCGTGGAAAAGCTTGGATGCACCCTCGATGCTGCCTTGAGCGCCAACGGGATAAATCTGCACCCGGAGAGATCTTTTATTGCAAACTAATGTGAGTACTAACATAATATATATATATATATATATATGCACGTGTATATGAATGTAGTGTGCGCAAGAACTTTCATTTCCACCTTCCAAAGTGATGGAGACGGTCTCTGCGGCGTTCAGTGTTTCGACTACGAAACAAAGGCCTCTTGCAGCCCATCTCACCCATGAAGATTCCAAAACCTTGAGGAGGCTCGATTGTTACGTTGACGCGGCGAACCACCCAGTCAAACAATTTCTCGTACACGGCCTTCGCCAACGAGTCGCGATTGATTAACGCGTCCGTCAAGCTGTTTGGAGACTCAATTTCTTGGTCACCTACAGAGACAGACGACCCGCGTGCGAGACGGAAAACGTAGCGGAACGTGCATGCATGCCCTTTCACACTTTCAAGGGGTGAGGTGGTGATATATGCAGGTACATACTTGTGCCGAAACATATGTGGAGAGCTGCGTAATTGTGCACGTCTCCGACAGATGCGAGAGAACGAGAAAACGGGCACAGAGAGATACACTAACACTCTGAATTTCCAAGCTACGGCATGCCTTCCAGCTGCCATTTCTCATTCGGTCCGCTCACGCGGGCTCTCCATGTGCGCCTCCGCGCTTCCCGGTACTCAAGGACAGTTGCCCCTTGTACCTGGACATACACAACTCTGAATGCAAAGATATCCCTACAACCTTCGCGTATAGCTAATTGCGGGTGATTCAATAGCCATTTACGGAGACAGAGCGCAAATCGTGGCTCTTTTTGCCGAGAAATTGACTGGCACACACCACTGATTGTTCGCTTTCTCAAGGAATGCCATTCTTCCACAGGCGTCTTGCTACTCCCCGAGGGTCTGTGTTTTGTGTGAACGTTACCGATGGTTTTAACTTTGTAGAGAATCTCCTTCTTCACTGCATTTTCATCGAGAAACAGGAGCGCGCAACACTTCTGCAGGGTTGCCTCTGCGCCGGCGGCGAGGGCTGCTGCATTGTGCTGGCTGTCCGTCTCGTAGCCTTCCAGCTGCACGTTTCCCAAGAGAAGGACGCCTGACGAAAAAGCAGGACGCGAGTGCATGGGAGCCCAGGAAGCAAATCGACATACGGAACGTTCTCACGAAACCTACCGACAAACATTTATCATGAAGCAAACAAGTACGCGCAGACGCGCAGGAAAGCGTATACGGGCGTACTTGAACTGGTACAGAAAAACATACCCGGTCACACTCGGCCGCCGACGGAAAGGTTTACTGCCAATACATGCGGACACAGCGTGTGGATAATACAGATACTGTACATAGACATCCATGAACCTACACCAGGTCAACACCAGGTCGCACGCTGAAATCAGTCCTCACAGAAAAAACGGAAGTATGTGGAGGTAGGCAGCCTGTGCGCAGGAGACGCCGACGCCGCGCCTCAGATCTGGTCACTGGCCCATTTAAGCAATAGCGATGCATATATTATGTGCTTGATGCATCTGTGTATCCATATATATACATATATAGAACTCTACATATATATATATATATATATATATATATATATATACATACATGGGAAGGACATCACGACGAAACGGATCTTCTTGAATACCTCTGCCTAGATAATCGCGACGCACCTGCGACGATCGACCAGATGCTGTCAATTTCCTCCGCACCCAGACCCATGGAACGGAAGCTGTCATTCACCTCTTTGTACTCTTGGACGTCGTCGATGCCTGGATGCGCCGTGTCACAAATCAGAAACGAAATTCAGGCCTTGGGCAACAGAAGCGTTGCTCTCCAGCATTCTCCCTCTGCGGCTTGTCCGAAGAGTGTTCTTGTTTTTTGTGGTGTGCGACGCAAGAAGTACACCGCAGACTGGCAGTCACCTCTGTTCGCCAGGAAAGCGAGCGTCGTTTCAACCGCCCATGCAAACTGTCCATATGCGTAGATACGTCTCTCTCCTCTCTCTCTGCATGCATCTACCGAAGCGTGTATCGATAGACGTGCCGTTACCTTGGGCATCAAGCCTGCCTGCGCTTCCCAAACCAGGTGTCATGTTGCCAAGGGCTGCACTCGTTGCTGGGTCTCAGTCCGAAAACCCTGCATGCGTTTCCACTCTTCGCTCACCAGGACAGTCGTAGCACCCGCCGTTTTTTGAGAGGTAGGTGTACTCTTCGATCTTGAGCAAGCTCAACTGAGATCGCCGTGAGCCTTCAGCGCCCTTGACTAGCTGGTAAAAGATGTGATACGACCTCTCGTTTTGTTCCTGACTCGTCACGCGCACTTTCTCCAACAAAAAGTTGCGGATGGAGCCGTACTGGATGCCTCCCCTTTCTCCCAGTTGGAGCTGCATGAAGCGGCCAAAGCGACTGGAGTTGTTGTTTCGGACAGTTTTCGCGTTGCCGAAGGCCTGCACAACACGCAGGAAAGCCAGAGAAAGCCAGACCGTGTAGAGACGCCCTGGCGTCTGTGCTTGGGCTGCATGCACGTGGCTTCGGCGCTCATCCAGACTCGGCAGCATGCCGTCGAGACTCGGCAACCCCTGCAGTCTCCCTGGCGAAAACCCGTGCGAAGATCCCTCCGCTCGCGGAGGCGACACTAATTCTCTCTCCACTCGATGAGCCTTTCGTCCCGGAACCGCGTCTGAGCTGCATTTTCAGTGGTTGCCGATTCCTTTCTCACTTCAAGAACGGGGTTCGCCGCAATAACTGCATCTTGGATGCGTTGGTGCGAGAACTCTGGGCACGAAGGAGAGAGAAAACAAGCAGAGAAGAGGAAACTAACTGGACAGGTGAGGCGACTTTGTCTGTTTCTGCGTGAAGATATGGAGACACTCGCAGTGCGATCCGCAGACCGGTGAAACCATGGGAACTGCCACGTGGTCCACAGCGCAGATGCGCAGGAAAAAGGGAGCAAAGCAAAAGGGACAGAAGGAGAGGGCGAAAACGCGAGGTGAAAAGGCGGAACCCTAGAAACACAGTGGTGCGGTTCTGCATAAATCAGGAGTCTCCTTTTCTCTGCATGCATTATACCTCCAGGTTGTCCCGAGGCAAAGAAAGACATGATCTGCTTCGTGGCTTCTGTTTTGCCTGCTCCTGACTCGCCGCTGACGATGATGGTTTGACTGGCCATAAAGCTGGGAGCACACGACCACAAATAACAGAAACGGACCCGGCTCTCTCGCTTTTTCTTGCCGTCTTCTCCTTCCACTCGCCAACGTATCCCAGAGAGAAATGTAAAGGAAGCGTTCACACGACAAGTTCTCTTCCTCTTTCCTTTGCTCTCTTTCTTTCCCTCTCTTTGGCTTCGCTGGTCGTTGTGTGTGTCCCCCCCTGCTTCGTCTCTCTAGGTGCACCACGAGAGCCGCACATGCAAAGGAGAGAGGGGCAATGGTATCCTGTCCTATTGGACTGCGTCTTCGTGTTTGGGCAAAGGGAGACCGAGAAGAGAGTGAAGGGTCGTCGCAGCTTCCTTCTTACGGCTTCCTTTCCGCGCTAGAGATTCGTCGATCTCTCAAGCGTCGCAGAGTCGTGTTGAGGTGCTCCCCACCAAAGGAGCTGGGCTTGTCACGCATGAATGCCCGTTTCTTCTAATAGCATCGGGCGAAAACGATGACCAAGTTATCGCATCGGCCATTTTATTCTTTTGCTTACGCAGACAACCTCTCGAGCGCCGTGCGGGCGACTCGGAAGACATGCGGCGCGAGTTTGTCGACATCGGGGGCGTCACTGTAGAGCCGAAGCCACTCTGGGGTTGTGTTTTTCAAATCTTTGAAGGGGTTGACCGCGACCAGGAGGGGATCTGCAGTGGTCTGACGGGGGAGAGAAGCGCCGGAAAGACGGAAAAGGCGCAAAAGTGAGGGAACCACCGACAAACAGCCAGAATAAGGGAGACACGGAGCGGCAGACGGTGGAATCCCCGAGGGGCCCTCGTCAGAAACTGCAGGCTAACGAGGTGTGCGGGAAGCGACAGGAGCCGCAATGTAGGGCGACCGCACAAACGCGCAGCAGGGGTTTGTTTTTGTATCGCTGTAAATATGAACGCCGCGGTGTTTGGACAACGAGTTCACTCATTTACTTTCTCTTCTAAGCTTTATTCAAAATATAAAATTACCATCCTCCTGCGACTTCTCTAACTAGATGTTGAACTACTTTTCCTAGTGTGGCTTTCCCTTGTCGCGCATTGGGCGGAGTCGCAGAGACTGTCAAAAACTTCCGAAGCCCCAACGGCGCGTGTTTCCATGACAGGTCACACTGCCGCTTGGAAAGGAAACACGTGCACCTTTCCAAAGAGCGGCTTTCTCCCACAGCACTTTCCTGCGCTTGTTCCCCATCCCTTTGCTGTTCAAAGGCACATGGACAGACGAAATCAGTGGATGCAGATGGCTTTCAGCAGGCGCAAACAAGCATGTGGAGGAGGCTGAAAGGTTTCGCCGTCTTAATCCGAAGCATAGAGCATCCACGACACGTGTTTCCCTTCACGGTTTTCGTTTCCTGAACCCTTTGAATCCATCTCACATAAATGAGATCCTGAAGATAGCGTTCTTTCAAGAAGGCCAGGACCGCCGCACAGTTCTTGTGGGGCAGCAGGCCGATGTCGGCGAAGTCGGCCACTTCAATGCCCAGATTGGCGTTGAACGCCTCATCGGGCGTGATCGTAAATGCCTGAGACATCAGGAGAGCTGAACAACGTTTTTCCTAGGCTGCGAGGAACACTTTCGCACCTGTGTGTAGCGTCACAAACAAGTCGGCACGTGGACCGACAACTCCTGGTGGGAGAAAACACAGGCCGCTTGCCTCGCGAGGCCTGCGCTTGTTACGCGCCTCCCGATATATAGAACTCCAACAAAGAACCTTCTTCCGCGTTGGCTCGACCAAACCACGCAAGAGAAAGGAAAACAGAGAGATCAGCAGAAGCATTTCCACTCCAAAAGCCCGGAATCGGAACACACAAAACATGTGGGAAACACCCAGCTCGCGACAAGCACATCTGTGCACTTGGCTGTATATATATATATATATATATATATATGATGCAGCTGATTGTTGGGTAACAGCTAGTCCGCGAATTGCTTTCTGAAACGAATTGGGAGCAGGGTAAAATCCAACTGAAAACACCTAGGGTAAGGGTACGGTCTCGGCCAACGGTTCTCCAACTCGACCGTCGAAAAGAATCAGAACGAGGAACAGCGCCAGTTTCATTATCTCCCGACCTGTGCAGAGCGGCGGCTCACTCGTCTTGGACGGAAAAACCGCGAAAGCAAACAGAGAAGACTGTGGAAGCAGAGACGTGCGGGCAGACAACGAAAGCTCGGCGAAATGTCTTTCGTCCTTACCTCCGCTTCTGGGCTGTCAGGCGGGGGATCAACTTGCTTCAGATGCAGAACGGTTTCAGTCGACTCGGGGAGAATCATGCAGAGGGCAAAGCACTCGTCAGGATTTGCGTGAACAGCTGGCGCGTTGGCGGTCCATATTTTCATGCCCTAAGTCCAAGGAACAGGAGCGGCATTGACGCCCTCGCCTTTTAAAGGAACCATGAATGTACAGATGCAGAATCAGATTAGTGGATCCGAACACTGGCCGCGGGTCTTCCTAGCGCCGCTTGCAGTCCCTTGCGACAGAAAAACACTGTATACTGTGCCTTTTTCAGCAACGAAACGCACTGAGCATCGAACCTGAGACGCAGTCGGGTACACCTCGGTAGCGAGGATTGCATTTGCCCAGCTCTCCATCTTTACTTCACACGGGAACATATTTCGATCGACAAGTCTCTACAGAAGAGCATGGACGCGTGTGCGTACATGCAGTTGCCTATTTAGTTTCTGGTGTCCGCTAGTTCATGTTTACGTATATGGAGGCCGGCAAGGAGTTTTCTGACAGTCCGTGTGTTTGCTTTGCTTGCCTTCAGCGTATCAGTCCGTGGATCGATGTCTGTTCTCCCTCGACGCAGTTTGTCGCTGTCTCCACTCACGGGCCCCCCCCGCATGCCCCTCCTGAACAGCGCCAGTGCGTTCATTTTCTGTCCCTTTCTGAAGAAGTATCTACCGTCTTCTCCCCTGTCGCCCTCTCAACGAGCGTCCCCGTCTCCCTGCGTCTGCTGCCGTATTACACGTCTCCCCGCCGCTTTCTCTCCTCTGGTCCTCCCTCCGTTTCGCTCTGCCTTGGCACCGTTTCGTAATGAAAAACTCCGCCGGTCTGACGATGATGAATTCCGGCTCCAGTCCCCTGACGAGGCAGTCCTGCTCCCCCAGTTGGCGACGCTCGCCCATGCGAACGAGGCGAAAGTAGGCCCGGACGAAGAGGAGGCTGTCAATGACAGAGGCGCACTCTTTTCACTTCCGAAAACAGAAAAGAAATCTGTTTCGGCCGTGACTCCCTTTGACGCTGGGCCTAAAGTGAAGTAGCCTGCCAGCGTGCGGCAATCGTGCTGGCTCTAGAAAGAACTGGAGAGCTTTCTTGCGGGCACAAAGGCCTCATTCATAAAAATAGGAATCGAGGGATACCGTTTCACCGGAGAGTCGTGAATTTTCACGGGCACACGAGGTCGGTCAAGAAAAGCGTCGTTGGCATGAATACCCCGATTGCCCAAGACAAAAAAAAGGCTACGGTGGACCGAGAAACGGGGCAACAGAACTGTGGTGGGGCAGGAAAGGAGCCCTTGGAGAAAAAATTGCGGAAGGAATTTTCATGGCGGCTAGAATTTCCTGCCAACGAACGTCTCTTCGGAAAGTGACGGGATCGACAGACACATTTAAAAGAAAACGGGAGAGCAGATCCGCGTGCACGGGGCGAGGAGGCCAGGGAAAGAGGAAAAGAGACATTCAGCGTTTGTGGAAGTGAAGAAGGGAAACCCGACAGCAAGGACAAGCGGAGATATATGGATGCAAAAGCAACGCTGCGCAACACCATTTAAAAGCGTAGGAATAAAGGTGCTGTTCGACTGCGTTGTTTGAAGTGAGCCACATCAGAATCTGAGCCAGGTTGAACTCGAATCCACCTAAGCATGAGACCCTCGATAAATGTACCCCGGCAAAGGAACTTGAGAGGAGTGTTGTTTGTGGTTTCGTGAAGATATAAATGGAGAGGACACAAGTACGAACCGGGCGCTCCGGAAACAAAATGAAATCGCTGGGATTGTCTGAGGCAGACACGCTTTTGATGCCATGAAGGTGTCTTCGGCCAAGTAAAACGCGGAATTCAGTTCAAGAATCCTGCGGTCCAAAATCATCATCGTGTCATTCAGTCAAAAGCATCGGCGGATTTCATGTAACGCTGCCCCGCACCGCGTGATTTGGACAAACAGAACAAGGAACGAACCCGAGTAGGTGTGTAAAGATGGACCTCTTATCTGCTGATATGTGTTGATGAGGAGCCGAGCTGGCTGGAGTGAAGATTTGCAATAGAAAAACAAAAGAAATAGGACAAACGTGGCTAAATACGCCCTGAAGAACCCAAGAAGATAGAACCTCGTTGGGGTTGCTGGCTAGAAGTCGGTTCCCCAGAGGAGATGGAGAAGTGAGGGCATAAGAGGCAACACTACCATCCGTTGACGCAGAAAACTTTTGCAGCGGCTTTTCGACACCATGGTAGACAGAAAAATAGGGAAGGTGTGGCCGGAAAAGTCTTTGCAACGGAACGACAAGCGCGTTGTCAAGACGAGACGGATCGACACCCCGCTGGGCCCTCCAGTCGGGAGAAAAACATTCTTCTCGCTAATACGGATGGGCGAAAAAGGATACAACAGAGATTTTCTTCAACCGCATTGACAAAGTGGCGTACAACTTTCTCAATCGAAGATAAGGGCTACAGCTTCTCAGTATCGAGTCGCCGTGGTACGTGACTTAAGATTCCTGGTGTCCACCAGCGAGCCATGGCGCCGCCGTTGCGGCGAAAAAAACGCGAAGGCGCCAAGATCCAGGCACCACAAAACCCAGTAGACATGACTCTGGAAATTTCGTTTCAGCAAGGAGAAAAAAATTCGGCTTTTGGAGATCCCTGATATCTTCCTTCTCTCCGGGCTCAGGACTATGTCTTGCGAAAGCATGCAAGAACCGCTGCGAAAGCTCCAAGGCCGCGTGTGGACGCTCGCGAAGGCGACAACGCGATGCTATGACTACCAAAGCTGCCCGTCTATGGAGGACTGTCACTGAAAACAGGCCTTCTGAATTAATTACCACATTGATAACACTGCTTTACTCACCATGTCACAACGCTGTCTGTTGCTGTCACGCCTCATCTCGCAGGACAGCAACGGTTAAGATGTGCTTGTTAGCACGCCAAGCGGTGCAGATATTTTCGAGTCAGAATGCCGACTAACACGGTGAAAATGTTTTTTACGCGTAAGAAACAGGAGAGATGCCAAGAACTTTGATGTTCTGGAACGACAATTAAGGATAACAGACGCGCTAACATTTGAGATCCTTGGTGGTGTCGTCAGGGTTTTGGGGGCGCGACCACAAAACAGAGTTTCTCGATGGGAATGGAAAACAAAAAAAACGAAAGAAAGAAGGCAATAGTTCCCCCTCTCAAATAACATCGAGCAAAGTTTTCGTTCTCGCCACGGAAGTGAATACTGGATTCAAAGGTCCGTTGACGCAGAGACGCTGTGGTGGTTGCCAACCGTCCCTCCCTGAGCGAGTACACGGCATCTTGGAGCATGAGGACTTTAGAACCCTCCGATAACGCTGGCAGTTAGAGGAGTAAAGAAGTTAGCTGCAATGACGGCAGGAGTGTTGCAGGGGTCGTAGTCACCGTAGATACCAGTTCGGAATACGCAAGTGAACGGTGACATGCCTGGGGCAACGCTCCGTGTTGTACTGATGCGAACAGTTCCAATGTTTCCTCGAGAAACAGCCAAAACACGGACAGCCGTCGCCCGGCCTCTTTCTCTACTTGCGCTAGGCTCCGTTTCACCGCCTCCTACAGCTCCTGCGTGGTAAACACTGGTAGCCGCAGTCTGGATGTTGCTCGCCACGCCAACATCTGCCTGACGGCCGGAGGTTGCTGAGACTCTGTCTTCTTCTTGTGTACGTGGTATACTTGCTCTCAGGCGGGCGCCAGCATGAGCCAATGGAACTGTAGAAGACCTACTGTTTGGAATCGCTCCTGCAAAGCCGGCCTGGGCAGGAGCAACAGCAGCAGTGTCTCGTATCGCCACCTCTTCCAAAATGACCGGATAGAGAACGCTCTCCGCCTCCCAAGAGGCTACTTCGCTGCCGTTGCGATCTTCTAGCGAGACTCCGTCTAAACTGAGGGTGAGCGTGTACCCGCCGGAGAGACGAACGACAGATTTGGGGTGCTTGTGTTCCTCCGTCGGTGGTGGTTCACGAACCACGGACATGACGTTGGCCAGGAACGTCCTGCCGTTTGGCAGCAGCAGAGAAACAGTGTGAAATTGACGAATCGAGTCAGGATTATAGTAGTATAACATACCAAGTGACGCGATGCTCGTCCTTGTTTCGGCTTCCTGGATACCACAACAGGTGGAGGCAGTCTCGTTTTTGCCGGATGTGTTCTCCAATCTGATGGTATTCGGGACATGGATGTAGCCGGAAGCCCCGTTTCGCTCCTGTCCCTCCTGCATGCGAATCATCTCTGTCGCAGCTAGAGGCGCTTCCGCTTCCTCCAGCGAACCCGAGTCTTCGGTTTCCTTGTCGTCGCCGTCGCGCCGAAGGCGCTTGACTTCACGGACAGGCTCCTCTGGCTTCACCGAATCGGGTAGATTTATCTGGTCGCTTCGCTTCGTGCGAGTGTCTACTTCTCCACGTGCTTCCCCTTGCTTCCTGAGAGCTTTTTCTTCGGCGACCTGAGCCCCCTTCTCTGTGCTGAAGAACGTAGTGCCTGCTGACGCTGCGTGCTTCTTGTCGCTCACACCCATTTCATATGCTGTTGCAGACTCTGGGGTTGGCTGAGACTCAGGTCCTGCATCTCCTATATTCCTTGTAACTTCAGCGTCTTCAGTCTCTTCGTCATCTTGACTTCCACGAAAGCTTCCATCATCGAGGCGACCTGAAATCGCGGCAGGTTGCACGACGACGGTCGCTCTGATGTGAGAAGCGATTTCTCCACGAACAGGGAGGCGGGGAATATGACCTTTGTGAGATCCAGTCGTTCTGACACGTGGGTGTTGGGCAGGAAGCTGCGCTTGTAACCCTGACGGTTGTGTCGCTTGGGTGCGAGGCTGGATGGGAGGTGAATTGATTTGTGCACTCCCGGGTGGGCTGGCACGTGTTTGCTGCGCCCCTGAAAACCCCACAACCACTGTTGCTAAAGCGAGGGAAAAGCCCAGAAGGGCAAAGCCTTTCCCCGTCATTCGATTCACGGTGACTTGCACAGAACTCGTCTTCCTAATGGGCTTTACAATAAAAAGACAGCAGTGCCACATGCATTCGGCTTTTGAGGCTAGCTGTCGCCTACTGTGAACGACAGTAATGAGGGAAGACAAACAGGGTGCAGCTTCGTGTCAACTAATGACCACGCCATGGACAACCGGCGGCCAAGTTGGTGACCGGGAGTGCGCGAGTTGGGTTAGCAGTTAGTTTCGAAATGCACGGCTCAGCTTGCTGCAGGCCGCATCTACCCATCGGAAGACACCCCATCACGCCCCGTTACTAGTGAGGCGGCCGACAGTGCAGCAAGAGTCTTCAGTTTGACCAGGGCATACCATTATGACGTGATTGGGGGTCGTGAGGAACAGCTGTGATATTTGTCGAAAGCAGCTAACGATCACTTACGAACCAGCTGGTTTGCGTTTTGTGTGCAAATGCTCTTGTCAGGTCGTCGTCGGGAAGCCTTGTAGGAGGCTGAGTACTAAACTAGCGCCAAGACATGACCGCCTGTCAATTTTCCGTATTTCTTCAAGCCTCATTACCATCCAATGATCATCGCCGAGAAACATCTTTCGGCGCTCGTCGACTTTCCTGCGTACCCTGTTAACAAGCTATCGGCACGCATCGTTGTGTAGAACCCGTGGTCGCCACTTCGATGTAGAGCGAAGGCGGCTCCGAGCTAGCCGGTCTGCTTGCAGCACCCGTGATGTATTTCCCTTTTTACGCCATTTTTGCTTTCTTCACCTCCGGAGAGCGCAACCGCATTCTTGGATATAGGGCTTTTAAAAGTATTTTGTGGTCGACTCCACCCTCAAGCTCAACTGGGGTTTATCGCACGGCGAGAGACAAGAGGCGGTTTCCTGGTGTCCGATCGGGGCTACGAGACAAGCTTGCCAACAGAGAGAAACAATCTCTTTCATTTAAGCCTCTTTTGCGTAGAGCTGCCCTATCTGTGTGTTTCAGCCTTTTCCCGGTTCCTTCTGCTTTTTCAGGCCGCATGCTGTGGGATCATCGCCCGTTTCTGTAACGTTATTTTCCTTTCACGTCAGTGTCTCTTGTGGATGTTAATGGAGACGGTGCTGTGAGTGATGTTCTCCTACAGGATTAGGAGTCTGACTGTAGTGAGGACAAACTTCAACTCTAGCAGACGAGCAAAGACTCGCTGTTCGATTCCAGATTCGCAAGTATGACTCCGATTCCCGTTCAGTCCAGAACAGGCAGCAGCACCAGTTGTTCACAGCTTCTTTGCCTAACATGGTGGTAACGGAGAGCGAACTGGCTGACTCCAGTCGGAGTCTCCTTGCTGAGCACAGCGCTCCAGGAACATCAAGCAGTTCTTCCGAAGATACACACAACTTCGACAGTGCTTCTACCAATCGCGCTACATCTTGTCCAAAGACATCTGTGCACACTCTGGACGAAGAAATGTTTGCTGCGTGCAATCTGGACCACCAGGGGCTTTGTTTGACGGGAATAGAACCTGTGGACACGCCACCCTCTCTGGAATCGGACCTTTCCCCCACTTTTTCTTTTGTGACTGAAAGGACTCCAGAATATTCACATCAGGACAATCGAAGGATTCGGTCTGATGATTTTCCAACGGAAACAGACGCACCCAGCTGTCCAATCCAAATCTCTCATTCGGTGACAGACAGCGGCGTAGAGTGTACAGCGGGACAGAAGTTTGCCCCGTTTTGCGGTTGTGCTGAGGATCCGGAGAACCAAGCATGTTGGAAGACCGACGACGGTATGGATAACTCCCTCGAATGGCTGGGCGCTAATACGGGAAAAACTAGGTTGTCCGTCTCTTCAACAGGAGATGCATTTAGACCTCAAGAGTTCCCAATGGGGATACCATCGGCAGAGCCGTTCGTCTGCCGACTACCTCCTGAGGAACCTGATAACTCAAGTGGCAAAAAGCAAGTTGCAATGCCAGATCTCTGCGGTATCGAAGAATGCAAAGCCGTCTCGTCCGAAGATGAGTCAATTGTGGTTATCTCGAGTGATATGGATAGCGGAGACGACGCCTTTGAGGAGCTCTTCGTAGACCGCGAAGAAAACAGGGACTCCTTCGACGGTATTACAGGAGACGAAGATTATGGAGTCATTTCCAGGACAGAATCACAAGACCCTAGCGCTGTCAGCGAAGGAGAGAGCGTCGACCCTGAGTATCTAGACGAAGAAAACGCCGGTTCAGATGCTCGAACGTATTCACTTCATCTTCCTCTTTCTTCTCCACAACATTCGCCGGATGACTTGCGGCCCCTCAGCAACTTAGGTTGTGGAAAACGCATTCTGGATTTCGAGCGCCGTCCTCTTCTACCTCATCCACCTGATACGGTGCCCTCTTCTGAAGGAGGCCTTTCGTCTCCAGTTTCCAGGTGTCCGGTTGGCCCTGTCATGCCTCCCTCTGACAATTACGCAGAGGCTCTGTCTATTTGGTTCTTTCCCACTGAATTTGACTCGCTGTTTCCTGGTGCCAAGGACCCGCAGAAAACTGTCGAATCACAGGTAGAACCCGCTCTTGGTTCTTTATTCATGCGAACTTCCTGTGTATTGACGACGCAACCCAAGGAGTCTTCCCGCACGATGATGCAATTCACAAGTGAAGAATCTCCCGTGTGCCAGACAGCGGGAGAGTTATTCGAGAACGAAACAGAACAGACAGCAGAACCAAGAGCAGACCCCGGGGCGTGCTTCGAGCGACTGCCTTCTCCCTGCTCTCCGCATGCAGGGAATGAAAAGGAGAGAGATCCTGGATGCCTGAGTGAACAATACAGCTTTTCTAGCGAGGTACCAGAGGTGTGTATGTGCTCTTCCGATGCCCCATCTTCCCTCTTTGAGGCCGCGATATGTGACGAAATGACAGCACTACTAGCTGGTGCATCACGACAAACTAGCAGTTGCCATGCTAGTCTGCCTGATTCACCTCTTCAACCTCTGTCGCTGACTGATGGAAAAGTGATCCGTGAGTCCAAGCAGGCTCAGAGTTTCGACAACACAGAAATCGTATGTGGATATTCTCCACGCTACTCTGCCTTGCCAACTAACGCTCAGGAAGATGAAACGTGTCAAGCGAGACTTTCAAACGAAGGCATCGCCGAGTTAACCGAGGTCGGGCCGGGCCATGGCAATCTTCCAGTGAAGCGCGAAGGGAGACAAGGAAAGGGACAACGACGGACAGAAGCGTCCTCAGGGCTGATTGATTGTTCCTCATGTACACAACCCAGTTTCATCAGCGCGGAAAAGCAATCAAAAAACGCAGACGACGGAACCAGCTTCCATTCCGGGCAGTGGAAGACATCCGAAGGGGTGGGACATGGAGAGGCTGTAGCGGAAAGAGAAGAGTTGGAGTTGGGAGCGGAAGGAGAGGAGACCGTTAACGTGGCAGAGGAAGAGAACGACATACCGCAGGACGGGGAATGTTTTTACATGCCTGCTGGTGAAGGACGGGAACAGCCGAGTTATCGCGAAGAGGAACCAACATCAGGAGACTACCCTCAGCAGCGAGAAGCGGAAGAGGAAGAGATCGTGCCAGACAAAGAGCACATAGGATCGGCAGAGGAGCAGCAAGGCGGACGCGTTTTTGTGGACGACGAGGGGGCAGGGCTGCGAGAAGGAGAAAAACTGCATTGCCATAATCCGATGAAAGGAGTAAAAGAAACACGACGAGGAAGGAAGAGGAATTCAAAGCAGTGCGGGAAGAAAAAGCGATATCAAAGAGGAGCGGAACAGCGCGAGCAGTCTTTTCGCACTTGTGAGACTGAGGAAGTTCTTGAAGATGACCTGGCAGATCAGGCTGGAGCGCGGCATGGCAACGGGGTCTCGGAGGCAGCACACAGGACAGCCGATGGACAGCAGAATTCTTCGAGGCCAGGATGTCACAGCCAACAAGAAACTGAATGTGCTGAGGAGTCGAAGAACGCTGAGGAGGGTGGATCAGACAGTTTCATCGATGAAGACAGACACGCAGGGTCCCCTGACGGACGACAGCTACAGCCCGAGTTTCTACAGGGTCATGATGAAGAGAAGTCCTCTAGCAGCAGCGAGAGAAAACAAAGGGCGAGGGAGGCTATGTTGCTAACAATTGGACAGGTGCAATCTCGGGAAAAGCACACGAGGAGATTGGCACACACTGCTTTGCGTACACCTGTGGCTTCAAACCGACGTACGCAGTCGCCACAGTCGATGGCAACCGACACTGAGAGCAAGTCGAATGTTCAAAGAGACGTTCGTGAGGTATCTGTGCCTTCCCTTTCGCCGCATTTTCGCGGTGTTGGGCAAACGGACGATGAAGGCCAAATGTGGACGGATAACGAGACAAACGTGCCAGATCGAGACCCCGAGGGTTTCAGGGAGACGCGTAAAGCATGTGCCTTCGTAGGAAGTGAATCTGCGTACACATCACCACGTGCCTCTTCTTTGGTTCCAGATGAAGGCAGTATCGGGCATCTGATCAGTCAACGTCCTTCGTTGGCCGCACAAGACAACCCCCGAAAGTGTAGCATTTCAGACGCCGTTAACAGAAAAAGATTTCAGGACGTGATGACTGTTCCCTGCTCTTCCGGACGACAGAAAAGTAGAAAAAAACGAGGTACGGCCGAACGTGGACATACAACCAAGTGCGCAGAGGCGAAACAGAGCGATGATACCAAAGATGTCACCATCGCGGAGCAAAGGCAAGAAGGAAGAGGAAGGACGGAAAACAACACGTTTTGGCGAGAAGATGCAGGTGGCGAAAAAGAACCATGGAAAACCAGCGGAGAAGAGCAAGGGCAAAAAGCCTCCTACATACATCTTGACTGTGCCGAACAACACATGGAAGGACAGTTAGATGAACAAGAGGAAGAAGAAAGGACCACACTTCGGTGCGTGTGCAGTGAAGAGGTCGGAGTGGAGAAAAAGAATTGTCTGGATCTGGACTCTTCGAAGGGGGAGGCAGCCGGAAACGAACGTACCCGGTGTTGGGCACGGTGGCCAGAGGACGAAGAGGAAGATGACAACATTTGGCGAGAGAAGGAAGAAATGGAAGAGGAGCACAAGACAGAAAAGGCGACAAACGAGTCAGTCGATAGAGTCTTTGTTCACCCCACTTCTGAGAGGGTGAAGGATACTGGAGGCCCACACGGAGCTGGCGTGACTCACCAGAGGGCTTCCGGGCCTCTCCTCGTATTAGCACAGCAGAAGGGCGCACCGCCCGCGCACGAAGGAAGAGAGACTGCGGTGAGGGGGAGGCAAGACGAAAGAGCGGAAACCGACAACAGAGAGGAATGGCAGAGGCTCTTGCCTCTTTCAAGCCACAGGTCCGCCGACGGGAACAGTTTTTCTTCGCTCGCTAAAGGAATCATGAGAAGCGACGAGCGCTGGAGTGGCACGAAGACACTCTTCAGAAAAAGCGTCACCGGTGACGGAAACAGAACTAGAGATGCAGAAAAGAGAACGTTTTTTCATTCAATGGAAACAGACCCCAGAAGTGCTTCAGCGCCCCCTGGCCGACCGTGTACCTACTCAGGGGGCAACGGTATCTATTCACCAGAAAGAACTGCGGATTCTCGCTTCGCAGAGGACAGCCCGCGAGAGCGTTTCAAAGTTGACGTTGAGTTAAACCAGGACAGCAAGGGGTTGACCTATTTTGCCAAATCTCCTCGTTCTCCCAGCGGGAACGAGAATGACATAAACGGCTCGCATGATTCAGCTTCGCTCTCCGTAACTCCACAAACGGCTACAGTCCCGCAGCTCAAAACAGGAACGGGAAAAAACAGGTGTCATGTCATCACAAAGCAGGAAAAGAGCCAGAGGCGAAACGAAGACGGGGGCGAGACGCGGAAGCAGGGAAAAAGAGAGGCGATGCTTAAAGGGGAAGATGCTGCAGGTGTGAATCAATGTGCTGCAGGTGCAGTGGTACCAGCGGCTGCGCTAGCCTTCCCCGAGGGTGCCAAAAGAGGCAAAGAAACCAACGGACACTGTATAAATCTTTCTTCCTCTCTCTCCTGTTCCCCTCTTCCATGTCCCTCTCCGTCTACACACCTCGGTAGAGACGGCGTGCCCGGGAAGGCCATCGAAGAGAGCAGGGACGGGGGCGAGAAAGAGACGGGAGAGGCCCGACACGAGAAAGAAGAACACAGAGACAAAAGCACCTTGGAGACACAACAGGAGAAAGAAGAGACGGAAGTCAAAGTGCAAGAAACTGTAGTTACGGCGGCAGCACATGATGAGGCAGCAGGCCTAAGCGCAAGGAAAGAAGAACAGGAGGAGGACAGGGAAGAAGAGATAAATGCGGATCCATGCTTGGATGAAGACGTTCCGCTTCTGTCGATTCTTCTTCCCAAGGGCGGGAAAAGGAGTGGGGCACAGAAAGCAAAACGCGATGGAAAAGGAGGAAAGCTTAGTGCCCTACTTAGAGGATCCAGAAGAAAAGAAAACGCAAGGGGTAAGGCGAAGCATTCGTTGACACGTGTTTTGTCCTCAGGTGTCGAAGGTACTTTACAGGTCCATTCCGAGAGTATGTTACCAAAGACAGAACAGGAGGAACCAGAAAGAGAGAAGGGAGACGACGGGGAAGAAGGTGATAACGAGAACACAGGATATGCGGAGGGGAGAGGAGAGACACCCCCACAAGACGAAAAAGGGGGACGCTTGGAAGGAAAACATCGATATATCGCTGAAGTTATGCCACCGCCTGATATAGATGCGGGGGAGGTAGATACGAAAGTGAGGAATCTGGGCGACCATGAAATGGAGTCGGTCAATGAAAGAGAAAAGGAGGAACCGAACAGGGAGGCCGAGAGAGATGTAGCACATGGAAGCGAATCAACTATCGAATACGCACACGAAACACCCGTACAGCACGGATCTAGTGCCGATGCGAAGCAAGAGTGTTGGGGCGAGGCAGCGAAAGACAGCCAAAATCTCAACACCACAGACCTGCGGAAGACAGGAAGTGTCCAGGCCCTCTTGGGCGGTGAAGTCGAAGCCAAGAACGCCCCGATGACAACAGCTGTGGAGCGTAGTGATTTCGAGGCTAAGGCGCTGGCAATGGCCACCATGCACCAGACGAGGCTGGCAGGCGAGAAGGCTGATCACGGCGAAAAGGCAGAAGACCGATACAGAAGAAAGCGAGAGGATATAAGCGGGAATGACGAAGACAACAAAGAAAAGGAGACGGAAACGATAAACATGGAGCGCGATGGAGCCGAAACCACGGGTGAGAAAACCGAGGGAACAGAGACGGTGGGGAAAGTGGAACACCAGACAACGAGAGTTCATCCTGAACAGGAGAAACGAAGGCGAGGCCAACGCAGACGTGAGCAACAGGAGGAGAGAAGACAGAGGAAGCGAATACAGCTACAGGAAGAGAGACTGAAGAAAGAGGAAGAGGAAAGAAAAGCAAAGGAGATGGAGGGGCAGAGAAGGCAACAGGGCGTATGTGAGCGCCTAGTTGAAGAAGCTCCTCTCAAGAAGGCAGAGGACCATCTCGGCAAACAGTTCCAAAGAGACCAACAGAGGACAAGGACGGACCAAAGCCTTTCGGAACACCAAAGCTCCAAGTCGATCCGAGACGCACTATGTAATTTAGAACCCGTGCCTGCTGTATCGTCTTTACGTCGATCCTCAGTTCCATCTTCGTCGCTTCAGACAGGTTTCCCTTCTTCAGTCTGCGGGGCTCGGCCGTCCTCGTTTGGACGAGAGCAGAAGAACAACTGCGGGAAGAAGAGACAGACGTGTTGCCACCGCAAGAGTCCTCATCTGTCGTCGCCTTCCTCGCGTTTTCCGCGGCAGCCACGGGAGGGGTTGCGGGCTTCGGGAGGAGAAACGAGAGGTTCGCTTGTAGCGTATGGCGAAAGCAGAGGGAGGCTTCACCAACTGTCAAAATGGACGGTGTGGGCCGTTCTCCTTCTGGCGTGGACGTGGTGGCGTCCGGCGTCGGTGCCGAACTAGAACTAAAGCGAAGAGTCGATGCAGGTCTACTTCTTTGTGGCCCCCAAATACCATACAGACGGTCGCGTGCTCCTTTCCCCTTCCTCCCATCTTTGGTCACCTTTCATCCTCTTCCGATTTCCTTTCTTCGGTTTTCACTTGCTTTCGTGCGAATACTGATGCCAGCACGTCTCTCGTAGAGTCGGAGTCCATGCCCTTTTCGTTGCTTTGAATAGGAAAGTGAGCGTTGTTCAGGACGCGCTTCGGCGTTCTACTCGTGAAACCCATTTCTGATAGTATAACAGATATATTTAGAAGACTGTGTAGCTTGCCTGCCCGGCATGGCCAACGAAAGTATTTTTCGCGTGTACTCGTTACGAATACAGGGGATGGAGTTCTGTCTTTTGTGAGTTTTGTCATGAGGGGACTCGAGTGCCCCGAGGAATATCATGCGTGCTTCGGTGCCCGTCATTGAGGCTTGTACCTGTGAGCGCGTTTGCTTAACTAGGTCACCTGAAATTGCAAGGTGCGTTTTACTCGACTTCCAGTGGTTTGACCTATCCGGGAAGAATCTCGCTCTGGAGAAGCTGCACTCTGTCCTTCAGGCGTATCAAACATGTTGAACTCATTAGGAAGATGAGGCACGGAGATAGCCATGGCCGTGTTCGGCACCCAGAGCTGCGTTCCTAAGCGTAGGAAAGCCAGAAAGGAAGAGGAAACAGAGTTAAAAAGAGCGGTAAATCAAGAAGAGAGGAAAGGAGAGGACCAGATGCCGTTTCTCAGATTTACTTCCCTGGGGAGAATGTAGTACCCAAGGATGTGTTCTATGGTTCGTATAGGGGGCGCTATTTTGCGTTGTTGAAGACAGCACCTCACTAACGTATTCTTCCGTTCGCTGCTTTCTGAACTCGTTTTTTTCGTTCTGTGAACACATCGATACACTGACGAGCGCCGCCGTTAATGCCAGTGCTGGCACCTGTGAAAACCAAATCGTATCCTTCCGCGTTCTGCGTCACCCGCGAAACGCGACCAAAGCCCCTGAGGTTTCTGTGTGGCCGACAGTTGCAACTCATCGAAGCCACGGGTTATTTTTTTCCTTGAGCCTTTCCTCCCCAACCCCCCGCCCGCTGTCAAAAGCCTGCGTTCTCCTGAGTTCACCCCCAGGGGCTCGAATTTTCTGTGCGAAACGAGCCGGTGACGCCGACAGCGGGAGAGCCTTAGTTGCTTTTCAAAGCGCCGGGTCGAAGAATGGGGCTGCAAGGTTCCCTCTGCTGCGGCAGTCTGTCTCCGCCGAGATAAGGCAGAGAGAAGCCGAAACGCGCTCTAAAAAGCTCGGCAGCATTTGAATACCTTCGCCGAACCGGACCAAAGAACGAGCTAACGTTTTCCATGTGAAGAGGGTGATCGCGGCGTGGCTTTCAGTGTTCCGATAACAGTGCCTTTGCGAGTCGTTTCCTCCCATTTCCTTCAGATCTCTGTCTCTGGACGTGCGTGTGGGCCTGGTGGCTCCGCTCCTCGAATCAACTTGACCTCTGCCCGAGCGTCTAGTTCTTTTCGAGGCTTCATCTCGAATTCCGGCCTGTTTGTGAGCTGGCCGACACAGTTAGCTTCCGCTCTACGTGGTCTCCGAGTTACACACTAGCTGGCGCCTTGCCTATCTGTCAACTGCCACATCCACACGCCTGTCCGGCGATATGCGTACCCACTTTCCGTCTACATCTCTACATGCCTGTCGAATGGCCTAGATGTATATCTGCCTCTCCATAGCTCATTTGGTTCTCAGCAAGTGTAGGGGAGACGAAACAAAACAAGAGACTGTGCGCGCTTGATCGAGCCGGTGAGTTACGGCATGCAGTGCTGGGAAATCGGCTCTTTGAGACCAGGTTCTTTAGAAGAACAACGAGGGAAGAACAGGAGGCGGAAGGAACGGAAGAAAAAACGGAAGAGAAGCAAAGACGGAAAGAAACAGTGGAAGGACAGCCAGAGAGCACACTGAAAAAACCATAGTCCTACTTGTACTACATACGAATAGAGAGAGAAACCGCGGAAAAACAATGCGCGCAAGGACCACTGAGTTCTGCTACTGCATTAGAGTGAGTGAAACGAAGTGGAAAGAACATGACAACGGTGCCCGGCACAGAAGGGGAAAGGAAGTAGCACTGGCCATGAGACGCCACCGCTTAGCGGGAGCAAAGGAAAAGACAGGTATAAACCAGCCAGACTAGGGAACGTTCAGACCATTAGACAACACAGCAGGAATCACAAAGACGACAGAGAGGAGACAGAAAAGAATCGAAAGCGAAATGCGTTCACGGAAGGCGCTTGCACCGCGACCGCACCGCGACTTCTCACGAGGCCAAGACGGCATCCAACAAGCTGTGAAGGCGGTCCATCTGCTGGATCTGATGAAGCTCGAAAGCGATTTTCTGCATAACAAAACACACGCTTGTCCAACCCATGCACGCAGCGCCATCGACGACAGCTTCCCACGCACATACCTTGGCGAGAAGAAATGCGCGTCTCCCGCGTACTCAGTAGGTGCACGTGAAACAGCCTCTCAGGAGTGTGTGATGCAGGCTGGAAAACAAGCATACGACATTTACCGTCTTCCCTTTCGCTCACCGCCAGCCCCCCGTCGCCCTTTGAGTTTCACGTGACCCCCCCCCCCCTTTCATCGCTGTCCTCGCGTGCGTGCGTCTCACAGAGATTTTGTTTTGTCAGCTACAGCGCCTGGAATAAAAATCAGGATCTCCCTCTCTATTCGTGGTGTTGCCTGTCTTTCTAGCCAGCGTCTTATTCGCCTACCTGGCAAATCCGTTTGAGAAGCTCCATGACTTCTTTGTCGTCCCCGCTAAGCACCATCCAGTCCTCGCATTCCTCCAAGAGGGTTAAGGTCATCTCAGAGACGATCCGAGTATAAGCCGAATTTTTGAAGGTGATATTTTTCGAGATGAATTGGAGAAGGGGAATGAGAGATGCACTGTCTCTCCCACGCATGGCTACTTCTAAACCGCCGCGCTGCAGAAGCTCCGCGACCAAAGCCACGACGTGCTGGGACCTGGAGAGGACAGTGAACAGCCAGGGTTACGCAGCGCCGATGAACAGGCGAGCAAGGAAGAGGAGCGGTAGACACCGGGAAAGAGTTGCTGACATGCAGCCGAAATGAGGCCAGCAGGAGACGAGTCACGAACCGTCGCCGCCAGCCGTCGCCATGGCGACGTTGCGCGTTTGTCCTTCGCGAAAAACGCGAAAAGAAACCATGAAACAAGAGGTAAAGAGAAACGCGCCAACTGAATCTAGCACGCGTGACTCAGGTTCCACTGCACATGCAAATGCATTGCAAACAAGTCTTTTACAGCGAAACAGAAGAGCAAAACACACAGACACAGGGAACGAGAGACACTCGAGATGAAAGACGTACGACATCGTGAGGGAGACGTCGAGAGCAGCCTGGTACTGGAAGCTCCGGAGAAGACGATCCAGGCGATTAAGTCTCTTTGCCTGCAGTGTGCCCACCTAAACGCGCAGAAACAAGAGAGACAACAGGAAACAATTGATAAAAACAAGGGACAAACCACAAAAAGGGGACAAGAATAGAGACGGATCACTGGCTTCGCATGGCTTACCACTTGGCGTTCGTGTGTTTTCTAGCCTTCTCTCCCCCTCTCGCGTGGTGACAGTTGGAGTGAACAATAAATCATGAATGGCCCTTTCACTCGCGTTTCCGAAACACAAACCTCATGCTGCCCTGGTGAGTCGCGCCGCGCCTTCAAACTCCGCATTTGGATATCTCTGTCGTGCCCGCACTCCTCCGGATCCCCGAACTCCGCATTTGGCATTTCTTCCGACAGGATTCGTCGGCGTGGAACCTCCGCCTTCTCCTCCTAGAACCCAATCGGAACAGTCTCTCTTCGATGCCGCGTTCCTCTCCACTCAAACTTTGCTGGTGTGGGTTTTTCCCGGAAAACCCCCGCCAACGCTCGCGGTCTTTGAAACCTTTCCCATTGGTCTCTCTAGGATCCGGTCTTTCTCTTGCTCACTCCGTGGATCCGTTTCCCCTTTTTCCACGGACGCAATGACCCCCGCGACTGCCGTTTGTGAACGCAGTTCACAAAAGCTTCCACGCTTTAAAAGGCGGTTTCTCTTCGCTTTTAAAGTCTCACCACAACGTCCTCGCCGAGCGGTAGCGCCGTGCGGCCGCGTGTGAAGTAGTGTGCCTGGCTGGCGCGCATTCTGAGAAGAAGTCGCCGCTTCTTCCTCGCTGTCTTGGCCGAGAACCTGGCGAGAGGATCCTGCACGGACGCGAGAGACAGGTCGCCGTCGCCCTGGGCTTCGCCCCGCCCGCGCTGACGAACGACCCAGGAACCGTCTGCCAGGCCCGTAAAAAACGTCGCCGAGAGGCCGCCGTCGGTCGTGCCTCGGGAACAACTTTGCGCGCGAGCGAGGGCGAAGTCGAGGGACAGAACTTCCGAATCAAAGACGAAGGTGTGGTGAACCTTCAGGGTCTGAGAGAGAAACGCACACCGCCGAAACAAAGCCAGCGACGGACCTCAAAGGAGACGCGAAACGGGCGGAGGCGGCCCCGCAACGGCCTCGGGGACCCAGCACACGCGGGCTCCGCGAACAGCAGAGTGTGTCGGCGAAGGGGCAGGGCGCGCGAGAACGAAACGGGGGAACGGCGGAGTCGAAAAAAAAACAGCTGAAAAACATCGGCAGACCGCATACTTCGGAACCGCCCGAACCCCGAGACGGAAAGGATACCCGGCGTCTCCCCCGAAAACGCCCTTACCGTCAGCGATGTGAGTTTAACCGTTGCGTCGAGGGAACCTGTTGCCACGACGAGGCCTTCCTGCAATTCCGCGCGTTCTCGCGCAAGTTCCTCTTCTTCCTCGTCTTCTTCGTCATCGTCGTCGCTCTCTTCCTGCTGGTCCTTCTCTTCTTCTTCGCTTCCTTCAGGTCCTTCCCTCTGTCTCTTCCTTCGCCCACGTCTCGCGAGGGGTGAGCGTGCGGCGGCGCGACCAGGAATGATCTGCGCCGCCGTCACCGTCTTCACGTGACTCGAGAGCGAACAGAGAGGCTGGGCCGTCTGGCGAACATCCCACACGCGTACCTACGAGCCGCGAAGGGCACAAGCGCGCAGGGAGAAAAACGAAGCATAGGCCTTTCTGCGCCGCTTGCGCTTCGTCTCAGTTCATCGCGCAAGACGCGGACACCGAACACAGCACACACGGCGAAGAAGGACGGCAGTTTACCTAACCTAAGCAGAAAAACTCTCTGTGCGTCCAAGGTGAAGCGAAACGAAACAGAAGAACCAGACAACAACGGGAGCATCCCCCGCGGTTACACAGGGAGAAGGGAGACTTGCGCGGAGAAACGCGAGAAGACGAAAGGTGCGCGGAGTTTGACTTACCACAGAGCCCGCGCAGGAGAGCAGCAACTGAGCGCCGGCGAGGCAGTCGGCGATGCGGGCGAATTCGACGGGTCGGTCGTGCTTGAACGTGACGGTATTTGTCTGAAGAAACGCGGGGGAAACGCCGGAGAGAACAAAGTGAGGGCCCTGAACGCGAAACAGGGGGACATGCTGGACCCAACGGACAGGGACAAACGGAGGGAGCGACAAAAAAAAGGCGGAGCTGCGTACGCACACACGCGCAAGGAACCGAGCACCAGAGAGACAGAGACGGGGAAAACGGGAGGTAAGGAGCAATGCCGATTTGGCAGGGCGTTGCGTTCTGGAGTTGTTGCCATTACGCGCGGTCCTCTTTCAATTGGAAAGCGTTTGCACCCTGTGTCCGTAGGGGGGCGGAAAGACGCCAGCGATGAAAAGGAGACGCGGCTATCCTCTTTCAAGAGCAGGAAGCCGCGCACTAAACGTGTTTTTTGCAGACTGATTTGCTGAAGCACGTGGCTCGGCTGCTGGACGCTTGCTCTGTCTTCGAGATCAGATCCCCGTCCCGTCTCACCTCGTCCGGGGCCCGCAAGTCCCACAGCCTCGCAGTGCAGTCGTAGCTCCCCGTGAGGCATGCGTTGGGCGACCAGGAGTGAGACGGAGAGGCAAAGGAAGACGCGTTGTCGTCTTCAGAGGAAAAAAATGAGCGCGGCACGTCCACGCTCCGAACTGAGTCGGCGTGGCCGCGCAGTGTATCGACGCTCTCGCCGACACTCAGGTCCCAGCGGCGGATCGTCTGGAGAAAACAGAGAAGAAAAGCGACGAAAAACGCGTGGCAAACGGCTAGACAGGCCCGCAGAGAAGGCGGCCGAAAGAAAACGCGAAAGAGGACGAGAAAGACAGAAAAAGGGGCAAGAGAGAGAGACATGTACACGAAGGTGGGGTGAGACAGGGACAGCGAGGGGAACAGACAGAACGCGAGAAGGCACAAAGCGTAAGGGCGTAAAGGAACAGACGACGTACCGTGTCGTCTCCTGCAGAGAGGACGTGAGTTTTTTCTGGAGAAAACCGACAGCTCCTGACGGACCTGCAAAATGAAGCACCACGCGAAAATCCTCTCGCTTGTCCCAGATTGCCTCCCCAGATTCGGCGGCGCCCGCCGGCAGGGACCGCACTTTTGGAAAACGCTCCGTCGGAAAAGGAAGCAGAAAAAGATGCAGACATGTGAGCCTACGACGGCAATCTCGGACACGGGAGACGAGGGGAAAGTCCTTGGACCCGCCCCGCTCCATCTCTTTTCTTGTCTGTGTCTCTCTCTGTGTCTCTCTCTGTGTCTCTCTCTGCATCTCTCTGCGTTTTTCCCTCTGCATTTTTCATCTCTGCGTTTGCTCCGTTCTTGCGTTTCTTCTTCTGGATTTGCTTCCTCTTTGCCTCGCTCGCGCTCCTCACCCGGTGTGTCCCTTCAGCTTCCGCAGCAGGTCCCGCGTGTCGGTCTGGACGACTTGCACGAGGCCGCTGTCGTCCGCCACCGCGAAGAGTTTGCCGTCTGAGGAGACCAAACCGATCCGAGAAACGAACCGCAAGTTGACGGCAAGGGGTGGAACGGGACGGAACAGCGTACGCAAGGGGCGAAAGCAGCGACAGGCAAATGACCGGAAAATGCGCGGCGTCTACCTGGCTCGGCTACGAACGCGGGCGAAAAAGACCGCAGCTCGAGACAACGCGAGGTGGAGAGCTGTCGAGAGACGCAATACAAGAAAAAGCGTGAGGAGAGCGAAACGGCGCAGGGGAAGGGAACTGCGTGTCCTTTCGAACGCGGCAATGCCTTTGTCGTTTCCGTACCTGAGCGGCATGCAACGGAACGCGCGTAATCTTTAATGGCACTATAGTGGGCGACGACTTCTCCCTTTTGGAGGTCGAGAAAGTGGACGCGCGTGCCTGCGGCCATGAGGCACATTCGCGCCGTTCCGGTCGCTGACTCGACATCGTCGGGTGTATGTACACCCGGTTCGCGTCCGGAGGCGATGAGCATCGCTGCTTTGGCTGTGGCCGCCGCCTCCGCAGCACGCTTCCCTTCTCCTTTCCGTTTCGGGATTCCGCCTTTGGTCTTGATTTTTCCATCTTCTGGTGCGCGCACAATCGGACGCGTGAGAAAGGCACACGACACGATTCCGCTGTTTTCCTTGCCGGAAGCGACGGTACGGAAGAGGCGTTGAGTCCGTGCGCCAGGTGACCCGAACGGAGCGGAAAAGCGAGAAGGATGGAGGAGAGAGAAACTGCTCGCCTCCGAAAGAGGCAGGCGACGGTACGCGGTCAGAGCGGCAGGCGAGGCTGAACTCGCCAGTGCCACCGTGCTGGGAGGGGACGCGGAGTGCGACGCGGACGTTTCCGCCATCTTGAAAAAAGACGAGACAGAAACGTGGAAGAAATCGCGGGCTCTCTGGCCCACCGTAGAGGGCAGGGAATCAGGTGCGCGACACGGAGGGACGACGTGGATCGGCGAGGAAACTGGAATCCCCGACGGTTACAGTCGGCGCACGCCCGGTCGAAAATAACCCCAGACAAACTGAGGAGCAGAAGTAGTAGAAATCGGTGTGGCTGCTTCGGAGAAAAGGGGAAGACGACGGAAAGTTGCGGCCAAAAAAAAAGTGAGGAAGGCGAGAACAGGCAAAAACGCGCAGCGAGAGGTGGAAGTCAAAAGGTTCCCCCAGTCTCTCGTCCCTCTCGTGCAGACGCAGAGCAGCCTCGTCTCCTCACATTGAAGGGAGGCGCACCGTTTTAATGTCTGAGTCTGGGCGCCAAATCGGCTTGCGTGAGGCGTCCCCGTTGCAACTACCTTCCTCCTCTTGGAGAGAAAAATGGCCGGATTCTCATTGTACAGGATCTAGCACAAGAAGAGCGAGGTAGGGCCTTCCCACAGAGCTGAGAGCGCAACAGAACTCGGGCGTCCCCTTTCCTTTTCTTATCCCTCGTTCTCTCTTCTTCGACTTTCGGATGTTTGTGGACCGGGAAGCCCTCCAATAGTTCCCGGCCGGATCTCCCCCCGTCGGAATTGGGAAACAGCGCCCGCCTCTTATCCGTGCGTGAAGTGAGACCGGGAAACAGTCAAGAAAAACCTGAGGGGGGTAACGTGAAAAAGAAGACCCAAGTCGACAGCGAGGAGCATCCGCTGAGGGTCGCGGACGAATGGCGCTGACAGTCAGCTGGGAATGTGGGGCCGTCGCTGGCTCTGTTGTCTGTACAGGAGAAATGGGAACGAGTCAGCTTTCTCTTTGCTTTGTTTGAGTCGCAACATGTCCCGGAAGCAAAATGGAGAGGGTACGAGAAAAACGAGATCGAGATAAACAAGAACAAGCACGGGCGACTGTTGCATCTTTGAAACATGCACGCAGCTTGTTTCACGATATGAAAAAGGCCACCGTCAGGAACCAACTGGCGAATGCATGCACGCCTACAACAGACATTCAGGCATACAGGAGACACGGAGTTTGGCCGTTTCCATCAGACAATTTTTTTCTCGAAATAGACTTGAGTATATCTCCCCATTTCGGCAGCACATTTGCAACGGTCAGTGCGTCATCTTCCTCCGCCGGCACGTCCAACAGGATCACCGGAGTGGAAAACCACGGGCGCGGGGGACATGCAGGCTCATAGAACCGAAGCTGGAAGTGTGTCGAATCCTCTTCCGAAAGAGGGGCAAATACCCACGTAGTTAGCTATAGAGTTGACAGGTTGCCGTAGCATATCCTGTCCCGTGGTTGGAAAACGACAGTCGACTTCTTTTCTGTGTTTTTCATCCTTTCTATATCTCACGCGTGGCCCGAGGAATTGTGTGGCTGATACCGAGGCCTGCAGGAAAGGCAGACTCCTCTTTAGAGGACCCGCACCCTTTTGACCAGATTTTTCGGCGGTTTTGCCTCTTCCGCTGATAACGTTTAACTCCCGTTGCAGGGTGGGAAGGTTCGTGCCAATAATGAGGCTCGCAGACGCTTTTTGCTGACGGTCTACCGCAGGCAGTTCACGTTTTTAACTCGTTCCTTCACGTACTCTACCGTCCAACATCAGTACCCGGAACGTGTATCGAATAAAATAGACAATGCTCCCCTTTCATGGAGGAATCTACGCTTTCAAAAGTAGAAGCAAAAACTTGCAGGCTTAGCGCAAATGCTTGGCGGTTCAAACCCGCCACTCCTGCTAGTGTGAGCGTTGCTGTGAAGGACAGACCCCCTTGCGTTGCAGAAGGATTAGTTAACTCCCCAAGACAGAACAAGACATGGCTCTGGCTCAGTATCTTTGATTTTTAGTGGTAGGGCCCGTTATCACATACTCCGAATGCACCACTGGTCGTTTCTGAGTCGATTCGCGGAACGTCTATCCTCAAGTCGTCTCGGGAAGGGCATTGTTTCCCGGCATGCGACCTCATCCAAGCGAGACATGAGCGCCTTCTTTGAAAGGACCCTTGAAGGCAGTTAATTCCTCAACAGGAAGGAAACATCGACGCGGAGTCAGAGCCGGCGGCTGCCACTGGTGCGCTAGTCGAGGCAAAAGGATGCAGATGAGAATATGAGGGCAACCCAAAACAGACACTGGTTCGCCCTCGCAATCATAGCAACTTGGGTATTTTGGTCGCTGGAACACGGTCTGTAAGTCACAGTTTTATATCCTTGGCGACAGACGAAAGACGTCACAAGGCGCCACACGAGTAGCCAAGTTCTCAGCATCAGATCCAGCGACACGGGAAGATAAGAATGACTTAATAGAAACCCCCCTAATGGGAGTCGTTTCCCCACGGAGTCCGCTCGCATATTTTGTAACGGTAAATAGAGCTATACTAAACTCCAGACCCAGCCTTGATGTCGAAGAGCGTGATGCCGTAGTCAGTATGCTTGACCGCAGGCTACGGACTTTGTGATAGTGGACAAAATAGAGCAGCATTGTCGATTGCTACCCACACTCCAGTTATTCGGCGCCAACCGGACGAGAAAATGGAGAGACACAGTTATACGTTTCACCGTCACTGGGGAGCAACCAATCCCACTCGCCAAATTATAACGAAAACGGCACCTGGCGCTCCAAGCGCAAGTGCGCGTTCTGCGATACACAACACGTAATCTTTCCTCATGAATTTCCCAACAATGGAAAACTTCCACTGCCGGCGCCGGCCTCTTGAACAGCTACACGCCAGGATATGTAGGTACCGGCTGCGCTAGAAGCTAGACATTTCGACGGAGGAAACAACGCGACCCCACGCCGCGAAAGGGATTTCGTAAATATCGTGGTAGATCTCATCACATGTTTCGCTGTCTCGCCTCACAATGGGTTCTTCGCTCCTAACGATGCACTAGGAGACTCGCGCTTGCGGCGTGGCCGCACTGGAACACTAATTAAACGGAAGCTATTTTGCGCTGCCTGTGCACAACGACAACTTGCGAACACCTCATCAACCAGTGTGCAGGCGCGTATATTCTGGTGATCGCAGAACGTATTGATGCACCGTTTCCACGGCCAAGTCTCTGTAGGACTCCTCCGCAAATGAGAATCACAACTCACGCCCTCAAGAGGCGAGACGGCGTGATTATGTGGCGTATACTCCAGACACCCCTTCGAAGTGCGGTGAGCTGGAGAGCAATTTTTTCTTTTTCCGTTGCATAACGCGACGTACCCACTTTGGAGGCCGTCACCACCACGACCTGCCAACAGACAGGCCTTTGAAACAGCACTGAAAGCATTGCGCTGATAATATGAACATTGTTGGGGAGCGGGAGCAGAACGCGCCGGCGTACCCACGAGACACAACACCCTTTCGGGGCTCCTTAAGATTTGCAAGGTGCGTTGTTATCTGAGTAGTCGGGTCTTGGCCGTGTACTACGCCTCTAGTTGCAGCACAGATGCGAAATTACGGGAAACGGTCAAAGAACAGTCGCACGGACGCAGAAATTGCCCCCCAGGCAGTAAGCTGGCCTAGCATAGAAGACACCGCTCGGCGTCTCTGCAGGTCGCTAGCGCCAGCGCGGGTAAACTATCATTCGGCCTTGCGACTGTAGGCTGAGCGTCATAAAAAATCGTTTTTGTGGAGTGGGCCAAGAGGGAAAAAGTGAATCATTTCTGCATTTTTGAGTAACTGACGCAACGAATGAAGCCCGCTGCCAAATGATGACGTGCACGACGTTCCGGTCTCAAAGTGGCCCGAACAGATGTTGCCGTAACTATGCCCAAAGCGGTTTCGGAACATGTGTAGGCTTTTGCCATCGGTACGCGGTTTTGTATCAGATGATCTTAGCAGTCCGTCTGTCTCCGTGGAAAAGAGAATGAGTGGTGTGTGGCCGCGGTGCGGCTCGTGTCAGATATGGAAAAGATCCTGTGGGCAGCGGCTGCTGTCATCGCTGCTCACCTGGCCAGCACGTTCACTGCTCAGGTTTATGCCAAGGACCTCAAGGATCCCAGCGAGCCCCAGGAAACCGGAAATCCTTTTCTCACCAGGGTCCAGGGATCATTCCTTACAAATTTGCATTCAGACGACGCGGCCGTGTTTCGGGTAGCCAGTGCCGAACCCACCGAAACAGAGCAGAAGGCACCTGCGGCAGCCGGCAATGAGAGGTTAGAGGTAAAACCGTTTTCAGCAAAATCTCGCGATGGATCTGCCTCCGTACCTTCTTTTGAGCTCCATGCGTTCAACCCCTTGGAGGCCGTTGTTCAGGAGCCGAAGGAGATGCTGGTAAACATGTACAGAAGGCTTGGAGGGAAGGTGAAGAAAAAGGACCTTGTGGGTGAATTATTGCAGCGTCTCTCGAAAGCGGTATTTCCGCTCTTTCGTCGGCTGCCCTTCTGGGGCGAACCTCCTGCTGTCTTTAATAAACATCCTGGTCACATAGAGGGGGGTCGTGAGGCGGTGGGCCGTGTGCTTGAAAAAATGGGAGGAAGGCCTGTGCCGCCAGTGTATGAGGACGCCAGACACCGTGTAATGCTGCAAACAAGTATGGGTATCCTTCAACGGTACTCGCCCTTGGTGATGAATTCCATGTCAGGTGAAAGAGAAGTTACTTTCCGTGTCGAGGACTACCGTCCTGTCCCTGGTTGGGGGGTGGGCGTAGGAGTGGTCCACCAAGAGACAAACCAGGAGTTTCTTTTGATCAGCGTCATCACCTTGGCGGATGCCGCATGGGGAAGCCGGCTCGAATGGAAACTTCGGCACATAGCAAAACCTCTCCAAACGTTAGGGTTGAGGGACCCTCGTGAAGCCTTTTTGCATGATCGCTTACTGCTCCCTCTCGATCTGCTGGAAATCTCCAGATCAAAAAGCTATTTTGTCACGAACCGTTTCGTCGTCCCCAATCTGTTTGTTCTGATGCCAAAGCCAGTGGCATCGCTCAGTAATATTATGCTGTTCATTAGTGCGACCAACGATGTCAGAGGAACCCTCGCTGTTCGCCTCAGTCTGACATGTCAAACCATTCGGGTGGTAGCAGGGTTCAATAACCGAGGGTTTGTGCATGCAGACCTTCGGCCGGCTTCCTTTTTGGTCAGCGCTCAAGGGGTCGTTTTCCTTGGGATATTTAACCGTGCGGTGGCAGCGAAACGTGGAACTCGCGTTTCCAAAGGAGAGCCGTTCGATGTCACCACAGCTCCAGAACTGTTTCACAAACAGACGAAGCCCTTTTCTCAACCAGACAGAAAAACCGATGCGTGGGCCTTAGGCGTAACGATCTATTATATCTGGTGCAACAGGTTTCCGTTTGGACTTCAAGACGGAGATTCAAAACCACCTCCGGCACTGCTCGAAGGCGTACCACCCGACTTCAGTTTTTGTGTACAGCACATGCCTGATATCGTTAAAGTTCTGATCGGGCGCTTGCTCGATCGCCAGAGAATTACCAGATTTACAGCAAGCGAAGTCCTGTTGAGTGGTGCCTTCCGACATCTTCAGGAACTACTACGTGCGTCAGAGTCCTCTGCACTCTTCCGCACCCCGAAAGCAGCCGCACGGTGGGAAGACTTGAAACAAAGAGGGCTACGGAGAAGACACAGGTCTCGCCCATACAAAGCTGGGCTACGGAGGTCTCCGCCAACCTGACGCTGCGTGTGTCAAAAGGAAACTTTCAGATCCGTGAATACCTCTTGCTGTCCCGTGGTTTCCAGTTTTGTTTGACAACGCATGTTTTTTGTGAATCTCCGCTCACTGTCTGACCACCACACCGTGCGATTGTCAAGGCGTCAAAACCTGAGACTGCCGCTGTGGGCGTGAAAGTGACAGTGAAATAGAATGTTCGATCCTAAAACTACGAAGGGACGGAGAAATTCTATCGCACACCGCCTGCGGGAGCGCAGGCTGTGTCCACGCGCAGCTTCAGTAAGCTGGGGGTAAGAAGCCTCCCTTTCTCAGAATTGAACGGTCTTACACACCACCACTCCCCAAACGGGCACTAGTACCCAGGTGTGTAGTGGCTTGACTCTTCACAAGGGGATGTTCGCAACAAGCGATAAGCCTGGAGTCGGAGTTTTCCTTCCCCCAGACTGTCAGCCGAGGCAGCTTGTATCCTTGTGCGCCAGTGACCGAAACATGCTTGTTGAGCAGGAGCTTGGGAATCAAACCATACAGACTCTAGCCGCGGAGCAGCAGGTATCTATTCCGTGTGGACTCCCACTGAGCGATTCACCTCAGTCGCGTCTTTCCTGAAGTGTACTCCTGGGGGCTAACACTGCGGCCAATGCCGTGACGCCGCTCCTGTCGAGACGTTGTATTCACGTACGGGAGCGTTAGAGGGTGCGATTGAGCGGACGTTGAAATTCTCGCAACCACCGAAGCAGTCGAATGTAGCACAGAACGAGACTCTCAAGAGAGAACTCCTGATCTGCATCTTGAGGCGACTTGCCTACTGGAAAAACACCCATCCAAACTTCTGAGTCGTGCAGACTTGGCAGCCGCTGCTTTCTACGCATGTGTCTTTCTGCGCTTTAGACCTACCACGAAAGTAGCATGAATCATGACGCAAGGACGGACTCACGGTTTTTGTCCATTCCAAAGTTGTTCTTTCCCCGTGGGCAACTGAGCAGCCCGAGAAACCCGCGTTTGCTAAATTTTCACTTTTCGAGGTGAGAACAGGCCATCGACACAGCCGTTTTCGTGTGGAGCACACGTCGATTGACAGCTTTACTCGGGCTACCGCGCGCAAAGCGGTCTTTGCCGTCTCCGCTGACATCTCTCGACAAACACCGCGCCTGTTTCCTCCCTTCCGCCCGCTGTCCACATCCTCACAAACCTCTGACTTTCATGATGGGTAGCGGGTGGAAATTCATGCGAACTGTACACGCGGATGTCTCCCTCTCATCTTTCTTCGCGGAGTTCGACAGTTTCGAGTTGGCCGCGCCTGTCTCCGAGGGCGCAGGTGGCGATGCTGTCCGTCGGAATTTACGGCGTTCACGTTGAATTCTTTTTTCCTAATTCCCGCATAATCACCAATCCTCACATGCATCCAGCGGGCGGGTCCACTTTCCCGCCGACCAAACATGTGCCGTCCTTCCTGGCGTGCCTCGCCCGCGTTTTTGACACAGCGCCCCGCCGTCCGATGACCCTGCGATCGACATCGGTGTGCCAATTAAAACGCCCCGTGTATCTCCAATCCTCCGAACCCAGCTGATTTGTTGTCTTTCCCTGGTTGGGAGGCGAAGACGCCCGTTTCGGGCGCACATCTGACCCCGTCGCACGTCTCGAAACGTGGACGGGGTGGTGTCGCCGACTCTCTTCTCTGGTCTAGAAGCAGACACATCCGTGAAGAAAAAGCATCGCCTGGGCTCTCCCGACGCGTCAAACTTGAACACTGCCAAAAGGGTCTTTGACTATCTCTTCTAGGGGCGAAAAGGGACAGTTCACTTTTCACGCACACAAAGTCTGGCCTGCCTCGGGAGACAACCGTGCGTTTTGTGTTCGTCCTTCAACTCCGAATCGCTACCGACGAAAACTGACGGTGCGAGACGGTGGAGTTGGTTGTGACAATCTTTCAAAGTTTTCCTTGAGTCTTCTTCGAACCTCCGTCTTTCGTAGGAACCACTGAGGCAGTTGTCTTTTCTCCGTTTTCTGTCCAATCTTGCCGTTTCCCTGTTCCCCTCGCCGCACAGCGACAGCTTCTCTCAATTGTTCCGTGACCCGCCTACGTTAATGACGGATGTCAAGCGCATATCACAATTAGATTAACCTCCTTACAACCCGCTAGATGAACCTTCTTACAACCTGCCTTCTGTCTGGTGGTACTTCGACACCTAGATAACTCCATGCCAATCAACCGGTTTTTAGGGTTCAAGCGTCTTTTCTCTGCTTTCCTCGGGGTGTATAGACGCGTTTCTTTGCTTGTACGTATTCAGCGAATATTCAGCGAATCGGCAAGTGCAAAGCTTATCGATCGAGAACGTATGGCGGCCCTGGTGTGATTTATCAGTTTGGTTTTGGGGGGGAACGCACGTCACCCCCCGCGCGCTGTCTTTATCGGCCACTTCTGCACAGACGCAAATGCGCCCCGCCAGGAGTGACACGCGTGACTCTCGCGACACGTCGCCACGTTTCCTGCGGAAAGGCTCCTTCTCTTTCAAATTCTTCCATCGAAGGGCTCACGGTAGCCACTGCTAAACTAACTCTATCTACCTATCTATCTACCTAGCTATCTATATCTATCTATCTACCTATCTATCTATATCTATCTATATCTATCTGGATCTATCTAGATCTATCTATCTAGATCTATCTGGATCTATCTAGATCTATCTATATCTATCTATCTACCTATATCTATCTATCTATATCTATCTATCTGTGCTTCTGATATAATATACGGCAATCTACGTGCGTTTTCCTGACATGTGTATTTTTCTCTAGGTTGTTGACGTCATTTCATCTCTCTGGAGGGCGACCGCATGGGCAGACGCGGTTGTGTGTCTATCATTTCCCTTTACTGCTCGTGAGTTCGTATTTCCTCTACTATTCCTACACCGGTGGACTGGTTACGATTCTGTTGGAATTACGTGTATTGTTTTGCGTGTTCGGCCCTTCTGTCTCGCGTCTGTGTGTCTGAACGCGCAATGGCGACGCTGCATTACCTCCGCGTCTTGGCCTCGCCGTGCGTGTCTCTGCTGTCTCTCGGATGCGGCTGCCTCGGCGTGTACGAAGGGTGGCGGCTGCGAGAGCGAAAGAAGGTTGTCGACGCCGCACTGAAAGACAGTTCCTCTGTCGCGGCGTTTGCCGCCAAGACAGCTGACCAGTACGCTGGAATCTGCTATACGCTCCCCACTCCTGACAAAGGAGTCTCCGAGTTCCAGATCTCCGTTCTCTCGCCTGCGCTTCTCGCGTCTCTCCAAGCAGCCGTCACAGCTGGCGGCATCGACGCATGCACCGTCGACGAGTCGCAGATCACTGCGGCGCTCGCGGCCACGGAAGTGCTGTCGCGTCAACTCAGTGCGACCGGTGGAAATCGCTTCTTCGCACGCCGCGCAGAACACCTCCTTGGAGAAGGACCGAGGGCCTCGGTCGGCCGGCGACTGGAGCCGCACGTCGGGCAGAGCGGAGATAGTGCAGCCACAAGGGGCGAAGACGCCCGCCAGGGGATCTGCCTCGGGCGCATTGCCGGCGTGGGGTGCGTGTCGAAGCCGCTCAAGATCTCGGCGGACGGCGTCCAAACCCCGGGGCGGTATTTGCAAGTCACGTACCAGTACTTTGTTCCTGTGTCGGAGGGCGAGGCAAGCGTCGAGGCGAAACTGCGGCAGGTGCTCGAGCTGCAGGAAGCCCTCGAGGCCGCGAAAATCCGCCGCAAGCGCGACGGCGAGAGCCCTGACTCTCCGAGCTTTCTGGGTCGCGGGGCCGAACCCGAGATCGTCGGTCAGACAGCGCTCGAGGCCGTGCGTGAAGCACGGCAGTCGGGCGTTCTGTCTCCGAGGCAGCGCGCAGAACCGCCCTCCGAGGCGGAGACCGCTTCGTGGCTGACGTGGATCAGTTCGCTCGTTCGCCGCGCCTCTCCAAGCGCCGACGAGGCCGCTCAGCCGCCAGCGAGCAAGCGAAATCTCCTCGTGGATGCGTCGACCGCTGCCGCGCCACGCATCGTCGTGATGGAGGGTCAGGTCGAGCTCCGCCTCCCGCGAGGCGACGGCCGCGTGCACCGTTGGCTGTCGGAGACGAAGCAACTGCGTGCCGGAGACGCACACGCCCCACAGCGAAGCGCGGCTCCTCTGCAGAAAGGCGAACGCGACTCGCAAGGCAACGAGGGCCCGCCCGACGCGGCGGCCTCGACCTGCGAGTCTTCGTCGTGTGGAACCGAGGCGGCGAGCGTCGCGGCACGCGCACAGCCTGCGCCGTCCTGCGGCTGCGGCGAATCCGCCTCGCCGAAAACGCTTTCTGGGGCAAAACCTGGAGAAGCAAGCTGCAACCTTTCGCCACACTCCGCGCATGCAGTGGACAGAAAGGGCCAGGCTCCGTCTTTTAGACTTTCCTCTGGGGACGGCGAGAGTGGCGACTCCCGGAGCGCGTCTCTGGCGGACCGGTGCGGCGCTGGAGAAGAAACTCGGACCGTGGAAGACAGCCGGGCAGCAGCGGAGCTCGCCCCGCTCCACGCTCGACCAGGGTGGGGAGACATCGGGCGCGACCAGCTGGTCACGGTCGCGTACGACAGAGACGATCCCTCCCGGCACACAGCCTGGATTGCAGTGCGAGCAGGCGAAGCCGCGACGCAAGAAGAGGGCGCAGCATTTCCCGGAAAGTTGATTGTTTTTGACACAGAGAGGCAGGGCGCCGACAGGGCGGTCGCAGTCGCAGGCGCGAGCGCAGGCCTTCTCCTGCTCGGCGCGCTCAAGTTGTACATCTCGCTCGTGCTACGGAAGCGTCTCATACTCGTCCCTGGGAAATAATCGAGGCGAGGAAACATGGACCAAACTGGGGGGTGTGGTGGACCGGACCAAGGAAACGGAAAGCGAGAAGGGAACGGTTTTCTTTTGATGCAGCAGACAGGGGATGGAGGACAGCTCTAAAGAGATTCCCTAAAAGAAGAAGCACATTCAGAAGACGAACCAAACACAAAAGACGAAATGCAACTCGTGGCGACATTGTAGACACAAATATGCAAATATACAGGTGCACGTCCATGGATGTTATATATATACATACATATATATATATATATATATATATATGTAATTATGTATATGTATATCTTTCGATTTTCAAATCATTAGTATATTTGGGCTCCCGCTAAGACTATTAGACCACACATTGCCAAATACGGATGCATGCGTATCTTTATACATAAGTATTTACACATGTATAAGACGATATATATGCGTATACACGTATATGCCTGTCTCGCATGTACATACGTATACGTATATATATTTCCAAATGTATACGATCATATGTATATATATATATATATATATATATATATATATGCTCCGTTGTGTGGCGTTTGCCGTCGCCTTTGACTCCCAGCATGAGGTTGCCTTCCTGGAGACAACAAACCCCGCGCCGTTTTCGTTTTTTTATTTTTCAGATTCAAATATCACACAGAATCGCTTTTCACTGTGCGTTCTGCGGCTGCCGATCGTTCTGTCGACTGATCTGCCCCTTTGCGGTGGCAGATGCATCACAGGGGAAGGCGAAGGCGAGCGAAAAGGTGCGAACACTCGTGAGACGAGAGCGTCTCGCTGCCGCGCGCCTCTCTGCGTTCGGAGTTGCACAGAACAAGACGTGCGCCCGACGGAGAAAACACAAAATGGCTCCTGTGCACGGGAAGAGAAAAACGGACAGAAAAGCACGCGACGAGCGAGAACAAGCGAAAGTTGAAAGAGAGGAGGAGCAAGACAGAAAGAGAAAGATAGAGCAGGAGAATGAAAGAGAAAGAAAGAGGAAGAGAGAGAACGAGGAAACGAGATCTGCCTGGAAAGGTGTGTTGCTGTTCTAACTGCGAGTGTGTCTCCGTTCCGTCCAGAGAGGGCGTGTCTGTTGCGCAAGCGAGAAAGAACCTTGGATTTGTAGCCTTGTCTCCGCGAGAGTAGGAGCGTTTACGTTCCGCGGGGATGGGTGGTTGCGTGAGGTATCGACGCTTCTTCATATGTGATAAAGGGGTTTTCCGAGCAGCCACACACGCAAGAAAATGCATTGTCAACGCATCGCAAACACGGAAAATGATAAGGGTTTCTTTCGTATGCACGAACGCATGCAGAGATGAACTAGCCAAAGATGCAGACACACAAACATATGTAGATGAAGTCGATGCCAGCTGAGAGCTCGATATTACGGTCGTCCACAGCGCGTCTCTCTCGGAGACGCGCGAAGCAGCCACTTGAAATCCTCAAATGCCATTGGACAGCAAATGAAAGCGTTTCCCATATACACAAACACATGCATGTATAGACAGAGCTGTACGTGCATTTCCGTATGGGCAGAGATGCATGCACATAGGGTTTTCCACACATATACTTCCATGTGTACAGCGGGGGATATGACGAACCAAGAGAAAGGGAAATCGGAATGAATCGGTGACGTGTGCGGAAGAATGCAAACTGTTTGACAAGGAAACTGAAACCATACTTCCCGCGTCAAGCAATGGAGGTCTGATCAGAGTCGGAGGCAAAGTGCAGAGCTGCGTCCCATACGCAGGCGCCTGCGTCTCCATATCCAAGACAGACGCGCTGTCCCTTATGAAGAGAGATGTAGAAAGCCAGGTGTGCATACGGGCGCACCACTAGGTCTAGATAGATTCAGAAGCCCTCGGAAAAACAGAGATGGATGAGCGCTCGGGCACTTCCGCTTTCTCCGCGCATGCGGAGAAAAGCGACGCTTGTGCCCCGTCCTCACTGACGAACGGCCCCCGTTCCTCATGCCCTATTTACAGCTACACATGCATATAAATATATCCATATAAACATACACATATATAAATATATACATATATAGATATAAACGTATTTAAATATATACCTATATAAATATACACATATAATCATATAAATGTACACACGTGCGTCGAAAGAGAGCACGCCTCCGCCTTGGTTTCGTCGACGCCTGGGACACAAAGTTGACCTGCGCACATTGACAAGTTCTTCCCGGAAATGTCACCGAATCCGCTGACGCCTGTGTGCATACACGGGGCGCGTGTCTAAACACCCGGAGCGGCGTCTGTTTTTGCCGCAGCCACAAGAGCAACAATTGCATCACGGATGGTCGCCAAAACAGCACGAGACCCATGAAAAACGGAGACACACGGCGCGTGCCACTGTCTCCAGGCAGCTAGCTTCACGCCCACAAGCACACCCCGACATCCACCGTATATACACTCGGGATCAAAACGGCGAAGTCCAGAGGTTCAGAAAATGAATGTGCCTCGCTGGATCGACGGGAGGCTCACACGAGACCCCAACGCGACGGACACAGGAAAGCAGAGCTCGACGTCTGCATATGCGCTGTCTCCTTCTCGCCTCGCTCAGGGCGTTTCTGCCGCTCCACCCTTCTTCGCGACGTCGACAATTCTGCCGTCGACCTTGGGGGCGAGGACGTAGTTGAAGTTGGAGGTGACGCAGCAGCCAAAATCTTTGATCATGTCGTCTTGCTGCATGGACGTGAAGGAGGTCAGGCGCTTGAATGTGATGCGTGAGTGAGGCCGTTTCAGCCCATTCGCCAGCTCCGCCATTGAGAGCGCCGAGCGGACCATCGTCGGCAGCGGCGCAAGCAACTCGTCCTCCACCAGCGTCGGACACGTGCTCAACACGTCGAAGCCGTCGCGACCTACGCGCGAAACAATGCGAAAAGGAACGGAAATTCACTTCCACGTGCATATATATATATATATATATGTCTATAGATTTGGGGCGTGCAGCTTCATGGCATTTACGCTAATCGCACTGGCTCTTGTGTGCAGAAGTGTATGCATCGACGCAGAAACCTGGAACTGTAGATGTGTTTATCTGCTATCTGCATGTGCGTGGAAGTCTGTGGGGAGGTTTGGAGGCATTTGGATTGGCGAACTTTTGTGCGGGTTTCTCTGGTATTCTTGCCGTCCAAGATTTGTTCGAGAGCCTCTCCAGTCTTACCCTGGGCCACGTAGGTCTTTGTGGCCACGCTGTAGACGCGGTTCGTGTCGAGGGGGATATACTCGTCGTCGTGCTTTCCCCCACCAACGGGAGTGTTTGCGCCGCTGCGGACGCCGCCGCATGCGTCTTTGGTGACTTTGACGGAGTCGCGAAGGACACGCTGGCCTGGGGGTTTCGAGGAGTCGAAGGCAAACCGCAGACCCGCAACTTGCAGAAACCGGCCTTCGGTCTTGGGCACCTGCGACACGGCGTTTTCCAGCACTTCGAGAAGGACACTGCCGTGGACTGCGATCACGCACAGTGTGTCTGCCATCGGCAGCATTGCCGCCAAGTCGCCGAAACGGAACGGCCCCGGCTGAAAGAGACAGTCGGAGCGAATCGTGCCTGTGCAGAAGGCGCGGAAAGCGGAAAGGCGACGCGGAGGCGTCAGGAGGAGCGAGACAGCAGGAAGGAGCGGGAGGGACACAGAGAGAAGGATGGAACGTGAAAACAGAAAATAGGGAAAGAGAAGGAAGAGAAAGACAACGAAGAGGACAGGGAAAACGGGGCCGGAAAAAGAAAAAAAAGAGAGAAGCCTTCGCTGCCTCGGAACAGAGGCGAAAGCAAGCGAGAGAGCGAGACAGCGAGAGAGACGGGAGTGAGCATAAAGCGAAAATACGTCACTCCGCCCACGAAACATCGTGTGCAAGGGGAAACACGAGGGCCGCAGAGAAAGGGACGAAAAGCAAAAGAGGACAACGCGGAATCAGAAAGAAAAAAGGAGAAACTCTTTTTCTGAAGAGTCCAGTCCAACGGAAAACGCATCTCTGTTTTACAAAGAGATGGAGGTCAAACTCACGTCCCACTGTAACTTGCTATCCCTGACCCCCTAAAAACAAGCATGCGTATACACACACATCTGTACACATATTCATATTCCTGTATAGCCATTGGATCACATGCACGCGTGGCCAACCAGTCTACACACATACACACATACCCACCTACACATATATAAACATATACCTACGTAAATATGTATTTGTATGTACGCGCGTACGCGCGAGTTGCGCCCTGCATTTCGCATTCGTTTCCCCAACAGAGGTCTCACCGGAGTTGAGAATCGCGACATCTGCGCGGCACTCGCGGCGCATGATGTCACAAAGCCAGTTCCCCACGTTGCTCTCGGAGGTGCGGATGACGGCGAAGCGCGTCTCGAGGACGCAGCCGGCGTCGACGAGAACCTGCTTCATTTGCTTCTTCAGATTCTGCTCATACTTCTTCACGAGTAACTCCACGTGCTTGTTCTTTTCGTAGTGCTCACGGTCCACGCGAACGCGCGACCACTCCACAATCGAACCGCCGAGGAAGAAGGGCATAACTTCTTCGCCACCCTCCATCGTCGTCGGCAGCAACGGCCCTGGCGCATAGAGAGTGAGCAGCACAGGCGAAAAACAAACAGGCGAGAGAAAGGCGAACGTGCACGAGACACCACAAAAGGGGAGGGAAGGCGACGAGTGAAGGCCACAAAATCAGATGGAAAACGCGAAAGATACCTTTCTCTCGAGTCGGCTGCTACCACCACGCAGATGCATGCACCGCCATCTACACACAGATATATATATATATATATATATATATATATATATATATGTGTATGTATGTGTATATATGTGTATGTATGTGTATAGATATCTGTCTATGCCTATGTACAGATGGATCTTTATAGGCAAACGGTGGTTTTTTCTGACCTCACCTCGGAACATGTCAGGCGTGACGGCGGCTTCTCGCCTCGCAGCCTCTTCGCTGACAAATGTGGAGGATCTGAAGCGGTTCAGTTTCGGCGTCACAGGCAAACTTCCCGAGGAAAGCGGAGGCGAGAGCGGCGAATGAGGCGAGCCGAGGCCCGCTGTGGCTCTGCCGCTAGCAGCGGTCGGGGAGAAGAAACCAGCTGGCGAATTCTGCTCAGCGAGGAGCGCAGGCGACAGCGGCGCGGGCGACGCTGAGTCGCGAGAGATCTCGGCACCAGAGGCGAGCGACGGACTCGGGCTTCCCTGCAACAGCTGTTTTTCCGAAAAAACCTTCTTGATGCGGATGCTCATCCCCCCTGAGCAGCATGCCTCTTCTTCGCGCTTCGCCCGATCGCGCCCCAAACCCACGTCGCCACAGGGAGAAGCAGAGGAAGACGCAGAGGAACAAGAAGAGGAAGAAGAGGAAGCGTTGGAGGCTGCCGAGGCGGTCAACTGGGGCCCGTCCTCGTGGGGATGGATCTTAGAAGGCGAGTTGCCTGCGCGTGTCGGAGAAGACGCGCGCGACTGTGGGGAAGACGGCGACGCGTCCACCCGGGACCGGTGCCCAGGGTAGATGGTGATCACTGTGAAGTCGCGAAAGTCCGTGCCCGACTTCACGACGGGAATGTTCCCTGGAAACGCGTGGAGATATCGAACCAGCCCAAACCCGTCACTGGAGTGCATGCAGAGACACTGCCACAACACCAAACAGAACGTCGCTGTCAGCTGCTGATCCCTATCCACAGGTTGTGAGCCAGGCAGAGACACGATAGGGTGAGTCGCCGAGAGGTAGGAGCGCGTGACGCGGCTGACGGACATTTGGAGAGAGACATGCGGAGAGTCGTGTGAATCGCATGTTGCTCGTGAACGTCTCGCCCCAGTGAAGCAAAAGACCCCGCGGAAGACATGCGGAGGCTTCCCGCGAGTTTCAACGTCCAAGCCGCTCTTCTCTCACCTACACAAACACCTACTTCCGCACATATATATATGCGGTTTTGTATATGTTCTTGTATGTCTTTGTACCTTTTGCATGTGCGTGAAAATGTAGTAAGAAAGCATCTTCCTTCTTTCTCGTTTGTCTCTATTTGCTTCTCTCTGTCGCGTGTTTTTGTCGCACGTACCGATGCGTTGCAGGCCGTAGTAGTCGTGGTCATGCCCGCCGAGAATCAAGTCGATGTCCTCTGCCTCCTTCGCGAGGCGCTCGTCATTCGGCGCGCGCATGTGCGTCAGGGCGATGATCAACTCGCATTCTTTTTGGCGCAGAATGCGACACAAGCAGTTTGCAGCCTCGACAAAGTCCACGTAGTACACGTCGTCTTTGCCGATGCATGCGAGCGTTTCAAGCCATTCTGGGGGACCAGAAGAGACGAAACAGTTGCATGCGGGCAGATTCTCCACAGCGACACTCCCCACCCCACATCACGTGCGTCCTCGATATTCCCTCTCTCCTCCGCTTCCTCATCCTCCCCTCTCTCCGTTCCTCGTCGTTCTCTTTCTTCTCCCTCGCGCATCGCTCCCCCCGCTCTGCTGCTGCCTGTCTTCTCTCTCTTCTCTGCTCTCTCTCTTCGCTCCTCTCTCGTTTCTACGTCTCTCTTCTCTCTTCTCCTTTCTTTCTGTTGTGTTGTCTTACCCTTTTCGACGAGGCCGATGATTCCGACGCGAATGCCTTGCCATTCAAAGAGTCGGTACTTCATGCCGTTTGCGAGGGGTAGGCCGTGGACTTCGACGTAGTCCTCGGCGAAGACGCCCTCACTCTCTTCCTCGTGCTTGAAATTCTCCATCGTCCGGAGCGAGGCCAAGCCCGCGCTTTGCCCGGTCTTCTCAAAGACGTTCGAAATCAGCCAGGGAAAGTTGCAGGAGCCGACTGCGTACTCCAGCTCGTCAATCCCGAAGTCGAAGTCGTGGTTGCCGAAGCAGGCCGTGTGAATCTTCAACAAATTCAAAAATGGAATCATGTGTCGCCCGCGGGTGTACGTCGACATCACCGAAGGGTTGAGCGCGTCGCCTGAGGCAGAACGCAGACGACGGAAAAGGAAGGCAAGAGAACGAAACGCACGGTCCACATCCCCACCCAAAAAAGGCAAACAACGAAACAAAAAATACAGTGAGACGGCAGAGACAAAACGCCGAGAACGCATTTCCACACAGTTCAGTTAGACATTGATGTGTGTACGCCTACATGTGCATGCATATATACACACATATATACATATGTATACATACGTATACATATAAATATATATATATATATATATATATAAATGTAGACGTTGATGTGTGGAGGAGACGATGGCAAGCATCTTCCTCTCCGATGCGCGCGTGTGCGGAACGACAAAAAACGCTCAATAAGAAGCACACGAATCTCTGAAGCTCCACGCATGGATACGTAGGTGGAGATGAGGGTAAACGTTCTCACAAGATAAAAAAACGCCGACGGATGGAACGCGTCACTTCCAAAACGTTGGTCCAGCTCACCAGAAAAGAGGATGAGAGGATGCTGATGCTGGAAACTCTGGAGCGCCGTCACAAAGCGCGAGACGCCCCCGGTGCCGTCGCACCTGCTCTCGATGTTGTACACGTCATTGAAGTGAATGATGGTGATTGGGTCCGTGCGGTCGAGAGGCAAGTCAAAGTCGTACCTGCGAAAGAGAAAAACGTCTGTTCGCCTCGCATCTCCGATCCTCTCTGCCTTCCGTCTTTCCCCTCAAGGGCTCTGACAAAGATCTGCGAGGAGCCTTCTCGACTGGCTCAGCACTCCGGCCATCTCGCGATCCCTCTTCCGTTCGTCTTTGCTGTGCCTTGTCGTTTTCGGCACTATCCTGGTCGTCTCTTTTTGTCCTCTCCCGGGTCCTTAACGGTGTTTGGCCGCTCGGGGCCTCTCTCTCTCTGCTCTCAACTTCTTGCTCTCTCTTTCTGTCTCTTTCCCTCTTTTTCATTTTCTGTCTCTTTTTCTCTCTCATTCTCTGTTTCTCTCAGTGGGACTCACCAGGTTTCTCCGGTGTATCCTTTGGAGGCCTGTCTCGCGATGCTGGAGACGAGAACCGCGACTTCGCGTTCGAGTTCGTCCTCGTTCTCCTTCTGCTCCATACTCTGTTCTCGTCCGCACTGCCGCAAGCTTGCTGGCGGGGAAGCGGACGCGATGGGCACGCGTTTGCCGACGACCGTGGCGTTGAACGGCGGCGTCCCTCCGGCGCCGAGAGGCGGCGCGGGCGTGTGAGGAGCCATCGCGAGGAAAGGCGGCAAAGCGAGGACGAAAACGAGAAGGCAAAGAGAAGAAACCGGAACGAGACGCAGAAAAGAAAAGCAAGACAGAGAACAGAGGGAGAAACGGCGACGAAAAGAGACCGGCGGAAAGCAGGAAAGCGTTTTCACCAGGAAAACGACGGAGACCAAGATAGAAGAGAAGTGGACACTGACGCGAGAGGGGACGAAGTGAACGTGAGAACTCTTGTTCCAAACACACCGTTTTTTCTTCCGAAGAGAAAGGCACGCCGCAGACACGTTTATTGCCTTTGAAACGCGCGACGTGAGTTCAAAGGCGAATCTGAAAAGACCAGTCGCTTCTCAAAGCATGGAGAGGCGCTGCGTGCGAGCGAGAACTTGTTTCTCTTTGGGAGAGACACGGTGGGAAACGTCTCATTCCTCTATTCACATGGAACGGATACAAGGAAAAACAGAAACACGAATCTTTCTCTTGGGACATGCCAACCATGGGCTTGCTCTCCCCATTAGGTGTCTCCTCGCGTCCCCTCGGGTGTGAAGGAGCAAGCGTTGACCTCGAGGACAACCCAGGGGCAACCCCGGCCTCTGGAAAAACAAATTTGCCGTCGTTCTCTTTTTCTTTTAACTCTGTGCAATGCAGGGCGTCGTCGTCGACGGCGCCTTTCGTGCGAGACGAGCTGGAAAAAAAGACTGCTGTAGCAACCTCCTGTGTCGAGGCCGCGCGGCCGCTGACGTGCAGGCGAGAGACTCCGCCGTCGCAGGCGGCAAGCGCAGCAGAAACAACGCAGGAGCCAGACGGAGGAGCCTGCGAAGAAGAGCAGAGAGGAGGGAACGGAAAGACGAAAAACTCGGGGAACGTCTCGCTCGGGGAACAGCGGGAAACGGCTGCCGGGAAGAGAGACGGCGCACTAGCGGTGAGGATCAGTCCACAGCTTTAGGGTTGTGGACTGATTTAAGACTCGGCGCGTCGCCTGCGTGGCGGCCTGCTCTCGAGAGAGACAGGAAAGTGTGAACCCAGGAAGAGCGGAAAGAAGCGGGGAAAGCGACAGTCGCGGGGGATGCCCTGAAAGGCGGTGAATCCTTTGAAGCGGAAATCCGAGTCAACTAGGAGACGAGCCCTCAAGACTAGTCCCCGCAACTGGTCCAGAAAGGGGAGAGGAATTGCGAGAGAGAAGGGGAGGAATGAGGAGAGAAAGGAAATGGAAGAGATGCGAAACGGCAGGAAGGGAACAGGAAAGACGGAAGGGGAAAGTTAGAACGGCGGCACGCCGGAGGGTAGGGCCGAGCTGCAAGCTGGCGAGGAGACGCGTACGGGCGGAGAGCGCGAAAAAGGATTTAAATCCGCAAAAAAATCTTGGCACGGAAAAACGCGAGAAGAACAGAGAAGGAAAAGAGAGAAAAGGCGAACCGCGGAGAAATGCGAACAAGGAACGCGCGAGATTGAACGGTCCAGCACGAGGGACGACGCGCCGCTGGCAGGCGCGCGCAACTCCGCAACAACAGGGAAAGAAATTCCGATCTAAAGTTTCGCTTCTCTGACGCCAGCGTGCATTTGGAATTCGCCGATTGCGACGAACCGCTTAAAATTTGCCATGAGAATGGCGTTCCAGCGACTACAAAGCCGGCAGAAAAAGCTGGTTCCCGAGGAGATTCACAGCCGACACGGTTTCGGCTGTGGCTCCCTGCAAAACAGGGTGGGAAGGCATGCGAAGGAAACCAAGCGGCAAAAATGCAGATTGACAAATGTCAATGAAAGAAGAGAACAACGAAGGAACCCGGCTCAGCAACAACGGGTGCACACGCCTCTGGTTTTTCTGGGGACACAGTCTCTCAATCACGCCGCCGGACCTCCCGCGGGCCAAGCAGCGACGACGGCCAGGAGCGATTTGAAAGGGAGGCGCGGAGACACATTCCGACCTCCGCGGGCCGTTGAAAATTCGCGCGTTTTCTTCAATCTCAACCGCACCTTCATCCCTACGCACATGTTTCTTTGAAACTACGCCCTTCTGGCCGGAAAACCGTCGCTAGTCGGCATCCTCTGCAGCGCACGGGCGCATTTCTCAGGCGTTCCTCCGCAATGCTTTTCGGCTTCCTTCAACTAGTCGCTGGAGGACGTTGGCGTTTCCGAAGCTGTCTCTCGCAGATCCTGTGAGAATTTAGCGAGAAAAGATAAAGAAAAGACAAGAAAAAGACAGCGGCCGAGTGCAATACTTGACTGACGGCGCTGTGTCGTGTGACTCGCACAAAACTCCGCGCGAAAACGCCTGTCCTGTTCAGTGGCCCCCTTTTCTGCTCGTTTCCCCGTCTTTTCCCACCGGCTTTCGCCGCCTTTCTCAAGCGAAGCCAAGGACGCAGCCAGGTGGAAGGAATTGCTTAGCTTGTTTCGGCGGGTTTTCTTACAGGCGACGAGAGACCCGGTCGGGATTCTTGCTCAGACCGAACGGGCGCGCGCTGACACACCACCCGCCGCGAGTGTGTGTGTGTCGCCCTCCCGCGGGAAGAAAAGCCTTCCGGCGCGATTCCCGCGGTTCCCTTTCTTCGCAGATCGGAACAATGGAAAGGTACACGCGTGACACGGTTTTCTTCACAGAGAACGAACTGTTCATCGTCCAGGAGTGAGAGAGACTCCCTCGCGTGCGCGGAAACCGGAAAGTCCCTCTGCGTTTCCGGTGATTTCGGAGATAAGACGAGGAAACCCCGCTCGAGGGACCGCGTTTCGTCCAGGGAGACACGGACTCGCGGCGTCAATTGAGTTCGCCGCTTCTCGGCCCTCTCTGTCTGTGCCGACAGAAAATATCGTTTGAACACTTTCACGTTCTGGTTCTTTGCATCTGCGCAGAAGAGTGGATTTGAAGGACTGGAGAGACTGACAGTGGACAGTGTTTGCCGAGTCTTTCCTGTCTCCTTCCGGGTTGACACGTTACCTTCTGAAGTTGGCCTTTTTTTTGCGTTTTGCTCAAGAAAGCTTTGTGTTGTTGTCGTGAACCTCGCCGTTTTTTTCGCCGGGGAAGAGTTTCCGCAGGACTTGCTCATTTCAGGTTCGTGTCGATCTTTTTGCGTGCGTACACTTTCACGCAACGCTCTACTTCCGTTTCTTCGCCGCCACACCGGTAGAGGCCCCCCCCCCTGAATTTGTTTTTCCTCGAATCTCCACTCAATGGGAATCATCACTGCGGAGAGTGCTCCGGCGCACGGCGCGCACCGTGCCGACTCCCTGGGTCAGCTAGACCAGGTGTCTGGTGTTCTGCCGAAGGGTCAAGAAACGAGTCGCGAAGCCGCGGACCGTTTCCTCCAGAGATTCGGCACACGAATGCTGGATGCAGCCCAGCGCGTTGCGAGCAATGCGTACGCCCCGTACACGGGGATCAGAACTGGTTGCGCTGTCCTGACAGACAGTGGACATGTCCATGCAGGTCAGCACGCCCCGTCTGGGAGGCGTCACCACATGGTTCTCGCCGAGGCAGATAAACACAGATGGATAGACGTGTAGAGAACTCTCGCGCGTTGTGGGTGAAGCTCGTCAGCAACGCGATTTGGTGCTTCGGCAAGGCTCGGAGAAGCAGCGCACTTGCGTGGGCGGCTGCACGGGGCCTCTCTGCGTGATGGAGGCAGGCGACACAAATGACTCCACGAGATGACAAAGAGAAAAGAGGAAGGAGGGGAAGACTGGGTCCCCGGTCAACTAGGAGGCGTCGCTCAACACGTGAACTGTTTCGTTTGTGCTTTTCTCGCCAGGTTGCACGGTGGAAAACGTCGCGTATCCCAGCTCGCTATGCGCCATTCACTGCGCTGTCTCGGCAGCAGTATCTTCGGAGCTCGGGAGGCAGAGTCGCCTGGAAGGAGTGAGAGGAAGACCTGACGCCCTCGGCGTTTTTAGCTGGGGTTGGGACGAACCTGTGCTTCACAGAGGGGACAAGCTCAGGAAGCAAAGTCGTCGCTCGGACGCCTTTCCAGCGGCAATATAGAGTATGCGCGGGTACACGTATGCGTATTTTCGCACTTTTACACATTAGCGGATCTGTAGCTGTACATACCCCGAGGCCAACGGACCTGTCTGAAGTGATTCCGTCCGACATGGGAAGCTCCAATTTAGTCCTCTCGGCAACCAAAGAGAGCAGTCAGTATTTCTGCGCGTACGAAGGCTAGCAGTTGCGTGTACGACGCACCTCGTGGGCTTCGCATATCTGTTGGGAGAAAACGTTTGCCTCAAACCCTCGGGCGTGTAGGTATGTTTCTTTCCCCAGAGAGACCGTCTCTCGGGTCTAGTGGGCATGTTAGGACGCGTTTTCTCGATTGACACCAGCTCCAGAGCGCCCCGTCTCCACTGACGCCGTTTCCCCGTTTATACTTGTACGTTCCCTGCAGCACGTTGTTGCTTGTGTCGTCGTCGAAGTGGTCGACGAGGACGGGCAAGGGACGGGCGATAACGCAAAGGAAGTCCATGGTGAAATGAGCACCGGCGCCGCTCTGGTGAAGCACCGAGCGCTGCAGCGCATGACCATCCCCGGCTGCTGTCGTCAGTGGCTGCGCGAAGTCCAGGCGCCCGGCACGGACGTCGAAATTCTTTTTACGCGCTTTCGGGCCCCGAGTGTCCCCTCAGGCGAGGCTGTGCCCGTCGGCGAAGACGCGGAGAAGGCGATTAAGCGACTAAAAGCAGCCTCCCTCGTGTCTGAGAACTGCCTGTCAACCCGAGTTGACTGCCTCAGCCATGTGCTGCCGCACGTGCGCGGGCAAGTGCATGCGTCCGGCCTGACTGGCAGCAGTCGGCCAAATCTCGCGACTTTGAGTGACTCGAACTGGTTCCGCATGAAGGCTGAGGTGACAATGAATGATGGTAAGGGGGGGACACAAGCAGTGGCGGATCCTTGGGGAAGCGTGGGCGAAACGCTTGGGCGCGACTGGTGGCCCTAACCCGCCATCAAACGGAGAAATTTCGAGCAGCCGTTTCTACTATCCTTGAGGCCCTTCTCCGCGGTGCCCGTATGTTTCGCAAAGCGGCAGTTCTGTCAGAGTCTGTGCTGGACGCCGACGGAAAACCGAGATGCTTTCTGGCGGAGCGCAGATTCGCTGAAAACAAACAAGCTCGTATATTCTCTGCATGTTGTTGTACGCCCTGCGCAGACTCCCCAGTTCCTCCATTTCTGCCCGGAATGATCCACATGCTGACGATGGCTCTTCGTCGCACCTACTGTCCGTACTCGGAGTTTCCCGTCGGAGCTGCAGTCCTCACGGACAAGGGTGTTTTTACTGGCAGCAACGTTGAAAACGAAGTGCTCGCTCTTGGGTGAGTGTGGCAGTTTTGTTGATCTGGGTGCTGTGCTCAAAAAGCGAGACTGTGGTCACCTTGCTCTCGCGTAAGTGTCGCTACAGCGCTTTGCAGAGATCTGACGCAGGTGGGCAGCGCCACCGTCTCAAGTTGCCACGCGAGGGCACGGTGAAGTGCGTGATCGCTTTCTCTTTGCGGCGACCAACGTTGGGGTAGGAGCGCGTGAAATACCGTTGCCTGCAGTTAACGGATCCGTATTCACCGATACATCTGTAGTTCGCGCACCCCTCCTGCGGGCGTCTGATACGTGATATGTGTGGACGAACATGAACGAATTCATGGAGCTAGCGGATTGGGCACTGAAAAGACTGTTTTCACGTGGGATGTTGTGGCACGTGTCCTGCAGGATGTGCGCGGAGCAGACTGCCATTGCGAATGCCGTTGCGAGCGGCGCTAAGGAGATCCTTGCAGTCGTGGTGGCCTGCCAGAACTTCGTCCAGTGCTTTGGAAGACCTTGCGGACAGTGCAGACAGGTGATCGAAGAAGCTGACAAGATGGCCGGCGGAACCACCAATGTCACTGTGTATGCCTGCCGCCGAGTGAGCGACGGTTCGGCTGCGCCAAATTGTGATAGCAAATCTCTGCGATGGCAGTGTCAAGCCATCCAGGGAGGCAATCTCCTACCGTATGCGTTCAACTCACTCGATGCAGCGGCAAGCTAAACCACAGGTGAAGGCGTCAATGGAAGTTGGGTAGAGTCAAAACGCATTAGTACATCGAAGATTTTCCCCCCCTCCTCCCTTAAGGGAAGGGCTTGTGGTGTCAAACAGACAAGGAGACCAACTACAATGCAATGCGTCATCACAAGCGATGTGAAGGACTTGGCCTTTGTCAAGAGCGGGTTCAAAAATCCTGGAACTTCGCGACTCTCGTACGCGGTGTCGCCATTGAGAGACTCCAGCTCCAGGCTTCCTTGCGCTCTGTGGTCGTGCCTGAAGTTTGCTTCAGATTTTCCCTGATCACATGTGGTGGCTCTACGGACATCAGGCAGAACAGGAAGATAATCTCAGATAAATCCTTGTCTGCTTTGGAATGCTGCTTCCAGAAGATGAAGACACAGAGACGACAGGAACGGAAAAACAATCTATGCGCTGCTGGATACGGTATCCTTGGAAAGAAACTCCCTAACGTGTGTAACGATGGGTGTACATACACCCGAAAATGGTAAACGACATTGTGCGTACGCGATCGGTCCTCGGGCCGTGAGACACTGAGAGTCTTGCGATGACATGTACGGCAAATCGTTGAGTTCCCTTCAATTTCTTCTCTCAACTTTTGCTATCGCTTACGCTTATGGGACGGTCGTTTGGTACTTGGCGAGGTTAAACACATCTGAAGCCCGCAGCCACGTCCAAAGTCCTTGCTAGTCGCACGAGCACACGACCGATGTCTGTCGAAAACGGCTCCGATACCACTACTCTGAGTGATGCTCGATCACTCGAACTACAGAGAGCAGAGGCTGTTCCGTGCCCAACAGAAGTACCACTCGTAATGGAGGTGAGGCTGGATTGGGCACAGGGTGTTCCAGGGCCGGTACAAAATGCATTTCCGTCGTAGTCAAGACCGACGTCAGGCCCACCCTTGAACGCATATTCGGCGTCGTTGCATGAGAGTGCAGACGCAATGCTAAAGAAGACTGCCCTTCGTGAGGTACTCACTGCATCAGATTCTGTGCCTTTCACAAGAGGTGAGAATCCTGCATGACAACGTTAGACGTGTTATCCAAAGTGTGGTCACAGAAGAGTATTGCAAAATTTTGCGTGAAAACGTTTTGCTGCGCGCGAAGTTGGACGCAGAAACAGCTGAAACCCAGGAAGAGATCAAACGGCTCTCTAGTAAGATTCGTAGGTGTTCCTTCGCTTCTGTGTCTGAATTAACAGTGCCACAAATTTAGACCTTGCCGATGCGCTCCGGCTAATCGCCGACCGAGAGCTGGCGAAGAGAGAGTATCGGATACTGGAAGGAAGCATCGTATGCCTGACGGCGATTTTCTTCATTCTGTTATGGTTAATGTGAAGGGGGTCAATCGAATTTCTCTACGCTTTAACAGTACCCCCTTTCCAGTGCACATCCTGGTATACGGTTACATAGCCGGAGCGTCCATGAAAAGTGTCTGGTTTTCCGCTGTTTGGTGTAACATCGCACGGAAGGCGATCCGTTTTCACAGTGACGCTGCTGGCGTCATTAATATCAAAAAGATTTTCTCCAAAGTAATAACGCACATTAAAAACATGTGTCGTTTTTCTGGAGCGGCAGATGACTTATCACCATGAAGGTGATAATGCCGTTTTATCTACTCAAGATAACCTAGTATCTCGCTGCGCCAGTTCACCACAGTTGCTTTAGCCGGAAAAGCTAGTAGTCCGTCTTCCTCCTAGGGGACACAGATCCTCGGGGTAGGGGTTGCACCCCTGCAGCAAGACTATAACCGCTGTTGTCAACTGGATATGCTGCACTGCAACAGTGCGTTTGTCTTTCGGGCGAATCTGCAGCCGTTAGGTATGCAGAAGGTTAAACGTTTAAAGCGATTTCCTTGTGCGTTTGACACAGTAGGCATGAACGTTGTCTGTCATTCACATTTGTCACACGTTTGTGCCTGTCGCATGGAAAGCATTTACACACGCGCGACATGGTCATCCATTTCTCCTTGATCGTCAACCCACGCAGTGTGCCTGCCCTTTCCATCAACAATCCAACGCCTCATCCCACTTCATACCCATGTTCAGCCTCCGTATCCCTCTCTCTCCCAGCGCTTTAAGCACAAGGGACATTGCTTCCCCGGTCAGCACTTTTTTGCCGGCACGAGTTGTGGTAGTATCCGTGATACCAACCGTCTGGTGAGTTGAACGAGGCCGACCTTTCGGAGCGCTACGCGGCTCTATTTCAGACGATATTGGTCGAGTCGTGTCCACTCCTTGTCGTTCTGTATGAGCCTGACTGCGGGTTCTTTTTTTCGAACAACTGGGAGTCTTCTCCTGTTGTCGTTTCGATCGATCGACCCCTTTACTCTCTCGCGTCTCAGAGGGTGTTTCAATGCTAGAACACTTGCCAGGGTTTCGCCCTATGTCAAAGGATTTGTCTCGGGGTTTTATAGGGATAGGCTGTTCAGAGAGGACAGTACCCTGGGCCGGTCTTCCGCATGGAGTGCTGACCGGCGACGGCGAGACTGACGGGGCTGAGAGTTTCTTGAAATCTAAAACGAACTCCTGTCCTGCAGGGCATTCGGCTGCCCTCTTATGATCGCATTCCGTCCTCGTGCAAGCGCCACAGTTCTCGTGTGCGAGGCAACATGAGGCCACACTGCGGTCCGGTTCGACCGTTTCTGCGTGGCTATGGATGCGGCGTGATGGAGGGAGACGTCTTCTCACGGCGGGCAAAGAGGGAGACCAGCTTGGACCATCACTCGTGAGCTCGGCCTTGTCTCCCTCCGCGGGTGCGGGAAATCTGGGTCCAGTAGATTTCGTCACGCATGGCTAAACACCAGAGTTTGGGGCGATGGATTTTAAACAGAACTTGTTAAAACCATATATGTTGTACCTGATGCTCCACAGCGACGTCGATCTCGTTCTCGAGCAGCTCCCGGAGCGGTCCTTCCGAACAACCGGGCCCCTCTGCGACCTCAACGCCTTGTTCTACCACCGGACATTGGTGGGACGTTGTCAGCGAATTGCCAAGACTTGCTGGCAAGCCGGAAGCTCCCGCCTTTGTAAATTGCTCTGCATGTTGTACGGGGCACCCGCTCAGGCGCCTAACTATAAGACTGGTACCAACATGTGCAGCACCAGAGGTTTTCTAATCGACAGTCATCACTCACGTCGAGGTGGGATCCAGTTCCGGACACTGCTCCACCAATCCCATAACGCCACCCGCTGGGAGAAGTTCCAAACTCCCACTTCTCCAAGGCGCTTCTATTGAAGGAAACTTTAACTGCGGGTGGATTCGATTGAAACAACCAATTCATCACCTACCGTCATCATGCAACGGCGACTGGTAACGCAGGACAATCGCTGGGGGAAATAGTGAATTGCAGTCGGGCGTTTAACTGTAACAAGCAGTAGGGCTGACCTTCCAATCCCGTTTCTTCTGCGTACTGTTGGATAAGATGCCATAGTCTGCTTTTTCTGGCACCGCATATATGTGAGATATAGAGAAAATTCCCGTCTGATTTGTGGTGAACAGCCTTAGCGAGCTGAAGGATAGCACGCAATTAACGAGTACACTCACTGATACGCCTTTTGCCATGGCGGTCAAGGGACGACCGCGTCAGCTGCTTTCCCAGCCCCGCGGTAAACCCCGGTCGCCCCTCTAGATCGTGTATCACCGTGCAAATATGATCATTATCCAAGCGGCGGCAGCGCCTGCAGCGGGCCTTACCTGTAGAGAGGCTGAAAACAGTTGTACTGTCATCCATAATGAGTCTTCTAAGGCCATGAGCGTCTTCCTCTGGGAAAGACTTCTCGAAAATATTTCCCAGGGAGTTAAATCGCTGCTTCTGAGTATACGAAACGAATAGTGTCTCGAAGCCATCTGGTGCCTCCAAGGGAAGCTGTTCATACTTCAGCGGGAGAAACAGCGGTGCACAAACTTTCGTTGGCGGCTGTTTCTGTAGTTATGGACAAGATGGAGCTTTCAGATGTTACAGCATCTTCGGGCGGCATCTGCGTGGCCCCCAAGCGAAGAGTCAGACATGATGGTGACCGTGGAGGATCTGCGGTAACTGCCTTTCCGCCATCTATAGACGCTGCTTCAGGCCTTGGTGATGTGCTACCAGTGCCACCCAAAACAACTTGATCGTCTTCGCTGAACGACTCCCCGAGACGCTGGCGCCTCTTCGCGAGGAATATATCAAGCGACGAAGCCGGAGCAAGGTCCATGTCGCCTTCGGTTCCCCATTTATGGTAGCGAACCATACAGGCAAACAGCAGATCCAACTCCGTGTCCGCCAGTTCCTACCAAGCGCTTCAATGCATCATCAGAAGAAACGAAGAAAAGAAATCCGGACACACCTCCATGCAGGAGGAGCTTCGATCGGATATGTCTGTCGGCAGAATTGCCGCCTCTGGAAACTGAGCAAACAGGCCGGTCCAAGCTGCAGGTGACCGATGTAAGGGCTTCTTCAATCAAGTTACCATGAGGAATTTTGTCAGGCAGCAGTACCCTCCTGTAGTCAGAAGTGGATGAGATGGTTATTTTGCTGGCGGCCAGAACTGTATTAGACAGCATACCGCACAGATCGTCAAATCTCCTCGTCCGTCGACATTCCGTCTGCCACGCAAATGGCAACCAGGAAAAATTGCCTCCCCAATGGATAGCTTTCCCCATCTTCTTGCTCAGCAGCTGTGTCGATAAGCACTCGTGTATCGATTTTTAATGGATTTGTGATTTCGCGAACACTACACGCCAAAACTCATCGCGCAAGTACCCGGAGCCCGGCATCCCGGGTACGAACGACAGATCGTAGTGTAGAGACACCCCGCATCAATTTGTTTCTCAAGGAACGTCGGAAAGGCGAGGGCCTGTTCGCCACTCAGATATGTTGACCGTTGTCATTCAAACATGGAAATAGACCCTTCAATATTCGGAAGCTCGCTCCCAAGAACTAGTGTATTCTTCGGTGGTTAACTGGTTGTTTCCCACGAACATGCATCTATACACACACGTTCCCTGAACGTGACCCCGAACGCTTGCACACATACGGAAACTGAGTTTATGTCTCTGAGAGCAAATCTGCCTGGTGCGCACGTCTCGCGTTTTTCGGCTAGACAAACGCAGACGTCAAGTACACGCCAACCAGGGCAGAATCGATCCGATGACTGGTAGACAGAAGCGCAGGACCCCGTCCAAAACGCTCTCGTGATCAAGTGCCGGACGAGAGTGGAGGGATACAGAGAATCCAGATTTGAGATGTGGCTTCTTTGTTGGATCCACAATGGCTCCACCATCTGGTGAAGCGATACCGGAAAAGAGGGCAGCCGTACTTTGCGCAGAAGCTGTCCTTCATTCATTCTGTATTGCCACTGCCAAGGATGGTGTGTGTCAGTGACTGGGAAGAAGCTTTCAAAAGCAATCGCTTGTTTTCACTGCATATGTATTCGGAAACATGAGTACTTTTTCCTATACCATCAAACTACCCTCCTTGGCAAGTCTGTAAAAGCAGCACAGCTCCAGTAATATCAGGTACTTTGTCCTTTGCATGCTATTCGACCATGTCTCAAACAATCTCGCTATCAAACCCCTCAACACCGGGGTTGGTCTATACAAAAGAAGTCGAAAGTAGCTTCCCCATCGCGAATGAAGTGTTTTCGTCTCCTCTTCTGCATAGTTTTTGTCACCGTTCTCGCTGTTCTCGGGTTCCGGGTAAAGTGGTAGGTTCGACGGTATGCTCTGATAATCCGAATTCATCTCAAAATAAATCCATCACACTCATGGACAGCCTACTGCAAGCCCCGCACGAGAAACGAGGCTCAGATGAAAGTCAACCAGACCCTGCCGGGCCTTTGATGTCTCGCTTGTCCAATAGCACGTGGGCCAGTGAGCTGGACTACTTTCAAGATCCAGTAGCAGCCAGCGGTGCCCTGCCGGGGACACCGGGTTCGTTTCCTCCCTTGGTTTCATCCGAGACAGCTAGTCACCTTTCGATGGGAGACTTCGGCCTCTGCGGGAATCCACTGGCGGGCTTAACTCTATGGACCACTGATGGGGTTCCGAGTGCTGGGCTGGGAATAACGGGCATTCAGGGACTACTTCAGTCAAATACCTCTACATACCCAGAGATCGACGGTAGGGAACTTCCCAGCAATTACTCATTCTTCCTCTTGCCTCAGATGATGGAGGACCAACTGGCACAGGATCCACGTACTTCACCGGAGCCTCCCCCAGACGGTTGTACACTGCAACAAGCAGAACCAACTTTAAGCACCCCCAGTAACCACACCGAAACACGGTGGACCCGCAGCGACAGCCTTCCAGCACAGTATGAGTTCGAGAAGCCCCTTTCCATTCGTTCGTCTCGCAAACGGGGACGCGACAGTGAATGCAGAGATGCGTTTGGCCTGGCCGCTGGACTTGACCCACGCTTTGAGCATGCTAAGCTTGCAGCCGCCGCAAAGGCAGCAGAAGGCCAACAGATAGATCATCTTTACGCATTGTTGCCGTTTGATCCGGCGATGGGTTCCGATACTCGATCACTGGATCAGGCAGGTCTCCAGCACCAGTTACTTTCCGATCAACTGGGGACCGGCAACATGTGTGAGAGTCAACAGGCGCTTTCCTGTCTCAGTCCACTCCAGCTAGCCGACATCAAGTACGAAACAGTCAACCTCGGTGAATATGACATGTGTGAAGTGAGCGTCAGCTGGCACCTGCCACGGTTGCATGCTTCTCCCGATTGGCCAGCCGATGCTGTTCCAGTACGGCGAGTCTTTGGCATCAATGCAGGCATGACGCTTTTCAATCTCCATCGGATCATCTGCATTTCCATGGGTCTTTCCGATGACGTAAGTCTGTGCACGCTTCATTTTGGCCTTCCTCAGGTATATGCTTTTTCACGAAGCGCCTTCAAGGGGACTGATTTTACTCCATCTGTTTCCTCAACAGAGTTTAGTGGCGTCACCTCACCATGCCGTCGTTATTGCTTCTTTGGAACAAGTGATTTAAGTTGCTTGTCTATGGGATCCCCGCGTAGGCACAAGCGTCGGCGTTCAACCACGTCTGGGTTTTACCAAGCAACAACACATATGGAGGTGGACCTCTAACGAAAACGCGAGCCAGCGGAGCCTCTCGGATCAAGGTGACGACAGACCGTGCTGTTGAGTACCGGCACAGTATCACTGTGTCGCTGGACAGTCACTCACAGGTCGTCGCGACACCGGAGTCCGTACTTCTTTATGTCCTCGGATGTGTCCAGCTTCACGTGCAGCTCGCGGGAGTAATGAGAAACAGGACAAAGCAGAACTCGCTGATATGGGTAAGAGGGGGTCACATTTGCCAAACGGAGAGATGGAGCATACCTGGGGCTGCAAATGAATGTGAGTGAAATGGTATGGTGATGTGGTTGATGTACCTTCTGCCTGCCTCTTAGGTACCCCGCTGCATTGCCACCGGAACGTACGGTACCGCACCTCCTTCGGGAACCGACTGGAATAGCTCTGCAGAAATCTGCAGCCATGTCCCTTCTTTCCACGTGGATGTCCACGAAATAAACACGTAAGATCAAGAAGCATGTTGCTGTGTGCTGACAGGTATAGGCAGTCAGCGAATTGAACCATGGAACGTTCGTCTCCAAGTTGTGCGTGCAGGAAGCCCAGTGATTCAGCAGTAGGTGTATTTGTGTGGAATCCCCATTCTCAGGCAGTTCATTGACACTCGATTCTCCAAGAATACATCCTTTTCCAGGCGAACTAAGATGATGCGCGCGGAGGTATGGCTGGCTCGTCATCTGTCACAGGAGACAACCTACAATACGGACTCTAAGCACCACCAACAGACCTCATGCTTGTCTACGGTTTCCTCAGCACTAGTGGAAAACCGCTGTGCGTCGTCCGCTGTTCACTATCTGTGCGTGACAGGGAATTGATGAAGACATTCTGCGGTGCTACAGCGAATCCATTCAGGAGTTCTGGCACGATCCAGATCGGGTGAGGGACCTCTCTATCCGAGTGACTCGTCAGTCGATGGGAGGCTCGAAACGTAGGTGCATCGAGGGCCGCAAAGCACAACGGGCTATCGAACGCGAGGAGTCATGTGAAGATAGTTCGCAAGCACAGGAACGTGGAACTCGCTCTGAGGACCTGTCCTTGCCAAGCACCCACGACCCTCCAGCGGTTTCCGTGCAACAGCAGTTGGGTTCCCTTGCGTGGCACGAGTCGCCAGCATCCCTTGAGGCCTTCATATCGATGCCTCACTTGGACCCAACGTACAGTAGCGATCCCCAAGGTGATCCGCCAGGTGTCCTCGGCGTCCCAACTTGCCCGAGCCCTGCCATGTCACTGTCGTTTCCGTTCACGCTTAGCAGCGACGCAGTTTGTTGCTCGCCATCATCAACACTCTCATCGACCCTTGCGACAGGCATGCAACAAAGGAGTGATAAAGTTGCCACCGCTCCGCATGCTGTCGACAGCACTGAAGATTCCATTCCCAACAGCGGAGGACTAACTGCTGTCGCCCAGGCGCCAGATGACTTTGTCTGCGGTGAAGGATCCGGATCAGGTAACGGTATGCGTCGAAGCAAACGCATTAACGACAAGAGAATTCAGAACCAGCCCGAAGATGACGGTCGATATCCGTTGAAACCGTCTTCCATCCCTCCTGAGCCTAAAGTGAAGGTAAATGAACTGCCTCTTCCTCTTTCCATTTCTGCGGGTTCAACTAACTCTCCATATGCCTCGCCCTCGAAAACGGGTTTAACCGAGACAAATCCCTCGTGCTCCGCTGTTTCCAAAGAAGGGTCGTGCTGCTCGACAAATCCAGGTGACTACGATATCGCTGACTTTCGTTTGCTAGCAGGGGTCCTCGACGACGAGGCTTCTAGGGGGATCCTCTCCGTCTCTCCGGAGTCCATTGAGCCTGTAGATTTTACCGCCCAAGCTGATGACCAAGGACATGAGTCTGACTGGCCGACAACCCAACCGGATTGGAGGAGTGTACAGTTTGTCTTGACGCAGGATCACGGGATAAATATGGAACCGAGAAATTCCGCGCAGACTGCATGTTGAACCCGCTAGTCCCACTTTTTCAGCTCTGAGAAGTGGTTGAGAGACGTGTCACTAAGTGCTCCGTACTTGGCTTGTGCCAAAGTGAGATTGTCCTCAGAAGTGTCCCGTTTTCATTGCGTGTCACACGGATTCAAAGTTTTGCAATACATGGCTGCTTTGTGTCACTTGGGCGTCCTACCAAGAACAATGTGTTTTGTCGCTGGCCATCTCAGGCACCCACTGAAGTGTCAGTTTCCTGGCTTTCGTGAAGACGCTCCATGAGGCGCTTTAACGCCATACGCCTTCAGGCCTGTCAAGGACAAGGCTGCTTGAGTGTTTGTGTTCTCCGGAAACGACACTGAAGGCGACTTTCAAAAATGCTAACTCACAACCTGTTGCAGGCCACTCATCGTAGTGATGGAAAAGCATGGGCGAATTCCGCCCTGTACACCGGACACACAAGACACTCACAGGCACGAGTAGGTACACCTGCACGTTTTTGCGGCAGCGGCACGCTACGAACTGTTTCAGCCTCATCGCGCAAACAGAGCGAGCGATGTGCTGAGATGAGGTTTTGGTTGCCAAGTCGGAAGGGGTTGCGTTCTCTGTGTTCGAGCAGTCGCAGTGCGCCGCGGAAGGGCAATATCGAATAAACGTAGAACCATTCGACGGTAACGACCGAGTTCTCCTGGGCCTCCACTGGCCCTTCGGGGGTTCCTCTGTCTCAACATTTCCCTCGCCTCATAGTTTAATGTTGAGAGGCATTTGCTCAGAGATGGGAGCCTTCACGTCGTCCGGATCCCGAAACCCCGGCTGGTCTTTCAGTCGTTTGACTTCTGCCTGTAGTTGTCGAAGCTTGTCCTCTAGTGACCGCCTCACAACGTCAAGGCGAAGTTCCGTGTCCTGCTGTGCCATTGCCCAGCACCTGCCATTACAGCCATGCCACGCACACAACGGGAGAAACGTTCAAATGCGAATGAGCACTCCCCGTTACACCTGACGCGCGGCGGTGCACACCACCTACAGTCTGTTCGAGTAGAATTCACGCTACCTCTCCGTCGCTCATCCTCGTGGCTGAAGCGGTGTGTTTACTTGTTTGAACGTAGCACCGCCGTTCCCCCCCAAACCGGCTACTGCTACGTTTAGTGGGCTTTGCTTGAAAGGAGGACACTGCTGGCTTTCCAAAAACTGAATCCTACCGCACTTGGCCAGGGCAGCCCAGCGCCACTCTGCGTCGCCGTTCACTCTCCTGGAACGGGCCTACACAGCTACCTATCTCCGGAAGGTTTCCCACAAGAAAGCAGATGATGATTGAGCGGTGGTCGGTTCTCCACCAGATAACCCGACTGAAGGAAGCCAGTCCCTGTACGGCAGCCTCACCTTGCTCGAGCATCAATGTGGTGATCCATGGCGCAGAATGAGACCCACTCGCCGATGTCCTGCTCCGTTGCCCCGGATGTCTCATTGATGAATTCGTCCACCTTGTCTTCGAGACTTGGCCGTAAAGAAACGAGATGGGCTTGATGCATCTTTCCTTCCAGCTTCCTGAAGAAATCAAGGGCAAACGCATACACACATAAGTGGAGCCTTAAACTGCATCGGTCGCTTGACGTTTCTCGAACGCCCAGTGGAAAGGTTGCGTAAACAGGCCATGTCGATATGTATGCGCATGCACAGCCTGACTGTAGACGTTTTGCAGTTTCTCCGCTTCTCGGAGGCTGGAGCTCGGCAAAAACCCTTTTCGAGTTCATGTGTCATCTTTGAGGTCCTACTGACCAGCCGTGCTGGTACTATAGAGAACTCACGTCCACAGTGCTTGCCAGCTTCGTTTCGGATCTGCACAATTCCAGGTGCACGCTCGCTGTGCGCGGGGTGGGTGCACCAAGCTGGCAACTGTGCGCCAGGGTCTTGAGGCTGAACCTACCGGAAATGGAGCTCCATCTTGTTGACTCGATCGTAGAGGCTGTAGAGCGCTTTGATGTTTTCTCTCGACACCAGGGGGTTGACAAACCCGTCGCGCTTGCTCTCATCTTTGTGTGGCACGACGCGAACCTGCACAGCCCCACAGATACTGTCATCCATACGTGCTGTCGAGGGGAAACCAAAAACGCTGCTACCGACGTTGCCGTTTGCCATTGAGCCGACTGGTCGGGCCGCACAGGCTTCTCTTTTGGGTGAAAAGACCTACAATGTGTGCGCTGACGAACCCACGAGGCCCTCTCGCTAACTCGACCGTACGCACAGGAGGGCATCCGACACAGGTCAAGGCTGGCGGGGCAGCAGGCAAGACTTGGAGAGGTAACTTTTCGGTCGTTTTGTTCGTCTCTCTGAAACCCGGCATTCGCCTTTTGCTGTCTCCAGCTTTTCTGACAGGGATCCCGATACAAGAGAATCCCTACTGCACTCTTCGCTCTCGCCGTCCTCACCCGGAAGCTCAGTTCCGAGGCTTCGAGTACCGAAACGATTTTCACTCGGCCCATAATTCGAAGACCGAGCTCGCCGCTCTTGTCGAGCATGTGGATCTCCGTCGGCTCGGCAATGGCGCCGTAGCCAATCAGCATGTAATCGTCTTTGGTGCCTTGGCTGTTGGGGGGCGACCCGGCCAACGCACTCCGGTTCTCCTGGGGGCGCGCAATCTCCACGTCGCCTTCCTCTCTGTAGTCGACGTAGCCCAAAAATATCGTCGCCGACCGCGTCGCCCGCATGTGTCGCACCATGCGGTCCCGCTCTCGAAAAGGCAGCTGTATCACAGTCTTCTGTCCAGGAGACTAAAGAGAAAAAGCACAAAAAAACCGGCCCAGAAGCGGCGAAATTGCCCAAAGGTATTGAGCTCAGATGGGACTACCCCAGCGCCTCCATAGAGCTACCTAGGAAACATGTGTAAGATTTCGTCTCAGGTGTGTGCTCCGTGTGCCGGGTTCAGAATGGCTGCAGACACTTGGTTCCGTGTCGACCAGGGAAAGCACGCCTAAGCCGTCGCGTCAGTCAAGTTGGTAGGTTTCCAGCGCAGGGTTCTACCCTTACAATGGCAGCCGTTTCATCTAGTTTCGTGACGAGCATGTCGACGTCCCGCTCTTCGTTATGGGGCCAGTCCTGTATGTAGGGGCCTGCTTTGTAGATACCCTCGCGTAGCAAGGCCTGCATCTGCCCCAGAGGTCCCGTCGGATCAATCTCCATTCGGCGTCCCGTCAGCGACGTGTCGGCGGTCAACGGAGTCGGGTAAATCGGTTCGGCGGGCGCAGGAAGAGGCGCCGAAGAAGCGCCGTACTGCGACGGCGAGGCAGCATTCGAGAAGGGCGAGAAGGCCGCAGACGGAGAAGGACTGCCTGTAGGAGGACTCACAGACGCGGAGGTGCCGGAGCCGACAGCGCTGGGGCTTGAAGGAGCAGAAGCAGGAAACTGAGGGCCATCAGGGGAGGAAGCCGAAGCCCCAGGGCTATTGATTCCGTCAGACACAGCTAGCCGTCCATCTGATGCAGCGACAGAGTTGAGGTGGGATGAAGAGAGGGGGGATGGCGATGAAAGCAGGAGCGGGCTGCCGTTGAGTTTGAAGACGCGGGGCTGCTGGTGAGACAGGTACGCGCCGTTGAGAGAAAGACTGGAGGCCACGCCTGTATGGACGTAAGACGATAGAGCTCCCCCCACTTTCAGAGACGGATGAGACACACAACGCGAAGCAGCGGACAGTCCCGGGGCGATGAAACACTGCAGCTGGTGGGACAGAGCGACAGGAGACGCGACGATAGGAATTCGGACGCCGTTTTCGCGGCAGGCGAGCGGACACGAGTGCGAGGAAGGTTTTCTGGTTCTCGAAGACAAAGGTGAGTCGGAAGCGTCCGGTGTACGTACACCTCCAGGAAATAAACAACGCAGGCAAGCCAGGGGCTTTGTGTGCGTGGCCGCATGGGCAAGAGAAGTCGGCAGGATGCTTCCGTTCTGCGAACCAGCGCGAGAATAAATAGGGGAAGCAGAGGTCTGGGTGACAAGGGAAACGGCAAAGGCGCGCATTTCCACGGAAGCCCATAAAGTCAGCAGAAGAAAAAGCGCCGGACCCCGCTGGGCCATGAAACCGATCCGGAGCGCCATGGCTCGATCGGGGAGAAGGCGAAGAGAGGGGGACGAGCAATGGGCGTGGATCGTCGGCAAGACCGGCAATCACCGGCGTGAAAGCGTCGAGGAAAACAGAGTTGTCGAGGACACTTCTCGGCCCCGTGAATGCTTCGCCGGTGCCATGGACTCAAAAACGCTGTGGACGCCTGCGTGGACTGAAAAGCGTTCCAGATAAATCCGGAGAGGAGTCGATTTCGCTCAGAATGTCGTTAACGGAGGCAAGCATTTCGCGTGAAAATCCTCAGTTGTGTCGGTGGCAGAAGGCGAACCAAAATTCCAGTTTTGCGCGCGGGACTATGCAGGAGACATCGAGATGGGAATTCAGCAGACTCTGCGCGGGGTGAGACGTCGACGAGAAAACAACTCACGGAACGGGGAAAACACCGAACTTTAAGAAGTACAGATGGTCCTTCAGACTTGAGCGGAGAAACCGCGTCTTCATACGGGAAAGAAGAGAGAAAACGTACACAGAATAAAAATGCGGCTGAGGATTCGAGATCGACGTGCGCATGTTTGAGAAGACATGAGGCTCATGCGCCAAGAAGTGTGCGGTGTTGGTAGAGGCATGCACTGGGCATGCCCTTTTTAACAGAAGCTATTGCATGTTCTTTTCGCAGTTTCTCCGTTCGGAACCCCCAATTCTGCTTTCCCCTTTCTTTCGAACGTACTTTTCTTTCCTGGTCGTTCCGAACCTCCGTATCGCAGCTGTACACCTGTCTCGGAGTTTCGGGCCTTCTTTGCACACCCGATTCATCGTCAGGAACTCAAGAGAACACAGTTCCACGTTCGCGTTACACCTCACTGAAATCTTTCTGATCGACTAATCGGCCTTCTTACGCACAGCATACCCCACCAGCTTCCCTGTGATCTCGTCGCCGACAAGTCACTGTCTTCCTCAATGAACGACCGAACAGAGGCCTCAGCGGCATCTCTCTCCATATCCCTGACTGGCCCTGAATGTGCCTTTTCTTAGACAGAAAAGCTGACGCTTCTACCCTCCGTTTTCTCCGCCGTACTCGACCGCGGATTCGGTTGGGACAAGCTGCGGGTGAGCGAGTCAGCTGGGCTGGTGCCGCGCTTTTGTGTGGACAACGCCGTTTCCTCGTCGCAGTTCCTTACGGAAATTCCAGTGTCTTTTCAGCAAAGACAGCGCATGTCCAGCGCCTTTTCCTTGCGTCGGAAGTTCCTTTGGTTTCGCGTGTTCATCCCCCTTTTTCTTGCCAACATGGACACTCGCGGTGTGGAGCCAGGTGTCCAACTGAGTGACCTCGCCTCAGCTGCACAGTCGCGAAAGGCAGTCGATGCGCTGACAGCCGGAGACGACGCTTCTGTCCCCGAGCGGCCGTCCACGCCTTCTCCGGGGCTAGCGTCGGGTGAAAAGGCGGGAAAGAAGGAGTCTGAAGCACCGCCTATTCGCCCGTCGATGGTCTCTCATAACTATCGACAACTCACTGTCAAGTAAGGGAGCATGGTGTCCACACGGTTTCGCAGCTTCCTTCATCCGTCTAAATCTCCATGTCGAGGTTCCTGCTTGTTTTGTGCTCCACGAGAACACCTGATCTTCGCATCCTCTTCTCTGTCCCCAATTTTGTGTCCTGCGAACCCGACATCGCAACTGCCTCGCCCCTCCTTCCGTGTCCGGCCCTCTTCCCCGTCTCCCTTGGTGCTTTCTCCACTCGCAATCCCCTCGGCCATCTGCTCCTTTCTCTCTCTTCCTTCGGCGGTGCGTGCCTGTCCCCATGCCTTTGTGTGCTCGGCATATGTGCGCACGCGCGTGCTTCCTTCGTTTCTGCGCTTCTCCCTCAGCCGCCACCTGGCCGCAGTCGTTGCTGGCAGCGTCGCGGGGATCTTTGGGCTCGAGGGCCTCCCAGGCAAGTCCTCTCTTCATCGCTCGTGCCGTCTGCGACCTCTGTACACAGATCAGGCTTTTTGCGACTGCTTGGCTTTTTCCTGTCGTTATCTGGGCCCCCAGGGCCAAAACAGTCTTCCAGTCAACGTCTGTAGGGAGAGACGTCTTGCAGGCGAGCGTATATAGGAGCGTCACAGAGGTATATAGATGCCTTTGTGCACGCGGCTAGTTCCTTGGTAGGGAAACGTTCGATACACGCGTGGCATGCCGACGCAGTGCGCTTCTGGGAGCCACGCATCTTGTGTCTCCTGGCCATTTTTCTCTCTGCCTGTTATCTCCGTCGTTTGGAGACAGTCGCTGGGGGTTTTGGCCGACACGCGACAAACGGTGGAGACCGAACCCCCTCTCTTGCCTCTTGTCTTGGACCTCTCAGATGGCCGTCGCGTGCTTTTTTTATGTGGTGCATGCATTCGCTTTCTCTCTCTCAGGCCTCTTTGTCTTCGTCTTGGTCACGCTGCTCGGAGGCTGCCTCATGGTCGTTGAGACCGGCTTCCAATGCAAGTTGTTCTTCGCCAACACAACAGATGTCTTCTTCGCTCAGTTCTTCACAGCAGCTCTGGTACGAAAAGATGAAATAACCGTGGAAAGAAAAACACACCGAGAGGCCACCTCTTCACCCGACACCTCTCTATACACATCCCCTCTTCCTACCCATATATATATATATATATATATATATATGTACATTTATAGACACGTATTTGGCTACACGTATATATGAATATACACGGTTATAGACTCGTCTTTACCTGGACTTATGTGTATGTATATATACGTTATGGACACGTATTTACCTAGACCTGTATATATATTTATATCGTTATAGGCTCTTATTTGCCAACACCTGTCGATATTCATGGAGATAGAGCAACGCGAAGTGGACACTGGTATCCCCCAAATGTTAGAAAATCTCGGCTTGTAGCCACGCTGCACGAACGGCAAGAGTAAGCGTTGCCGAGCTGTACCGGCGTTTTCACGTTTTGACTCGGTTCTTTGTCTGTTCGTGCAGACGTTCATCCTCATATGGACCCTGGTCTACAACATCGTGTACATCTTCTAGGCGCTCGTTTCTCGGTTGACACATTTCCCGTTCGCCCTCTCCTCTCTATGCATCCGCTATCGCGTATTGATGGCTCTCTCTGCCTCATCTCTCGTTCAGGAGAGCCTCTCTCTCTGTATGCCCGTGAAGGCATGCGTTTCTGCTTTCCTAGTCGTCTATGTGCATCAAGGAATTTTCCTCTTTATCTACCTGACTGTCTCTGCCTGTCGGATTATGTGCTCACCGCCACCAGTGTCTCTTTGGGCATACCTCGCCGTCTCTGCCCTCTGTGGGGCTCTTGATCTCTCTTGTTCGATATCCCTCTCGGTTTACATCCTCTTTTACCCGACTTCCGATGAACATGGCTGTCGCCTGGTGTCCTGGTGGCCGAGGCTTGTCGCTTCTCTTCGTATCCTTCTCACATTCTCCGCGGCGTTTTCTCACGAACGGACAAAAATAGAAGGGCTTTGCCATCGACTCAACAAACACTCAGCGTAGGCGGCTCCCCTGCGAAACGGCCTCATTTTCGTGCGATCAAAAGTATGCCTAGAAAACATTTTCCCGAACGAAGCGGAAACGAAACATCAACAATGTATATAATATATATAGGTGCTGCAATAAAAGGTTTCGCTTTTGCCACATATGTCCACAAGCCTGTATATAAATACTGCTGAAGAGGATTTCATTCGCAGTTCCTGTGTAGAATAAGAACCGCCTCGTCTCAAGGACGAACTTCACTTGGTGCATGCACGTCGGAACATCATGGTCGCACCATCCCGCAACGATCTCAGTTCAGTCCCTGCCGCCCTTCTTCGCGATTTAAGGTGTCTCCGTCCCAGAGCGCCTGACACACTTGGAAGCGTGTGCACACGCTGGAGCAGGGGGTTGGACTCTTCACTGCCGCAAGTCGCAGTTCGAGAAAATGCAGCCACCGTCTGCAGAGGAATCTCGTCGAAGAAAGGCACACACACACCAAGGGGTTACGCTAAAACCTAAGCTGAGCGCATCTACTTCCATTATACACATATGCGTATGACAGCATGTGTCCACAGAGGTGGCCGTGCACCTCTGTCTACATATATATATATATATATATACATATATATATATATATATATATATGTAGAGAGAGAGCAAAGACGCCCATTTATTTATGCGAGCGTGTTGTACGCTTTGGAGCGTGAGGCATCGGAGTTTCTGAGAAGGTGCCGTCCGTGGGCGCGCGCAGAGAAGTGAAGGGCCGGGAAAAACTCGTGGTTTTGAAGTTGCGAGTTAGCCGGTCCGTGAGGCATTCTCTCGGCTCGAAGTGCTCGAACGCGGAAACGTCCAATGATGCAAGTCTCGCGACTTCGCTTCCTTTCCGCCCGCTGCAGGTCTACCGGGCGGCTTCTGACTCGGCAAACAGCCACTCGACTTTCTTCATAGGCAAAAGAAAGGCGTGGACAGACGAGAAACCCTTGAGTTTCGCCCCTCCATGCACGAACAACGCAGTGTGCTATGCCTCCTCCGCCTGAACAGAATCCCTTGCTGTGACGCGGAAGAAGCCTGCTATTGCTCAAAAACCAGTGTGCACGTCTGAGCCGTTTTCCCTACTTCGTGCACTTAACGTGACGGTCACGAAAAGCACAATAGAACTTGGAGCCGGCAATCAACGGTATTCAAGATCTAAACCAATAGTCCCATTTCTCCCCTTTCGTCTCCAAAACCAGACGGGAGTGCCCTTGCGCGGGTCCACGCTTGGCGGCTTCTCCCGTGAAAGACGAACCTGACAGATGCGCCTCTTTTGCTCGGAAAGGCAGAAGGACTCCCCGCCATTTGATGGCTTTCTTCCCTGGCGAGACGCACGTCTCTCGTGGGCCGTGCGAGACACACAGGCAACGG